>NC_081324.1:67506701-67809731 GCF_026419965.1 Kogia breviceps
TTCAAGTAATTTAAGGATTTGATTAATTTATAGCACTTTACAAACTTATTTTTGAATCCTCTATTCTGTGCTAGCAAAACTAAAACTATTCCCCAGACACAGCTCTATGTGCCTCACCTATATAAAGCTGGGACTCCTCCTAGTTTCTACTATGCAATTTTAACATGTTAGCTGCTTTATATTACAAAGCTATTCATCTCAGCGCCTCTTACATAGCATGCATTTTGAACAGACCTAAGTGAACAGACCAGGAATAAGTTACAAATACACATATTGGTTTAGATTTAATATAAAAGCATCAATATTTATTGCATGCAATTCTATTCCCCCAAAATTTACTCTGCAGAATTATTTCTGTTGTTGTTCAAAAGTATAAAGTGCAAGAATATCCATGAGAGAGAGCACTTTTTGTAATAAGGGAAAAAAATGCCAAAAAAAAATCCCTAGATGTCCATCAGTAAAGGACTGGATAAATAATTGTAGCGTGCCTATAAAAAGTTTTTAAAAACTACAGTCCTGGGCGTCCCTGGTGGCGCAGTGGTTGAGAATCCGCCTGCCGATGCAGGGGACACGGGTTCGTGCCCCGATCCGGGAAGATCCCACATGCTGCGGAGCGGCTGGGCCCGTGAGCCATGGCCACTGAGCCTGCGCGTCCGGAGCCTGTGCTCCGCAATGGGAGAGGCCATAACAGTGAGAGGCCCGCGTACCACAAAAAACAAACAAACAAACAAAACTACAGTCCTTAAAAATGAGGTAAATCTATATTTTGTGATACAGTAAGATGTCTGTAGTACATTACTGAGAAAAAAACAAATTGTAGATAAGCACGTACAGTTTGATCCTATTAAAGGGAAAATTTAAGATCTATATATTAACTGAAAACAACTATTAATAGGGGACTAAAATTACATTCTATTCATACAACTGAATAGCTATTAGGCGAATTACTTTTTTTTTTTGCGGTATGCGGGCCTCTCACTGCCGTGGCCTCTCCCGCTGCGGAGCACAGGCTCCGGACGCGCAGGCTCAGCGGCCATGGCTCACGGACCCAGCCGCGGATCTTCCCGGACCGGGGCACGAACCCGTGTCCCCTGCATCGGCAGGCGGACTCTCAACCACTATGCCACCAGGGAAGCCCGCGAATTACTTTTAAGTGAAGTAAATATACATATATCAACACAGATAAATTTCAAGCTTTTCAAATAGAATACATACACTAAGGTAACACATACATTTGAAACACAATAATACTACATGTTAAATACACAGAGACATTTATTGGAAGAATACAAGAGCATGGGCTAAGAGAGTAAAACCACCTCTGGATAATGGAAACAGGATCTAAGATGAATGCAAAAGGGACTCCAACTATATATTTTGATTTTTAAAAACAAATATAAATACACCTGTCAGGCAAATCTTACAAGATGTCAACATCTATTAAATCTAAATCAACATCTTTTAAATTAGGTACATGGTGTTTATTAAATTATTTTCCATATTTTTCTAAATTTTGAAATATTTAAATTTTACTTTTAAAAAAAGAAAGCCAAGATTGTGGAATCTGGGAACAGAGGATTACAGCCTTTATCAACTTCTACAGGGTATTTATTTTTTGACAAGCCTATATATCTTTATTATAAAATTTTTAACTAAAAACCTCTATAAATTTTTATTAGCACCTATCATTATTACCTTAATTGCTCTTCAACTTTAATCTTATTCTTTAAAATAATAAAGGGCAGATAGTTAAAAAAAAGTTCTACCCCAGAAATCTAACATTCTGAATATCATCTATTTACACAAGCATTTAAGTCACTATAATATGCAATAAACAGCAAAAGCTGACAGGCTCTACCTAAACTCTATCACTTAAACTCTAAAGGATGTATTACATAGACGTTCCTAAAATATCAACAGATGAATGAGTAAATAAACTTACAGTGGCTCAACTCCCAGCTGTACATTAACACCAAAACCCCATGAGACTCTACTGTCAAAATAAGTCATTTATCTAAGTATATTCCAGTTCAAATTACATGTACAAAATCAGTATCACATCTGAGTTGCTACAGTCCCACTTGATTTTTTTTTTTAACATCTTTGTTGGAGTATAACTGCTTTACAATGGTGTGTTAGTTTCTGCCTTATAACAAAGTGAATCAGCTATACATACACATATATCCTCATATCTCTCCCCTCTTGTGTCTCCCTCCCTCCCACTCTCCCTATCCCACCCTCTGGGTGGTCACAAAGCACCAAGCTGATCTCCCTGTGCTATGCGGCTGCTGCCCACTGGCTACCTATTTTACATTTGGTAGTATATGTAAGTCCATGCCACTCTCTCACTTCGTCCCAGCTTACCCTCCCCAATCCCCGTGTCCTCAAGTCCATTCTCTACATCTGCGTCTTTACTCCTGTCCTGCCCCTAGGTTCTTCATAACCTTTTTTTTTTTTTAGATTCCATATATATGTGTGAGCATATGGTATTTGTTTTTCTCTTTCTGACTTACTTCACTCTGTATGACAAATTCTAGGTCCATCCACCTCACTACAAATAACTCAATTTCATTTCTTTTTATGGATGAGTAATATTCCATTGTATGTATGTGCCACATCTTCTTTACCCATTCATCTATCGTTGGACATTTAGGTTGCTTCCATGTCCTGGCTATTGTAAATAGAGCTGCAATGAACATTGTGGTACATTATTTTTTTTTTTCTTTCAGTCTTTATCTTTAGTGAAAACTAGTTTTATTCATGTTGTATTTTATAATAGCTATAATGAATATATAAACTTTTGTTTCCTTTTTACTATTTGAGTTACAATAATTTAAAATAGTTGATAATTGTGTTTTATAAGAATATACATGACTCTTTTTGAATTATGGTTTTCTCAGGGTATATGCCCAGTAATGGGATTGCTGGGTTGTATGGTAGTTCTATTTTTAGTTTTTTAAGGAACCTCCATACTGTTCTCCATCCACTTTATATTTTTAAACACACACACACACACACACACACACACACATACACACATACACAGCTACAGTTCCTGCTCCACATGACAAGTCCACATGGCATATCAGCAAGTAAAATGGGAATTCAGGCCAAGTCCTGTGTTTACAGTTCATAGAATCTGATTTTTCTTTTTAAGGTTTCATAATTCTCAAACAGCTCATTAGGAAGAGAAAAATTAGATGGAGGTCTTGTGTTTAACTGTGACCAAAGCCCAGACTGTCTCAGTCATAGTGGAAATTACAATAAGAAAGTTCAAATCAGCTTGCCTGCCCCATTTTCCCATACCACTTCTTACAGCTGCCACTCTGCTTAGGAACTGGAGTCAGTTAAGGAACCACTTTCTTCCTCTATTTTTTTTTTTGGCCACACCCCACAGCATGCAGAACTTCCCCAACCAGGGAGCGAACCCCCACCCCCTGCAGTGGAAGTACAGAATCTTAACCACTGGACCACCAGGGAAGACTACAACCCACTTTCTCAATGGCGACTATGACTTAAACCTTCATAAGCCTGCCAATGAAAACTAAGGACAGGGACTTCCCTGGTAGTGCAGTGGTTAAGAATTCACCTGCCAATGCAGGGGGCACAGGTTCGATCCCTGGTCTGGGAAGATCCCACATGCCACAGAGCAACTATGCCTGTGCACAACTACTGAGCCTGAGCTCTAGAGCCCACAAGCCACAACTACTGAAGCCCGTGCACTCTAAAGACCGTGCTCTGCAACAAGAGAAACCAACGCAATGAGAAGCCCACACACTGCAATGAAGACTAGCCCCCTCTCGCCGCAACTAGAGAAAGCCTGCGCACAGCAATGAAGACCCAACACAGCCAAAAAAAAAAAAAAGAAAACTAAGGATATTAAAATGTACTTTAAAATAGCAGCTTTTTCCTAATTATAAGAGTAATACATGTTCATTACAGAATACTGGGAAACTACAGAAGAATATGAAGCAGAAAATGGTCACTATCCCAGCCAGAAATTAATCACTATTAATATTTCCATTCTTGTCTTTACAGAGTCTCCCTTATGTATAAAAGTATATTAGTTCACTTACTAAACATGATTTTAATTTCAGCAGATCAAAGGGGAAATAAAATACTAGCTTCTTCAGAAGACTTTTTTTTTTTTTTTTTTTTTCAGTGTTTTCAGAGTAAACCAAAACCACGTGTACAGGGAACTGGAGAGAATAAGACAAGTGAGAGAAATGATACTTGCTCCTTTTCATTCACCCTATGGCAAACCATGAAGTCCATGTTTCAAGAACCACTATATACCCAAAGACTAACTAATGAGTATGTTTCCTTTTTAAATAGCAAGCTACTATATAAATAAATATACACATACATATACACACACACAGTCCTGACAGTAGGAGGGACACACATGGTGAAAAGAATTACATCAAGACTAATTTTTTCGTCACCATGAATCTATCCTTAAGAGAAAGTAAGAGGATATCTGAAAGGCTGATGTAAAATTAATGACCTCTCCCACCAAAACATTTTCTGTGCACATCAGATAAACGAAAAATCTAACTACAGAAAATGATGTGTTGGTTTTACAATGCTTTAACTTATTTACACATGTAAATATATATGTATGAGTTCAAACAGTTAGTCCATAAATACTGATAGCTTATTTTGTACCAGGCAATATATAAAGTGCTGAGGAGTGAAGGAGAATAGCCATCAGTACCTACTTCTGCAGGGATTACAGTCTACCTCTTTAAATATGATGTCAAACACTAGGCATGTGGCCTCAAAGGAGTCACAACATCACTGATTAAATGATGCTTTCAAATCCTTATGAGGATCTAAGAAGATGTATGTGACGGTACCTTATAAATCACGCTACCTAAGGTAAAAAGGGATACCTGGCCCTTTTCCCAAAATACTGTATATAGCAATCCCCTTCAATATAAATTATCTTTTAACTGGCAAAAAAATTTCTTTTAACTAGCAAAAAATAATCACTCAGGTTGCTCTTTTCACAATCTCTTATGATTTCAATATTATCTTTCTCTGATATCGACCCATATAGAATAACTGAAATTAAATTCCCCATGATGGGAAGTGAGACTCATTTTTGTAGTGCAAAAAACACCATTTCCTGATTTCATAACTTACAGGGGGAGGAAAGGGGCAAATCAAAAGTAACTTATTCAAACTTAAGGAAAAAAGTTACCTTTTAATCTAAGATTCATCAGGGAAAGTTTCAGCCCAAGAAAGCATTTTTTAAAAGTTATTGACTCAGGCTCTTCCAAATGGAGTTAGAGTGAAAGGTTAATTGTGGTATTTTGCAAGCAAAGGAAAGCAAGTATGGAGCACTTTTTTCAGTCTCCAAGACCTAAGCTCTTAGAAAACAAAAATGTTACAATCAAACTGCTTTCCATAAAGCACAGACTTTAAAAAATATACTCTACACAATATCAGTTCTTCATATCTAAGAGAAGGAGACTATTTAGACTATTTCCTATCCTATGATTTGCCCTTTTCAAATTCAGCCACATCAACAATGACAAAAGGTATCAAACTGATGCTTTATGAGCAAGGTTTATGTTTGCACTTATTGCAGATGTGACTCTGAACAGCATGGGACACTTTAAAGACTATCATAATCCAACTAGGCTGGACCATCTGCACAACTAGTGGAAAGGCCCCAAAACAGTCAACCATAAAAGCCCAACATTAAATCTTAAGCGTCGAAAGCAGTTACGTCCAAAGTAGAGTATAGTACACTTCAAGGAGTAACCAAGATGCTCCACTGGGGTAAACAAGAAAGATATTTGAACTTTATTTTTAATTCTCATCCTTGTTAATTTTTTGTTTATATTTTATAAAGTACACAATAACCAGTTACTATACATATTATTTGTAAATTAAATACTTAAGGATTGAACATTAATGCTCAAAATTTTTTTACTGTTGGGATGAGCAATCAAAAAGTTTAGAGACCACTGGTCTAAAGTAGTCCCTATCATTGCACTTTCATTTTTACCTGTCCCTTCCACAGTTAAGCTGTAGAGGCTAAGATCTGATGCTGAAAAAAGAACAAAGGAAAACTATTCCCAAACTATTTTAAACTCCCACCAACAAGCTGAAAGGTAGTAAATCACTAACAAGAATATATGGAATTGCACAGGGAGCTCAGCTCGGTGCTGTGTCAACCTGGATGGGTGGGTGGAAGGGAGGTCCAAGAGGAAGGGGATATATGCATACATATAGCTGATTCACTTCATTGTACAGCAGAAACTAACACAATATTGTAAAGCAATTTTACCCCAATTTACAAAAAAAGAAAAAGGAAAAAAGAATACATGGAATTGGACACTGATATTCTCTTGCTGAGACTTTAAAATAGCATCCTATCTAGAGGGCATCCTGAGTATATTCAAATTAAAAAACAAAACCCCGGGGCTTCCCTGGTGGCTCAGTGGTTAAGAATCCGCCTGCCAATGCAGGAGACACAGGTTCAAGCCCTGGTCCAGGAAGATCCCACATGCCAAAGAGCAACTAAGCCCATGCACCACAACTACTAAGCCTGCACTCTAGAGTCTGCAGGCCACAACTACTGAGCCCATGTGTCACAACTACTGAAGCCCGTGCACCTAGAGCCTGTGCTCCACAACAAGAGAGCCACTGCAGTGAGAAGCCCGCACACTGCAATGAAGAGTAGCCCCCACTCGCCACAACTAGAGGAAGCCCGGGTGTAGCAACGAAGACCCAACGCCGCCAAAAATAAATAATTTTTTTTAAAAAAAACAACCCTTTGCCAGGTAAGCCCACTTTTAGGAATTTAGCCTAAGAAAACAACAGCACATGTATTTTAAAAGTCCAAACAAGGGAATTCCCTGGCAGTACAGTGGTTAGGGCTCCATGTTTCCACTGCAGGGAGCACAGGTTTGACCCCTGGTCGGGGAAGCAAAATCCCACAAGACACACAGGGCAGCAAAAAAAAAAAAAAAAGAAAGAAAAAAGAAAGAAAGAAAAGATACATCTTATATTGCAACTCAATACACATATATAAAGGTATAAAACAACAAAAGTTTCCCAAATCAATAATTATTTTTACCATTTTTGATGTGCTGATATTTTCTATTTTTTAGAAATCACCACATTGATTTCACTACCCTATGACGTTGCCACCCGCCATTTAGAAAACACAGCCCTAAAACTTTACACAGAATGTACTAAACTCCTTGACCCTTCTACTTTCCATTCCACCACCTTTCGAACATAACAAAATGTGTGAAATCTAGCAAGTCTACTCCAAGTGCAAACCTGGGCACAAATGTAAGACTCCCAGATCCCTCTGAAGTTTCTCGAAACACTGTGACCATTCCTACTGGCAGACTGGTACAAGTGCTTGCTATAAGGTTTCTCCAGGCAGAGTACAGACATTTTGTTGTTGCTTTACCAGTGATATTAGTAAATTCTGCACCTGACAGCAGATACCAGATTTTACCACTGCTCCACAAGCAACTCTTCCAGGAAAATAGGATTCTCATACAATACGACTCCATTATCATCCCCTTACATTTTTAGATTGCTTTTCATATACACCACTCCATTTAATCCTCACTGACAGGCTGATATAAATAGAGAAGTTGCTCTTCTTCCTTTTACTAATGAAGGAACTGAAGCTCAGAATGGTTATGTGGTTTGCCAGAAACAATACAGCTAATGAGAAGCACAACCCAGGCTTCAACCCAGGACTTACTGGTCATCCAATGCCATGCTACAATAGTTTTCACTTTGAACATCTGATACAAATATGAATTTAAAAGGTATGTTAAAGTTCTAGGCGCAAAAGTGAAGACACAAGCATGAAATTAAAATTAAAAATAACAATGAATATTAACAATTTGGGTAGCCTCTAAAATTATTGGGAATCCTAGTTCAATTGGATACATATTTAATTTCATGCTTTGTCTTAAGTTTCACTGATTATAAAATTACATATAAATTCACCACAGAAAATTACAAAATTGGGTGGTCTGTAAGAAACAACTGACCACATAAATTACACAAACTTCCCCCAAACCATTCTTAATCTTGTGGCTTCACACTAAATTATGAAGTTCCCTATGTGAAATCCGTTTTGATTTCAACACTAAGTTAATTACAACAACATAAGCATGTTGTTTCTGCATAATACTTGCAACATGCACTCAATTTCCAGAGCACTTTTGGCCATCTAAAATCCATAAGTCAAAAGCAGAATTCAAAACAGAATGTTCTTTTTTCAGTTTTTTTTTAATTAAAAGGTTCATCTACCTATATGAGATTAATACTAAGTAACAATTACAAATTATTAAAGATTTCCAAATTCAGGCTGGAGAAACTACTTGAGGTCAACAAGTACAGGCCTTTAACTGTAGATTGATAAGAAAACTGAGGTCCAGAGAAGTGACATTCCCAACAGCAGTCACAGAGTTAAATTAACGAGACAATCTCTGCCAACCTACAGCTTCTCATTATTCTAAATACCTCTGCATCTAACAAAATGTGCTTTAAAAAAAACACATACCTATAAAAATTAAGAAACACATACACACACACAAAAAAAAAATTACGGCACATTTAAGACCCAAAAGCTAGAGGACAGGATAGTGTGCAATGGCAGTCTTTAGAAAACAGAATCTTTTGATGGGATCTCAAAGTTCCAAACCACAAGGACTAAAAAACTGACTCTTTAATCCAATGCAAATGATCAAGTAACTTTTAATAACAAACGTTGTTATCAACCACCAAAACTGTTCTTTTTCCCCATCTCAATACTATTCATTTACTCGACAAATATCTGAGAGCACAGTATATGCTGGGAACTATGCTAGCTACTAGACACCAAGCAACAAAACAAACATGGCCTCTGGCTCTTGTAGTGGACAACTAGGTGTACTTCTCTAACAATACTACACTATGATTTAACAGGATATTTAGCAAACTCCTTCATTGCTCTATACAACTGTAACATTTTCTTCCAACTCTTCCAAACTTATAACAAACCTCACCACACCCCCTCTGCAATATGACTGCTTCCTTTGGTAACTCGGAACTCCACTTTACCACAGAAGGTGTTAACCAAAACTGCAACAGATTTTTTTTTTTTTTTTTTTTGGCGGTACGCGGGCCTCTCATTGCTGTGGCCTCTCCTGTCGCGGAGCACAGGCTCCGGACGCGCAGGCTCAGCGGCCATGGCTCACGGGCCCAGCCGCTCCGCGGCATGTGGGATCTTCCCAGACCGGGGCACGAACCCATGTCCCCTGCATCGGCAGGCGGACTCTCAACCACTGCGCCACCAGGGAAGCCCTGCAACAGATTTTAAAGCTGACTTTACCAGTCCTCAGGGCCTCAAGCATATTTCAAGAACTTTTCACAGTCCACAGTAAAATCTTCCTGGTTCACAACCCTTGTCTCAAATGACTAATTCACCTGCCCTACCCACACTTTACTAGAAACAATCAGATGGTGTAGAAGCAATCATGATGCTGGGAAACACCTTCGGTGGAGCTCTTTGTAGGCCAGAAGTAGACTTACTGCCTCTCCCTCTCTGCTTCTTTCCACTGGATTCCTCATTGTATCTCTGGATATACCTCCAGTCAAGCAGCCTCTAATTTTATCAAGTGTGTTCCTCAGAACCTGCACAAATAATTTCTGGAAACAAACCGGTTTCCCCTACATAAATCCATTATATTTTAAGAGATGTTCAATTTTCAGTTTTGTCTCTCAGGCTTCCCCCTCCTCCATACCTCTGAAATTGTATAAACAATTAAAAACACTCTCAGGAGTCATAATTAGTGGAAATCTTTTGGAATACCAAAAGTGATCTAAAGCACAAGTTCACAAACCTGGCTGACCAGAATCATTCAGGGAGTTTTGTAAGGATGGATTCTTAGGCCCCACCCTCAGAGATTTTAATCCACCAGGTCCTGCGTAACGCCCAAGAACCAGCATTTCAGGCAGTCCATATTATTTCCAACAACTGGTATTTAATTAGGTAAGGACTGAACTAAAAAAACCTGGCCTACAAGCTGGGAAAACCTCGGTTCTCCTATGGCTTGCCATTAACTAACTACAAGTGGGGCTTCACCAGTGTGCTGGTCATCCAAACAGCTCAGGGCCACCTGAAAATGCGGAAAGTAATTAGAGCTGAATGAAGCCTTTATAGGAGCCAATCTAAAATTCTAGAACCCTCCAAACTTAGTTAAATGTCACATACTGTACTGGGTTTACTCAAAACAGTGTCATTCTCTAAGCTCTTCTACCCACCCAAGTCACAGGCCTTGGAAAAGAAGACATTCTGCTTGCCACCAACACACCTTACCTTAGTTGGTCTCTGAGCAAAAAACAACACGCGTCTTGTCTCTTGCCCTACTGAAACAGCCTTGGATCTGAAAGGGGAAGGTCCCCAACACCTCTCCATGTACAAGTTACGACTGCTTTACATTAAAAAAAAATCATCTCATCTAATTCAACCCAGGCCTCGATGGCACTGCTGTCGACATTATGAGAAACGAAGGTGAATCTCAAATGGAAGAGCATGCCAACTTTTTTTCCCTCGCTGTGAAAAAATACTGTCAGATAACAAAGTGTATGTCAAGATACTAAAACGGTTAAGAATTTAGGCCTCAGTCTGGAGACGACACCTGATAATCATTACCCAATTACCTAATTGCAAAACTCACAGGTGAGACTATCAGACCCCCGAGGAGTTTATTAAAACGTCCATAAAATTTACCCCACTATTTTGAAGGAAGTTTTCCAGCCCAAAGTACAACCAACAATATTATCTTAGGGGGTCCTAAGCAGCAGGATTCAATACATTTAGTGGCACGATTTTCATCTGAGAAATTACTCTGCAATCTTTCGTGGAGCTGTTTGACTAGTGTTGCTGAGCTCTCTCAACCGCCTCCGAACCATCCTTCCCACCCAAGCACTACCAGGTCAGGGTGATGCCCTGCTGCACAGCAAGGCGGCCACTCCTCCTTCCCACAAGTCCCGGGCCCGCTCCGCTCGCCACAGGGGCTTCGTGGCCCCCGACCTCCGGCCTCTCGCCATGGAGGACTCCCACAGACCCGGTCGGGGCGAGAGGCACACACTCACCTCCGGGGGTCCGCGGACATTTCCCCGGACGCTGCGAGGTAGCGCCTCACACCCCTAGCCCCGTGGGCCCTTCCCCACCAAGTTCGGGAAGGCAGCCCGGGTTGGACCCCGCCTCCTCCGCGCCGAGGGTCCGGGCCGCGCCGGGCCGCTGAGCTCCCGCTCCCCGCGCCTCCCTCTGGCGGCCGCGGCCGCCGCCCGGGCCACCCTCCCCGGGCCACGCACGCCGTCCCCAGCCCCCCGCGGGCCGCCGCCGCCTCCTCAGAGGGTGACAGCCGCCGCGCCCGGGCCGAGGCCCGCCCCTCCTCCAGCTCCTCCTCACCCCCCGGAGGAGACGGGGCTTGAAGGGGGGGGCCTTCCTTACCGGGCGGCAGGACATGGCGAGGCCCGTCACGGAACGGCCTCCTCCGCCACCCCACAAGGCTCCCAGCCAGGGCCGGCGGGGGGCAGGGCCTGGGCTGCTGGAGCGTCTCGACCGGCTGCCTCCGCCACCGCCGCTGCCGCCGCCTTCTCACAACCACAACAACATGGCGGCGGCGGCCACACAGAGCACGCTCCCGAGACAGAGCCGGGCCGCGAGCGGGGGCGCGCGCGCACGCTCGGCCTCTCAGCCGGCGGTCAGGGGAAAAGAGGGCGGGCCGTCGCGGGGGAGGGGGCGCGGTCTGGGCCGATTACCACGCCCCTGGGGTGAGCGGGGTTGCCGATCAGCGGAGCGCCCGGGGCGAGCGAAGGGCTGGCTGGGAAGAGCAGCCGGAGAAGGAGAGAGAAGCGGGTGGGTAATGGGCGAAGAAGAAAACCAAAGGTGGTCCCACAGATTTTGGAGAGGCATCTTTTCCTAGCTCTATAGCCCTGGGCAAGACAACGCTAGAACAATAGTAGTATCTTTCACCTGTACTTGTGCTGAGGATAAAACTAATTTAATGTAATGCAAGTAAGTATAGTGTGCTCAAGGTTCTACTCAATACAATTTTAGACTGCTTGCACCAAAACACAGCTGGAAGAAGTGAGTTTTCAAACAAGCAAAAAAAGAAACTTGTAACCCACACTCAATAGCCTGTAGAAGAATTCTACGCACCTGGACTGAATTAACCTCAGGCCCTAACAGATTCACCTCCTCAGAGTTACGTTTTAAAGTTGTACCTTTGACTTTTCTGGAAAATGGCTGCGAGAACCAGTCAAATGAAATCTATCCTTGCATTTGTTGCATTGTTTTTTCCACAGCACTCTGTGCAATTATTTACCTGTTTTTCGTGTTTGTTATCTTTTTATCCCATTCTGAAGTAAAAGTTACTTGAAGATAAAGATCTTCTTTGTTTGGTTCATCACTTTACCCCCAGCACCTAGAACTGCTCATGACAAGAAGTGAGAAATTTCTTGATTAACTAATAGCTAATATTTATACAACTCATCTAATTGAATCTTCACAGCTTGAATAAGTAGATACTGTTATTATCATCATTTTACAGATGAAGAAACTGCAGCCCAGGATAAGCTGCACTAAAAGTTTTTTAAAAATCAAACCCAGGGGCTTCCCTGGTGGCACAGTGGTTAAGAATCCACCTGTCAATGCAGGGGACATGGGTTGGATCCCTGGTCCAGGAAGATTCCACCTGCCACAGAGCAGCTAAGCCCGTGCACAACTACTGGAGCCCACACCCTAGAGCCTGTGCTCCGCAACAAGAGAAGCCACCGCAATGAGAAGCCCGTATACTGCAACGAAGAGTAGCCCCCCGCTCCGCTCGCTGCAACCAGAGAAAAGCCAGCATGCAGCAACAATGACCCAACGCAGCCAAAAAATAAATAAATAAATAAATAAATTTATTTAAATATATATATATGTCAAACCCAAACCCAACTGACATCAAAAGCTATGCTCTCACCCACCAGGCTGTACTACCAACTCTATGGCATCATCGCCTGAAATAAAATCCCAAGAAAGAAACTACATTAGAGTTCAAAGTTAGGAAAGGCTTTGCTCTACTCTGTCAGCTGAAAAAAATTGCACAACCTAAAAGTTGAGAATATGTTGTATTCTCAGCCTCTCTGATACCTCTGGGGACTGTTCCAAAGAGGTAAGGGAGGAGCCAGAATATATAGGAATTTTTGCACCAAAAATCAGGTAGTCAGAACATCAAAAGATTACTGTTAATTAAAGAAAAAACAGACATCTCAAGTTAATGAATTTAGCACTTTACTATGCATGGGAAGATGCAGGAGTCTGGGCTCATTGAAATCATTCCTTTGATATGCACCTTAACGACCTGGGGCCAGTATCCTGTTTTCTCCACCCTGAATCCCCTGCAGCACCGAAAAGAAGATGGCTGCAGTGTCTGATGGCTTGATGGCCGCAATGTCCTTTGTTTACTGATATGGCAGGCAGTATTCGCTGACTACGTTGCTCACAGATACAGGTGCACTTCCTTTCTGATAATTAGTGTTAGGCAGCTGATTGTGTATCTTCTCACCTTGGCTTCCAGAAAGCCCAGGGCTAAATCTGAAGCTCAGTGGTGGCCTGCTGTTGGCCCTTCAAATCCACATATTAACGGTGACTTTCCCTCCCACCTCAACTCTGCACCTTTATTTATATTTTGCTATCCAGCTTTCCTTTTACTGTTATATGATTATAGCCTTTAAAGTATGAGAGAGGAAATAGTAAGTACAAACGAACAGATGAACAGGTTTTCCCACCTGTTTCTCGTATTGCCTAGTAAAATAAGGTTCTTATCAAGTTCAGTCCCCTCGGGGCACATGTTTTGCTACCTAGGCCTCCGCTCAGGCAATGGATGAAGGATAGGGTTCCATAGTTGGTGGTCTCTGATTGGATGGAAGCTAGCACCTGACTCCAAGACAGCCCAGCCATAGGCTGGCTAGCTCCCAATGAGTTGGCTCGAGGAAGATATTCAGCCAATGTGCTGTTAACATCCACTCAGCCAATCCCACAACTCCCCAGGAATACGTCGGGAGAGGGGAGACTTTTGGCATATCACTTTGACCTCTTTTTAGACAGAGTATCACTGTGTTTGCCTTTTAACTTGGGCTTCCCTGGTGGCGCAGTGGTTGAGAATCCGCCTGCCGATGCAGGAGACACGGGTTCGTGCCCTGGTCCGGGAAGATCCCACATGCCGTGGAGCAACTAAGCCCGTGAGCCATGGCCGCTAGGCCTGCGCGTCCGGAGCCTGTGCTCCGCAACGGGAGAGGCCACAACAGTGAGAGGCCCGCATACTGCAAAAATTAAAAAAATTAAATATATATATATATAACTTGGGCTAAGGAATCCTCAACTAGCATATAGGACGTAGGAGAAATTTCTCTGTGCACATAAGATCACTATTTGCGTGTCCTCATTTGCTTAGATGGGTAGTAATATTAACGAAAGTGAAATATTGATACTGTATAACAAACCATGGCTACATTTAGAAGAGTCACATAACCCAATGAACCAATATTTTCTAAATGACCAATTCATGATGTTACCAAATCATGCATGAATAAAAGATCTATTCAAAGTGCAAGATAAACCAATGGAGTTTAGTGTAACTGAGTACAAAAATTCATTCAAATGAATTTATGCAACTAAACTTTAAGAAACTACCTCTTCTCAAGTTTTCGTGTAGTATCAAAAAAAGAATATCCACAACCATCTGAATTGTATGAGGCTGGATTGTCTTCGTGTATTTCAACGAAAAAAACTGACAGATTGAATGCAGAAGCAGATAGGAGAATGCAGAATTCCTGTATTAAGTCAAACTTTAATAAGACCTGCAATTGTGTAAAACAATGCCATTCGGTTTTTTTTCTTTTTTTAATAAATTTATTTATATATTTTTGGCCGTGCTGGGTCTTTGCTGCTGCGCGCGGGCTTTCTCTAGTTGCCGTGAGTGGGGGCTACTCTGTTGCGGTGCATGGGCTTCTCATTGTGGTGGCATCTCTTGTTGTGGAGCACAGGCACTAGGCGCTCAGGCTTCAGTAGTTGTAGCGCATGGGCTTAGTTGCTCCGTGGCATGTGGGATCTTCCCAGACCAGGGCTCGAACCCGTGTCTCCTGCATTGCTGCATTGGCAGGCAGATTCTTTTTTTTTTTTTTTTAACATCTTTATTGGAGTATAATTGCTTTACGTTGTTGTGTTAGTTGCTGCTGTATAACAAACTGAATCAACTCTATGTATACATATATCCCCATATCCCCATGCTCTTGTGTCTCCCTCCCCCCCTCCCTATCCCACCCCTCTAGGTGGTCATAAAGCACCCAGCTGATCTCCCTGTGCTATATGGCTACTTCCCACTAGCTATCTATTTTACATTTGGTAGTGTATATATGTCCATGCCACTCTCACTTCGTCTCAGCTTACCCTTCCCCCTCCCCGTGTCCTTAAATCCATTCTCTATGTCTGCGTCTTTATTCCTGTCCTGGCAGGCGGATTCTTAACCACTGTACCACCAGGGAAGTCCCCAATGCCATTCTTCTCATTAAATTTTTTGTTCTGGAAAATAGAGTAGTTTTTCACAAAAATGTTATTTATATTACCATGTCATGGGTTTACAATATTATTTTTAAACCATGTTATCTTTTAATAAATCATAAGTAATTTAATATCTTGTCAGTTTTAATTCTTAACAAGGTAAATATCAATTGACATACCCTACATAACAAAAGTTCTTCAGGGCCCTCAATAATTTTATTTACTTTATTTTATTTTATTGGCCGTGCAGCACGGCTTGCAGGGATCCTACTTCCCTGACCAGGGATTGAACCTGCACCCCCTACAGTGGAAGCTCGGAGTCTTAACCACTGGACCACCAGGGAAGTCCCTTTCTTTATTATTATTTATCAATAATTTTAAAGAAACCAACAAGTTTGAGAACCACTTCCATATTCATTGGAGTTACTCAACTGCAAAGACATTTTTAGTCAGCACATGGATTTTTTAATTTAAATAGTTATGTTTAATATATATTTGGAAAAATATAACAGATCAAACTCAGTATCACAGATATCTTTGCTTAGGATGAGACTACATTTATTTATGTAAAGTGAGGAATTGATTTAAAGAAAAATGTGATATAAATATTAGTATAAAGCTGATTATGTCAAAAATTCATGAGGATAGTACTCAAATGACTGGTTTTTGGGAAACACTGTAATAGTGATGGAGTTTTTTAATAGGGCAGACCTGCCACCATACCTTACTATGTGGTGACTTCATATGGAAAATGAATTATTGTGGTGATTAAATAAGTTAGCCCGTGTACAGATGTGCTTCCTGTCCTCCTCCCAGGGAGAGGCACCCAGCAGTCCAGTGTCAGGGAAGACCTGTTGCAATAGGAGGTAGGAGGCCTGGATTCGTGACCCAGCTGAACCACTGACCCACTGCCTGAACTGACCCCACCTTCCAGGCCTCAGTTTTCTCATCCAGAAAATCACAGAGTAGGATGTCATCCTCTCTCTGGAGCCTGCCAGTCCTACCAAGCATGCTCTGATTAAAGGATTCAGCTTCACCTTGTTTGATTATTGCATCAGAGAATCAAAGAATTGCAGCTGGAAAGGACTCAAGAGCTCCAAATATGTCTCCCTGCCAAGACCTCCCCACTCCCCCCGCACCACTGATTTCATAAATGAGGAAACTGAGGCCCAGAGAGGTTAAGAAGCTGGGGACAAGGGGTTCAACAGGTACCACCCCAGGGTCCAGTGAGGAAATGAGAGTGCTTCCTCTACACTCTGATAAATGATTTAGATGTTTGGTGGTTTAGACACCATTCATGCTTTAATAAATACTGCACAGTTCTGCTGGGGATATGAATCCCACTTCAGCCTAAGAAAATCAGTGCTGTTTTTTGGGAACACTGTGTCAACCAGATTGATGGATCGCTTCATGTTGCTAACTAAATCCACCTTGAAAGGCCAGTCCTCCCTCTAAATTCCCCCAGGGAAAGCAGAGGAGATGAAATTGGCAAGGAGAGGATAGAAAGGGATGGTGGGGAGCAAGAACCACAGGAGAGGAGAGGTACTGTCCCTCTTTCTCCTTTCTGTCCCCCTTCCCCCTCTCTCTACGATCTCTGATGTAAGACGACACACCCCTCTCAGTGCCCAGCTTGCTCTACCCAAAGCTTCCCTGCAGCCTGGGCCAACTGGCAGCCACAAATAGAACCAGAATCCACTGAAAATAGCTCCTCCTCCCTTCTGCCCAGAGTTTCCAAGTGCTGCCGGGGATGCCCTGCCCCCACTAACCAGGTCCCAAGCAGGGAACTCAGGTCAAGGGACACCAAGACCAGGGTTAGGGACCGTCTCAGGGACACCAGTCCCAATAATAGCTGACTCTTATTAAATGCTGGTTCCATGACAATACTGCTAGGAGATTTAGTTCCCAGCAACCCAATGAGGAAGGGCCAGGCAATCGACCCCATCATGCAGATGAGGCTCTGAGAGGTGAGGAACTTGCCCAGAGCACTAGCCAGTGGGAGGGGGAGGGGGGGTCCACATGGTTAACCACTGTGCTGCCTACACTCCTCTCTCCAGGCAACACTGCCGCATCAGCACCCTCCAGATCCCTGAGGCTGTGGGGAGCTCAAGCCATCCAGACCCTCCCTTGCCAGCTGGGGAAACTGAGACCCAGAGAGAGGAAAGTCTTGCCCAAAGGCACTCTGTAAACAAGTAAATCAAGCACGCAGGTCTTTCAGCTCAAAAGCCAATGGTTTTTGCAAAGGTTGAAGCAAACAGAGACTCCCTTGTTCCTTTTATGTAAAAGTCCCAACGGTCTTTTCTTTTTTCTTTTTTTCTTAACATTTCAACTTCCTCCCATTTCCCACCAGAGCAGAGAGCCTGCCCCAAACACCCGTCTGGCAGCCAGGCATCCTGAGATTACCTCTTCTTCCCCCTCTGCTCAAGGTGTTTAATGTTCTAGGGGAAGAGAGCAAACAGCAGGGCATAAATGATGGGTGACACAGGCTGGGTTTCTCCTTTGCTAAGTATGAAGCAGACAGGACCCAGCAAGGGAAGAGAATTAGCAGGGATTTGCTGGCTCATTTAAATTCAAGGTCCAAAAGACACACGTTTTTCCTTACCCCTGAGAGTTAGATAAATTTTCTTCTACCCTAAGATCCCATTTGTTATAAAACAATTCTCCGAAACAGTCTTAACCTCTAAGGTGATGACAAGAAAGACTAGAATAAGGCTGCAAAAGCTCTGCTGGAAAGGAATTAAGTTATTTAAGAAGTAGTCTAGGAGTATGAAAAAGAATCTTATACCCAGTGTCAGAGGATCTCAGTTCCATTCCCAGACCTGCCACACCTCGACAGGTTCTCCAATGTGTCTGAGAACCAAGCTGCCTCAGTTTCTCCAATGTGTCTGAGAAGCAAGGAGTCCAAAGAGTATACACACTCAATCTTTTGGTTTGTTACCAATGTTTGTGGAGTACCCGTTTTGTCCAGCACAATGCCAAGCTCTGCAAATGCAACAGTGTGCAAGACAAAATCGGTCCCTGCCCTCCTGGGACTTATGGTCTAGTTGACAAGGCAAAGTCAACAGAAGGCAGATAAGTGCTCTGATGGAGAAGATACAGGATTTACAGCAGCAGTTATGTAGAGAACTCACCCACACTTATAGTAGTCCAGGTAACATTGATACAGAGACTGGAAAGAGAGCTGGAGTTAACTGGGCAAAAGTCAAGAGAAAGATGACTCTTGAGAGGGAACAGCACGTCAAAGACCCAGAGGCAAAAGAGAGACTATTCACCAAACCAAGCAACTGGAGCAAGTATAGGTTTATTTGGGCATCTTTCTGTGCAGCAGGCTTACCATTTTAAGATTAAAATTGTGCCAAAATTCTACGATTTAATGCTGTGTTAATCATAGATGGCAGGCTAGATTTCATAATGGTTGCATTCTTCTAATATTACAAATTCCTTCATCAGCACCTCTAGGAAATAATCAACCCTGTTCCAACAAGTCTCTGGATGTTGACAAATCCTTTTATAGGATGTATGCCACCTGTCTCCCCAAGTCCTACATTCTTGACTTTTTAAGTTTGAGTCTTCTAGAACCTGACCCACTCCACCCTTCTTCATCAGGGCATACATGGCATAAAAGGGCAGCTGATGTGATCTGGGGGCCTTGGTCTTTCAGGGAAATTACAGAATTATATCCAACCAGAGAGAAAAAATAATCCTGTACCCCTAGCCCGACAGCGTGAAAGATTGCCAACAAACACCTCTGTGGGAAATGTGGCTCTAAAGGCAGGAAACAGAAAATCAGACATGTAGCTGGAAATAAGTCTTTGCTTTCCACCAATGAGGCTGGAAGAGGCTGAGTGACTTGCTCAGGGTCTTACAGCAAAGTGGCCAGGCCAGCTGTCAAACCCAAGTGATTGGTCTATAACTTCCGAATTTCCCAAATGTTTCTGAGGAATGATATTACGTAGTTATCAAAATAAACAGAACAAAACAAAATTTTCCCAACTGAATAAATTTGGGACATGCTGAGTTCAACAAAGGTAACCAGATTATTTTCTTTGCTGTAGGACTCTTCAGAACCTTGATATGCTGTTATACATAGTAACCTTTCAAGAAGAGGTTATGGACTTTTCAGTTTCCAGAACTCGCTTGAGCTGAGGACATGTTTCTGGGCAGCTCCCAGGATCTGGGCTCCTCAGAACCCACTTTGGGAAATACTGCACTAACTATCCCATGCTTTTGTAGCCTTTTATCCTTAAATATAAAGGGAGTCCAATCTATATATTTTGGATGTATGAATGGATGGATAGCTTGTTGTGTGACCTCAGGTATATGACATCCTCCCCTTCTTTGAGCCCCAGTTTTATCCTCTACCACAGGGGCCAGCAAACTTTATCTGTAAAGGGGCAGATAGTAAATATTTTAGGCTTTGCAAGCCACATACATCTCTGTGGTATATTCTGCCCTTTCTTTTTTTCTTTCTTTTACCAACACTTTAAAATGTAGAAACATTCTTCAATCTCAGGCCATACAAAAAGAGGCTGGGGGGTTGTGGCGGAAGGGCAGGATTTGGGCCTGAACCATAGTATAGAACCATTGCTCAACAAAGCTTAACACATGTTAAGTATGAGGATATCCACCAGGTATTCTGTATTTTGTTACTTGTTGGTCCTCCTAAGCCACCTTAGGAGGTGAAGACCAAGTTTCATCCCCTTTCTAGGGGAAAGCTGATGTCCAGAGAATGAAAATGATGAACCTCATTTGCAGTGTCAGTGACCAGATGAGGTTGAAATGGAGACCCTTGAATGCCAGTCCTAAGTTCTGATGCTCATGAGAACAGATGCCAAACCTATACTGTGGACCTGTAGCATCTCTGCAATTTCTGTAAGAGAAGGGTTTAAGAGCAGTAGCTTGGTTAAAGGGAGGGACTAGGAAGTCCCTAGCTTTGAGACATCAAATCTGCCTTTGTAAAACACATTTACAAATCACACACACTTTTTACTTACAGTGGATGTTTACTTTGGTTGCTTGGGAGGGGGCTGAGAGAGAAAATGGGGTAAAACTCCCAAACTATCCCTCAGATCTGTCCTTGCTGCAGCTACTGTGGACCAAGTTCGTTGTTGGCCATTTTCAGTTCCCCAGCTCATTGGTCCACAAACTAATCCTGTGAGGCAGGTAATATTATCACCATTGAACCATGGAGAAAGTGAGGCTCCAGGAGGTTAGTTAACTCACTTACCTGCCCCATGTCTTTCAGGTGATAAATTATGGAATAATAGTTCCAGAGTCAGGGCCTCATTCTTTTCTTTTTTTAAAAAAACTTTTTGGCCCACACCGCACAGCGTATGGAAATTTTAGTTCCCCAACCAAGAATTGAACCTGCACCCTCAGCATTGGAAGCTCAGAGTCTTAACCACTGGACTACCAGGGAAGTCCCAGGGCCTGTTTCAATACAACCTGCTGCTTTGGACCACTTCCCTGGGCCTATGTTGGAATGATCAGTATACTCACAGTCAATTTTTTACAGTTTCACACTTAATTCCGTAGACATTAGATTGCTTGATAAATACTTCACATGTTGGTCTTCATTCAGTCTTTGTATGGACTGATACCACGTGGTAAATATTTGAGTCAAAATTGCTTTGGGTTCTTGGCTTAGAAATAGACGCACACAAATACGCCCAACTGATTTTTGACAAAGGTATAAAAGCAATTCAGTAGAAGAAAAATAGCCTTTTAAACATACGTTGCATGTGCTCGCTTCGGCAGCACATATACTAAACATACGTTGCTGGAGCAATTGGACATCCTTAGGCAAAAAAATGAACATTGACCTAAACGACACACCATGTACAAAAATTAACTCAACGTGGATCAAGGATTTAAATGTAACATATAAGACCATAAAATTTTTAGAAAAGAAAAAAGGAGATCTAGGGTTAGGCAAAACATTTTTTAGACTTGACATCAAAAGCATAACTCATGGGCTTCCCTGGTGGCACAGTGGTTACGAGTCCGCCTGCCGATGCAGGGGACACGGGTTCGTGCCCTGATCCGGGAAGATCCCACATGCCGTGGAGCGGCTAAGCCCGTGAGCCATGGCCGCTAGGCCTGCGCGTCCGGAGCCTGTGCTCCGCAACGGGAGAGGCCACGGCAGTGAGAGGCCCGCATAACGCAAAAAAAAAAAAAAAAAAAAAAAAAAAAAAAGCATAACTCATGGGCTTCCCTGGTGGCACAGTGGTTACGAGTCCGCCTGCCGATGCAGGGGACACGGGTTCGTGCCCTGATCCGGGAAGATCCCACATGCCGTGGAGCGACTGGGCCCGTGAGCCATGGCCGCTGAGCCTGCGCGTCCAGAGCCTGTGCTCTGCAACGGAAGAGGCCACAACAGTGAGAGGCCCGCGTACCCAAAAAAAAAAAAAAAAAAAAAAAAGCATGACTCATGAAAAGAAGTTAATAAGTTGGACCACATCAAAACTAAAACCTTAGGCTCTGCAAAAGGCCCTACGAAGAATACGAAAAGACAAGCTACAGACTGGGAGAAAATATTTGTAAACTACATATCTGACAAACAACTCTCAAAACTCAGCAGTAAAAATCAAATAATTCGATTAGAAAATGGGCTAAAGACAGGAACAGACGCTTCACTGAAGAGAGTAAACAGATGGCAAATAAGCACATGAAAAGATGTTCAACATCGTTAGTCATTAGGGAAATGCAACTTGAAACCATAGTAAGGTATAATAATAAACCTACCAGAATGGCTAAAATAAAAAATAATAATAACACCAAGGGCTGGTGAGGAAGCAGAGAAACTGGATCACTTATACATTGCAGGTGGGAGTGTAAAATGGTAGAGTCACTCTGGAAAAAAGTACGGCAATTTCTTTTCCTTCTTTCTTTCTTTCTTTCTTTCTTTTTGGCTGCATTGGGTCTTCGTTGCTGTGCATGGGCTTTCTCTAGTTGCGGCGAGCGAGGGCTACTCTTCAATGCGGTGCGCAGCTTCTCATTGCGGTGGCTTCTCTTGGTACAGAGAAGAGGCTCTAGGCGCACAGGCTTCAGTAGTTGTGGCACGCGGGCTCAGTAGTTGTGGCTTGCGGGCTATAGAGCGCAGGCTCAGTAGTTATGGCACGTGAGCTTAGTTGCTCTGCAGCATGTGGGAGCTTCCCGCACCAGGGCTCAAACCCAAGTCCCCTGCATTGACAGGCAGATTCTTATCCACTGTGCTACCAGGGAAGTCCAGTATGGCAATTTCTTACAAAACTAAATACACGGTTACAAATACCCAGCAGTTGTGTTCTTGGGTATTTATTCCATAGAAATGAAAACTTATGTTCACACAAAAACCTGTACATGATTGTCCATAGCTGCTTTATTCATTATAGCCCCAAACTGGAGTCAAACCAAATGTCCTTCAATGGCTGAATGTAAAACAAATTTTGGCACTTCCATACTATGGAATAATATTCAGTAATAAAAAGGAAGTAACTATTGACACCCGCAACAACTTCATGGGATCTCAGGGAATTATGCTGAACAAAAAAAGCCAACTTTAAAAGGCTACATACAGGATGATTCTATGTATATAACATTCTTGCAGTGAAAAAATGGTAGAGATGGAGAATACATTAGTGGTTGCCAGGGGTTAGGGAAGCAAAGAGGAAGGGAGAAGGCTATGACTATAAAAGGGTTGTCTGAGGGATGCTTGAAATGAAACTCTTCCGTAACTTGACTGTGGTGGTAGTCAAACAAACCTACACATGTGATAACATTGCATAGAACTACACACACACACACACACACACACACACACACACACACACACACACACACATAAAACTGGTGAAATCCAAATAAGTGGGTGGATTATATCAATGTCAATTTCCTGTTTGTGATATGGCCCTATAGTAATAAAGGGGAAAATTGGTAAAGGGCATAGGGGCGATTTCTTACAATTGCATGTAAATCTATAATTATCTCAAAATAAAAGTGGTGTTTTTTTCTGGCCATGCCAGGCAGGATCCTAGCTCCCCAACCAAGGCTCGAACATGTGCCCCCTGCAGAGGAAGTGTGGAGTCTTAATTACTGGACCACAGGGAAGTCCTGAAGTGTTGTTTTTCTTTTTAATTCCTTTAAGTTCTTGGCCCAAGATGATTCCTTTTCAGGGGTAAAGGTGCATTTAGCATTCATTTGCCTAACACAGTCTCACCTGATAACTTTTAGCAAAGACTGGATATGTCAAGCACTGGGCTAAGCACTCTCCACAGATGATCTCTTTTAAGATAACTTAATGAAGACAGAAACACTATTATTATATCTCCATTTAATAGAGAGGAAACAGGCTCAGCAAAATCAAGTCATTTGCCCCCATCCACATAGTAAGTAAGAGTCAGGAACAAAACCAGAGCCTCTGAGTCCAAGACCCACACCCTTAACCTCTACACTGCTCCTCTTTGATTAGATGCCACATGGCATTGGTCTTTGGCTTAAACTGGCCTTGAACCTGGGGCAAAAGGCTAGGCCTTTCCTTTGATTAGCTTCCAGGTGTGGCAGTACTACAGTGGAAGGAACACTAGATCTTTCCACTAGATTCCCCTAGACCATTCCAATTCCCAGGACTAAGTTTAAGTCCCCAAACCATCACTTGCAGGCTGTATGGCCTTAGAAAAGTCACTTGTGTCTGAGCTTCCTTACCCTCAAATCAGAGCTTCTAATTCCAGCACTGCCAGTGGATCAAATGAAGTAATGCATTTCAAAGGGCTTGGGACACTCCAAAGGGGGCAGTTATTATTAATAACAGGGCACCGTGAAATAAATTCTAAATATAGGCCACTTGCTCCTATTTATCTTCTGGCTTGACAGTAAATGTTCTGAGGGCATGGGCTGAGTTTTAACCTTTTATTTTATCCTAACCTCCTCTTATAAAGTGTTCACAAAAATAGTAGGTTTCTAAAAGTCCTTGTTAACTGCTATGTTGGTAGAAATGTGATCAGAATGCAAAAAGAAAAAGCAAAGTATTGAGGGTAAAAATGAAGAACCTGTTCTTTAACTGCGCTTTTCTTATAAATCGTGAAGAGAACTGAGAACGGTCTCAGCCAAAAATTGGCCCCTGAATTTCCTGCCTTAAAACCCCAGGTAACTCCTTGTTTTCAGTTTTGGAAGTGTGGGTTCTATCTTTTTAGGGACAGGGAAGAATGTGAAATTTGCAAAGTCCTTTGAGGTACAGGATGTTCTTGTTATTTATACCAACCAGGATCTGTGGCTGCTTTTTGGGCAAGGTTTTTCCACATAAAATCAAACTTTTTTTTTTCACCTTTTCCCAGTTATGACAACCTTGCAAACTCACAAACAAATTCCTCAGCTTTATTACTAATGCCAGTAACATGGACTTTTAAAACTGCCTTTCATCTTGACATCTTAAGCAATGCTGCAAACAGTAATTAAATTTCAACACCCTGTTGAGGGAGTCATCAATAATTCAACCCATTTTCCAAACAGGTAAGCCCAGACTTACAAATTAGAGGCCTGGCCGTGGGTCACCAAGGATGGAAACGGAGAGGAGAGCAAAATCAATAACTCTAGGCCTCCCAGCTCTTGGATTCACCAAAGTGAATCAAATAATTGCCTGTGGAGATACCCTCTCAGTACCCAGCAGTCACAGAGGTGGGGTGATTCCGAGGGGGGAGAAAAGAATAGGCCAGATTCAATGATACTTAAGAAAAGGAAGGAAAAGAAGGAAGGAAGAAAGGAAGGAAGGAAGGAAAGAAGGGAGGAGTGGAGGAAGGAAGAGCTTAAAACTACTTAGAAAATACATTTATTTGATTCATAAAATCCATAAAATATGAAGGTAAAGAGGAATGTGGGACTTCCCTGGTGGCACAGTGGTTAAGAATCCACCTGCCAATGCAGGGGACATGGGTTCGATCCCTGGTCCGGGAAGATCCCACATGCCACGCACGGAGCAACTAAGCTCATGCGCCACAACTGCTGTGCCTGTGCTCTACAGCCCGCGAGCCACAACTACTGAACCTGCGTGCCTAGAGCCCATGCTCTGCAACAAGAGAAGCCACCATAATGAGAAACCACCACACTGAGAAGTCGGCGCGCCGCAATGAAGAGTAGCCCCTGCTCGCTGCAACTAGAGAAAGCCTGTGCACAGCAACAATGACCCAATGCAGCCAAAAATAATAATAGAAAAAATAAGAGGAGTGCAATTGGAAGAGTAATGTTTAAACTGATTTATTTAAGCTTTGCTTTTATAAAATTTAAAAAATTTAAAAATTTTTTTGGCCACACCGTGCAGCATGTGGGATCTTAGTTCCCCGACCAGAGATTGAAACCGTGCCCCATGCAGTGGAGGTGCGACGCCTTAACCACTGGACCACCAGGGAACTCCCTGCTTTTTTAAAAAATATTGAAGTATAGGTAATGTACAATATTATGTAAGTTACAGGTGTACAGTAGAGTGATTCACAATTTTTAAAGGTTATACTCCACTTATAGTTATTATAAAATATATTCCCCATGTTATACGATATATCCTTGTAGCTTATTTTCTGCATAATAGAACCAGGATTCCACAAGCCATGCGATATGGGCCCACCCCCCCCCAAAAAAAAAAATGCCAAGGAATGACACAGTCAGATTGGGGCTAATCTGTCACTATTCAGTCCTGTACCAAATTTCCCTGGTATACCTGATCATAAACTGAGATATTGCCAAATATATATAAACTGGGCTGCCTCCGTGCCCTGCCAGCCCTGCTCTGGGTTTCTGTTGGAGAGCTAGAGGATTGTCAAAAGGCAAGACATACTGGGCCTGAGGGCCTTTATGGCAGCAAGGAGCAAGGTTTGAGCTCAGGAGAGGTGGCCAAGGGCCCTGCCAGGAGGGGCGCACAGTAGGTATATGGGCTGTGGCCAGAAGGTTGAGAAAATGAGGCATTCATCCCAACAGTGTCAGGGATTGTCAGTGGGCATCGGTGGAGGAAACCGAGCCTAGGGAGCAGGAAGCAGAGACATACTGTGACACGTGTCTATAGCCAGTGGAGGAGAGGCAAGCTGCTACAGAAAATGAGACAGCCCTTTCTCCAGGCCCCTCTCACTATCTCTGCAAAGACTGCTTTGTGCCTTGTCACCGGCGGGCCACCCCAAGTGAGCACTTGATGCCCAAGTGGAGTTGAGGGCAAGCCAGTCAGAATCACAGGGTGCAGCTGGAGGCAGGGCAGCCTTCCCAGTTTGGCTGGTGACATCTTGATAAAGTTCTCAAGGCTGCAGTCAGCCCCTGACAGCTTCTCTGGGCAGGGGTTCATCTTGGGACACTCCTGCCGCCCGCCTGGCACACCCTGGGCACAGCAGCTGGCAGACCACTGCCTCCTGCCAAGAAAGGTCTGGAACTCACATGGTCTCAAGAGGCTTGACTTTCAGCGCTGAGAGCAGTTTCCACTGAACATGGCCCCCAATCAACAGGCAGGAAGCCAATTTAAAGGCACAAAACTTTCTTTTATTTTCACATGCTGTCTAAAAAGTATAAAGACTTACATCTAAACCTCAGACTAGCTAAGATCTTTGACTTATCCTGGGTTGCCCCAAAATTATTTTACTTATTTATTTATTTTTATTTTATTTATTTTTGGCTGCATTGGGTCTTCATTGCTGTGCGTGGGCTTTCTCTAGTTGTCACGAGCGGGGGCTACTCTTCATTGCAGTGTGTGGGTTTCTCATTGTGGCTCTCTTCTCTTCTCATTGTGGGCTTCTCTTGTTGCGGAGCACAGGCTCTAGGTGTGCTGGCTTCAGTAGTTGTGGCATGTGGGTTTAGTAGTTGTGGCGCACGGGCTTAGTTGCTCCACGGCATGTGGGCTCTTCCTGGACCAGGGCTCAAACCTGTGTCCCCTGCATTGGCAGGTGGATTCTTAATCACTGCGCCACGAGGGAAGTCCCCCCAAAAAATTAGAGTCTGAGATAAAGGCTTCTGTGTGAATAGTTTATTTAGGAAGTGGCTCCAGGGAGCAGGAGTGAAGGACAGGCAAGGAGCAAGAGCCAGGACAAGGCGGGCCATGGGTGGACCTGATGTGGGTGACTGGTGGCTCAATACCTTGGGATTGTCTGAGATGCCTTAGGAAACATATCTGGGATGTGTCCACTCTGAGGAATAAAAGGGGAAGCATTTAGCCATTAGCTCCGAATCCCTTTGGTCAAGGGTTGCCTTGTGGGCATTAACATCCCACATTTCTAGGTTACACAGGGTGAGTACTGAGCCTGACAGGTAGCATAGAGAGAGGAGGGGCGTTGTCAAGTCGCACCTGAGAGCACCTATCATTAGTTGGAATAAAAGGTGAGCTCCGTGCCGCTGAAGTGGTACACAGAGATGTCTGATCCACTCTATAGATATCCTAACATGCCCCCCCTTCCACAGCCCTCTCTTGACCTCATTCAATGTACACCTTTCATTCTTGCCTGCCCAGCATCCATTTCTGCCCTTTCCTGCTAGCTGCATCCCTATTTGGGGATTAGGAAACCAAGCTTCCCCCTCCTTCAGTCCCTCCAGTTGGGTGAGGCTGACTTCCCCACCTCCCCGTGCCCTCATCTCCAAGGGTTGGCCAAGTCTCAGGTCCAGCCAATCAACTAATCTATTCCTCCCTTCCACTAGAATGATTGGTTCTAGAACGCTCACTGGATCCTGTTGGTGCTAAGATCTTCATTTCTCCGTTTGAGTATCTACACAGCCATACCCTGGGAAAGGTGATTCCATCCCAAGTTCCAGGGGTAGGACTTGATGGTCATAAACCACACAGCACACACATTCTATTGAATGTAGATGCTAATTTCAGAGTGGGCTTGTGACTTAAGTGGCCCAGTCAGGCTGGCTCTCAGGACTCTGGCTTGGAATGCAGGAACAGATGTGTTCTTTCAGACCCTGAAGTGAATAAGAAGGCCCATGGTGCTGACGGCTGCTGAAGATCTTCCTAGGACCTGAAGGTGAACCAATCTCAGTAGAAGCCCTCACTGTATATGGCAGAGCAAAAAGACAGAAAGAACTGGTCCCTGAGGATGAGGACATGGGTGAATTGTGGGATCAACCAAACCCGAAGATCAACTTACTTCTGGGACTCCAGTTATATGAACCAATCACTCCCCTTCACTGTTCAAGTCAGGTTAAGGTGGTTGTTCTGTTACCTGCAGCTGAACACAATCCTAACTGAGACCTGGACTCAGTAATAAAAGAGAACCGTCAGTTCCTGTAACAGAAATGTCCCAGGATGGGGACACTCTGAACAAGTGAAGACCTCACATCTGTGATCTTGTTTGACCATCATATTTCACCTTGGTAACTACTACCTAGATCCCCACTGAATAGATAGTAGAAGAAGAAGAAAGAAAAAGACTCATAGAAGTGAAAGCACTAACCCAGTGGCTCTCAAGTGGGAGCAACTTTGCCCCTGAGGGGACACTTGACAACGTCAAGACTTTTTGGTTGCCACAGCTGGGAGCAGGGGGAGGTATGCTACTGGCGTCTAGTGGGTAGAGGCCAGGAATGCCATTCCACATCCTACAATGCACAGAACAGTCCCAAAAAAAGAGTTATCTGGGCCAAAATGTCAACAGGGCTATGGTTGAAAAATCTTGCTTGATTAACCCTGAGCCACTTAGATTCTAGGCTCAGAATCAAATCCAACTCACTCCACGGAATGCAGCTGGGCCCACTGTGGACAAGCAATACAGCCTAGCACTGGAGCCAGTCAGGATCGCCACAGCGAAGACCCAGGAAAGCAAGGTGTCTGAGAGCCAGAGGAGAGTGGAGCCCAGCCACTTCAAGGGGCACCATGATCTTGTACCAACTTCGCCCTCAGTCAAATGCATTCCAGGGCGAGACCCTTGCAAATTCCTGCATAATTTCTTGGCCCTGGTGGCCTGTGCTTAAGGGGACCTGGGGAGGTCTGTGGCTCCATGCCCAGGGTCCCAAATCCATTTCTACCTGTTTGCCTGGCATTTGCTGTACAAAATTAGAAATTAATAATTCATCTCACCAGATGAATAATTCAACAGAGGGGACAAAGGGTTGCCGGCGATGGTTGGCATCGCAAAAACAGCCTGTGTTGCCTTCAAAAGGGAGAAGGAAAAAGATTCTACAGCCAGGCTGGTGTCTGGACCCAAAAGACTCTGATGCTAGACAGTTTAAATGAGCTCTCCTTTGGTACATGGGGAGTTGATGAGGACATTGGGGCTCCCAGAGGGAATCTGGGACCCGATCCTTCTCCCTACATCACTTCTAGCCCCTCAAACCAGTTCACTACAGCCCAGCTTAACTGGCACCTATTCCAGGCAGCTTTCCCTGATACCCTCAACCAGCTGAAGCTGAAAATGCATTTCTCTCTGATTGCACATGTTAGCCACTTAGCCCTGACCTCTGCTAGCCTCGCAGTCTCACACTAAGCCATGTTTCTGCTGCCAGAGATTCTTGGGCCGTGGAGTGGCTTTTCTAGTGAGAAAGAAAGAAGAGATTCAGCAGAGAGCTACTATGAGTGATTCTTAGCATTTGGGGATCTTGCTCATTTGAAGTTCGGATAAAACCTGGCAGCCCTCCCACTGAAAAAAGCTCCCCAATATACCTGCATACATTTCAGGGGATGCATAGATCCTGGAGCCCCTTCATTGACTCGGGTTTAGAATTCCTGCCTCATGGGGAGCCTTCTGCTAGGGAGGGGACTACAGTTGTCCAGAATATGGAACACAGCTGAGTCCCTCAGCCTTGCATTGCCTCGAAGTGGCTGTGTCCCACGTGCCAAGGTATTTTAAGGGAGTGAATAATCAGCAAGGACCTATTAGATGCCTGCAAGTGACCCTGGGCAAGTTATTGCCCATCTCTGGGCCACAGTTTCTTTACTTGGAATTAGAAGCATTGTTCTTGGAACTGCCCTGGTAGCACAGTGGATAAGTCTCCACGCTCCCAATGCAGGGGGCCTGGGTTTGATTCCTGGTCTGGGAACTAGATCCCGCATGCATGCTGCAAATAAGAGTTCGCATGCTGCAATTAAGGAGCCTGCCTGCCGCAACTAAGACCTGGTGCAACCAAATAAATAAATATTTTTTAAAAAGAAGAGTCATTCTAGACTATCTTGGCACTTTGATTCAATCATTCATTCAGCAAATATTTATTGCATGCAATTAGGTGCCAAGTACTAAGCTGAGAATTGGGAATAAGGTTAGGGAACAAAACAGATGAGGTTCATAACTTGTCAGGACACATAGTCTAATGAGGGAGGCAGTCACTGATTAAATAATCACACAAAAAATACAAGATAATGAGCTGTGAGCAGTGATACATGGGGAAATTCAGGGAGCTAGCTAGGAGTGTATATATCGGGGAAATGATTATAACCTGGGGAAAGAAGAGATGAAGGCTTTACCTTGATAAGGAGAGCATGGGGGGCATTTCAGGCTGAGGAAGCAGCATGGCTAGTGCCCTGAAATGTGAAGGGACCAGGGCATTTAAGAAATTAGAAGGTCAGAGCGGCTGCATTCTGGAGTCCGCTAGGGACTATGTGGTCCAGGGAGAAAACACACAGGAACATGAGAAGGCAAGGTTCCTCTGTTTTCATGATAGTCAAGGCATATCTTCCAGTAACTTCTTTCCATGCTCTCCAAAGGACAGCTAAAGAGCTGGCACTATTCCACCATATTGAAACCCCAGGTTTAAAGGTTAAAAACATCAAGTACCTAACTTTCCCATTACCAGAGTAGCTGGAGGTGCCTTTTGAAAGCCCTTAGTCTCAGAGCCTACATGAAAAATCTGAGACGCTACCAAATAAAAAATATTCAATCTTAAAATGAAGCAAAAATCCCCCTGCCCAGCCCTCATTGCAATTTAAACCTGGTCGCAGCTCTTGAGGAATTCTTTCTACCCCCTGGTTCTGTGGCTCCATCGTCCCACACTGATGATTACCTAGAGCCTGGATGTGCCAACTGCCACTTCGATGGGTGGTCTGAGTGCAGTCTCTGAGCAGCATGGGGCAGACAGAGCTACCCTTTCATCTCCCTGGGTGGAGCTTTCGGCTGGAGCCAGCCCAGCACAGAGACTTCAATTCCTGTGCCCTTTTGGCCACCTGCCAGCTGTGGACCTCTCTGGGCAAGTCTCATCCCCTTTCTGGGCCTCAGTTCCCTTACCCACCAAATGAGAGATCTGGACTACATGTTTGATAATATTCTTTTCTTTGACTTGGGGGTTCTCTGCCCTCTTCTTTCTAAAATGCATTAGCTTGGACTTTTTAAAAAAAATTTTATTTATTTTTTGGCTGCACTGGGTCTTCGTTGCTGCGTGCAGTCTTTCTCTAGTTGAGGCAAGTGGGGGCTACTCTTCGTTGCGGTGCACAGGCTTCTCATTGCGGTGGCTTCTCTTGTTGTATAGCATGGGCTCTAGGGGTGTGGGCTCAGTACTTGTAGCTCGCAGGCTCTAGAGCGCAGGCTCAGTAGTTGTGGTGCACAGGCTTAGTTGCTCCACGGCATGTGGGATCTTCCCAGACCAGGGCTTGAACCCATGTCCCTTGCACTGGCAGGTGGATTCTTAACCACTGGGCCACCGGGGAAGTCTGGACTTTTTAAAATCTTTCCAACTGCTGTTTGCAGACCAGTGACAGAAGGCAAGAAAACCACTATTTGTAAGTTATAATGAGTGGGTAATTAGCTGCCTTCAAATTAAGCATCCCTTCTTGGAAGCCAGAAGGCTTAGTTTTTAAGTTGTTTATCATTACCTTCATTTAATGCTGCTTTCTCACTAAAACCCAGAGGGAAAGGGAAGAATGGCAAGCAGATGTTTTGTTATTAGGGGCCCTGGGGGTGATTTGAGGCTTTCACTGCAGTGATCATTCTCTAGATTCTTCTTGAGTCAGCAGAAGCTTTGATGAACTCGACAGAGGGCAGGAGGATTGGACAGACACGGCCTATGGAGAGAAAGCCTGGCTTAACAGAAAGCTGCTGGGGACAGCAGTTCCTGGCTGGGGACAGTGTAGATTATGAAATTTCTATTTTTATGTAACACTTTGCAAAGAGATTTCACTGCTGTTGTTTCATTTTCTCCTGAGGATACTTTGCTACTGCCAGAGCTCAAAACACCACTATCTCCCACACAAATCTCTCTCATTGAATAGTCTCCCTAGCTGTTGCAGGTTGCCTGTAAAAACAGCCATCAAAAATCTATAGAGACAGAAAGTAGATGAGTGGTTGCTTGTGGATGGGGCAGGAGGGCTACCTCCTCTCCCCATGAATCAGAGCTGGCCTTATAACTTGCTTTGACCAATAGAATGTGGAGGAAGTAATGTTGTATGAGTATCAGAGCCTAGGCCTCAAAAGATCTGGCAGCTCCCACTGTTACTCTGTGGGGACCCAACCACCATGTAAAGAAGCTTGGGTTGGGGGACTTCCCTGGTGGTCCAGTGGTTAAGATGCTGTGCTTCCACTGCAGGGGGCACAGGTTCAATCCCTGGTTGGGGGATCAAAGATCACGCTCGCTGCATAGCGCGGCCAAAAAAAATAAAGAAAGAGAACTTTTCTTTCTTCTTGACTCCAATAAAGATCTCAGAATTTGGTATAATTTGGATCATGTATCTACTCTTGAGCCAGTCGCTATGGCTGAGTGTTTGGAATATGCTGATTGCCAGACTCAGATCCATGTGGTAGCCACTTTCCAAGATGGCCCCCAATGATCTTGCCTTCTGATATTCATATCCTTTGTCCCCTCCATGCTGAACAAAGGCTGGCCTTTGTGACCAATAGAAATATGGATGAAGTCATGGCATGTGCTGCTAAGGCTAAATCATAGAGGCATAGCTGCTTCTGCTTTGATCTCTTGGATTACTCCCTCTGAAGGAAGCAAGGAGCCATGTTGTGGGGATACTCAAGCAGCCCTGTGGAGAGGAACTGTGGCCTCTGGCCAACAGTGTTACCAACTTGCCAGCCACATGAGTGGATCCACCTGGAGGTGGGTTATTTAGCTCTGATCAAGCCTTCAGAGGAGTGCAGTCCCAAATGACATCTGATTGCATCTTCATGAGAGACCCTGAGCCAGATCCACCCAGCCAAGCCACTTTGGAATCCTTAACCCACAGAAACCATGTGAGATAATAAATAATAATTATTGTTCTAAGCCACTGAGTTTTGGGGTGATTTGTTGCACAGTAATAGAAAACGAATACAGTTGTACACCCCTCAACTCTGGGTGAAGAGTCAGTCCTACTCCATGTGGACTGACGTGGGAAGGATGGTTCTCTGAGGAGTAGTCAAGCTGCTGTGAGTGGGAAAACAGGAAATGAACACTGTGTGGGCCACACAACAGCTAACCCCAACAATGGGTGCTCTGCAAATACACACTTGCTGAAGGATTGAAACACAAAGGCAATACTGATTCATTTTAGGTGACTCAGAGCATCTGGGCCAGGTGGGACTCAGTCCCAGATATTCCTGTGCTGATTTTCTAGCTCCAACTCCTGACAGTTTTTCTCTTTAGTTATCCCTAGACTTGACTGATTATGAGCACCACAGACACTCGCCTCCTTTGCCAACCCGAATAATTGCTCTTAAAGTTGTTGTTGTGTTTCTTTTAATTTAGAGAATAGAGGCCCCCCACATTCCTCATACTTGTGTGTAACTAATACATGGTTTAAGGTTTCTCCTGTTAAAGTGGGTTTTTTAAAAAAAATTTTATTTATTTATTTGGCTGCATCGGGACTTAGTTGCAGCACACGGGATCTTCGTTGCAGCATGTGGGATCTTTCCTTGTGGTGCACGGACTCTAGACTGCGGGGGCTTAGTTGCTGCACAGCATGTGGGATCCCTGGTACCCCAACCAGGGATCGAACCCATGACCCCTGCATTGGAAGGCAGATTTTTAACCACTGGACCACCAGGGAAGTCCCTATAGTAGCTTTTTAACTTCATTTCAGTTGGACATATGATAGCTCAGACAAGGATGCCTCCTTTGGAAACTCACATTCCTCATTAATCTTTTCAGGCAAAGAAGAGAAAACAAAGATGAAATAAATATAAGGGTTAACACTCCAACTGATAGGGAGTCTCCTTCCTTCCTTCCTCCCTTCCTCCTCTTCTTTCTTCCTTCCTTTCTCTCCACTTGAGCACCTACTATGTGCTTGCTATTGTCTGTATTATCTCATTAAGTCTCCTAATGATGATGAAGTGGGTATCAATGACCCCTTTTGACAGATGAGGAAACTGAGACATGTTTAGAGAAGTCAGGTGTCTTAGTGGACGTTTTTGTCTTTTTATAGTTATGTTATTTAGCTCTAAAACTTCAGTGATATTAATACCTATCGGGAATGATGAAACCAATCCATACACTTTTGCCAGAAGTCCTATTTTAAGCTTTCTCTGTACCAAAGGCTGCCACACATTATTTTCTTCCAACCAACCACCAAGATAAAAGTTATATTTCCTGTGTGCCCAATGGATGTGATGCCAGAAGAAAAAAACATGGAGTTACTGGCACTTTTTTTTCTGTCCCTTCCATATCATTGGATGTTCAGTTTGCCTGAAAAAATGATGCCAATAAAGGGAAGCATTCAGTGTTCTGACACAGCTTACAGCATTCAGCTGTAGAATTCCTCCTGGACTTGAGATTATGACTGAGTAGGTTAAGGAAGGAGGTGGAAGCCTAGGATCCTAAGAACCCAGGTACCATACTTGCTTTTTCCAAGAGGTGGAACCATACCTGCTCTCCGCCCACCTTCCGTTCTCTCTGCAAAAGCAAGAAGGGAGCTAAGGGGGGACAGGGAGCGTGGTTTCAGCCAGGCTGTTCCTTATGGGGGCAGAGTCTTGCGGCTGGGGGCGTGGCCCCGGGCCCGGCTTCCAGGAGGCAGTTGGCTTCGGGGGCGGGGCCGGGCCGAGGCTTCCTGTCTGCGCCTGCGGAATCGCAGTTTGACCTCGGAAGTGCCGGTGCTGTGGGAGCTGTCATCGTGGACCGCGGCGGCTGTGGCGGCGGCGATACAGCACCGGCAGTGGAGCCGCCGAGGTGAGTACGTGGCTGGGCCCTGCCGGATGTGGAGCATCGGGCCTGGGAAGGGCCGCAGCCGTGCCTTACGCGGCCTCGGGCCTCCCTGCCTACACGGCAGGGCCAAGGGTTACGCTGCCCCAGGGGCCGCGAGTCGTCCCGTTCCTCCGACCCCTCCACCGCCCCCCGCCCAATTAGGCCGCCAGAGCTTAGAGTCTCGGATTCGAGGATCGGCCCGAGAGTGACCTTGGCCTTGGAGGAGTCACGATCCTCCCACTTCACCCCGAGCTTCAGTTTCCTCGGTGTTCATTAATTCGTTCAACAAATATATGTCCAGCGCCTTCTATGTGCCGGGCACAGATCTAGGCACTGGTAATACAAACAGAGCAAGACAGACAAGGCTCCCGCCCTCATGGAGCTTACAGTCTAATGGGCGGAGACAGTCAACGACAAATGCGCTAGGTAATTAAAGATATGACAGTAACTAGGGGAGTGAATACTTTAGATAGGGCAGTCTGGTAAGGTCTCTGAGAAGAGTAATATTGAATTGAGACCAGAAGGGTGAAGACAGAAACTGAGGCAGCAGTATCCCTGGGGATGCTCCCAGGACTTATTGAAATTGGTCAATATGGGGACCTTTCCTAATTTTTGGCATCTACTGCCCTGCTTGGCACTGAGGATGCATTGGTGGGGCACAGATATCATCATGATCATTGTCCTTATCCTTTTGGAACTTAGAGTCCAGTCGTTGCCTAGTTAATTTCTACTCATACTTGAGATGAAAACTCAAAACTTCCTTGACATCCTCTCTCCCTCAAGTTAGTTCTCTCTGTTAAATGCTGTCTTAGTCCCAAGGACCTTACCTGCATAGCATACTTACGGTGTTGAGTTTTACTTGTTTGTAAGGCTGTCTGGTTCATATCTGTCTTAACCATCAAGACTGTAAACTCTATGAAGGGCAGAATCAGGTCTGTTACTTGCCCTCCTTAGGATTCTCCAGGCAGGCTTCGGTGCCTGGCACATAGTAGGTACTCAAAAACTCTTTGAATTGCCTATTAACACAGTTAATTAACACAGTTTTTGCTCTCCAGTGGTTCATAGAAGGCCTCTCCTGCACCAGGTTATTATCTTCTCTTTCTGATGGTGTCTCTCCTCTACTTAAATGATGCCTCACTGCCTTCAAATGAAAGGCCAAAATCTTCAGCATAGCATTTGAGGCTCTTTTTAAAATGGCTCCATCTTTCCTATCCAACCTCTTCTCTCCACTTCTGTCACCTGCTCTCTGACCTTGTATTTTCAGCCATCCCAAATGTCTCCCTCTTCCTTCAAAGCCACAGGCTCTGAGCCTTTACTCATGCTTGCTCTTTGCTTGGAATATCCTTCCTTTTCCTCTTTTCCTCCTATCCTTCAACAGCCAGGTTGTAAGTCATCTTCTCAGTGACATCCTTCCTTTCTCTGCCGTGCTTGTTCTGGAAATTTCCAGCTACAGCTGTAACAACACGGAATGATAGTCATTTCCATGCCCAGGACCCAGAATGTATTCAGTTAGTGTTTGTCAAGTAACTGCGGAAGCCCAAAGTGCTCTGCTTATGATTGGGACTCGACTAATAACAAGAAGTGAACTTTACTGAGTGCTTAGTATGTGCCAAGTACTATCCTGATGACTTAGTACTGGTTACTTCTCATGTCAACCCTGAGAGCTTATGAGATTATGTACTGTTATCATCCCAGTTTTACAGATGAGGAAATCAAGGCTTAGAGAAGTTAAGGAACTGTCTCTAGGTCTCAACATGGGTAGGATAGAGCCAGGATTTGAACCCAGGCTGTAGAACTATAAACTTCTCTTTCAACCATCACACCAGCCTGGGTCTGAACTACCCTTACAGGCACTGGCTTGTAGGAGTAGATTTCTTCCAGAAGCAGTTGCTGTCTCTACCTGTCTAGGCCTGAACTATGGGGCCTAGAATTATAAGGGTGGAGAGCCGCCTCCTCCTTATGACTCTTTCCCCACCCTAGGTCCCCACACTGGACACTCCCACTACTGTCTTTGGAAGGTGAGTATGGAAAGGACTGGGCTTGTGACTTCTGCACTGGTGAACCAACCACTAATGTTTCCAGCTGCCTTCCCAGCATCGCTGAGGGGTTAGAAAAGAAGTATTATTAGCATATTCAGCACAAGAGACCCAGGTGCCCAGGCACAAGAGCTGGGCTTCAGTTTCAACTTGGCCACTCATGTATTTACCTGAGCAAATCAGGGCCCCTCTTTGGACATCTGAGCATAATAATCCTTGTCGTCCTTATCTGGGTTATTGCAAAAGGCTAGTAAGATAGTAACTTGATTGGAAGTAATGTATATACAACAGATGGTGTTATCTACATTTTGCAAAGGTGAAAGATGAAAGCTCAGACACGGGACCATGTGTCTGATCCACTATCCACTGAGATCCTAGAGCTGGAACAAGCCTCGAGGACTAGACAGACTGGACCTCTCTCTTTGCATCCAATGTGAAGATGGATATCTTCACAGTCTTTAAAGCAGCCCCTGAACCAAGGTTCCTTGTATACCAAGCTGATTCCTACCTCCTTACCTTTGCTCCTGCCGTTTCCCCTGCTTGGGACACCCTTCTTCACCTGGCCAGTCTCCACTCTCAAGACTCAACTCAGGCTCTCCTGAGCCTTCAGGCACTCCTCTAGAAATGCTTCTCCGACAGCCACAGCCCCCACCAGCTCAAGTGCACTAGACTTAGTACAGCGAATGGTTAAGAGCCAGCCTGCTTCACCAGCCACTAACTCTGAGACCTAGGGCAAGTTTCTTATCTTCTCCAAGCCCCTGTTACCTCAGTGATAAAATGAAGGTAATAATAGTACCAACCTTAGAGTTGTTATGAGCATTAATACATGTAAAGCAACTTAAGGTGTATAAAGCAAATTCATGCTGAGAAAAGCACTGAGAAGAGCACCAGCACATGAGAAGCATGTTTCCGCTACTGCTATTGTCATTATTATTATTGGATCAGAAGCTCCCCCAGGGCAGAGACCCTGCTTTATCAGTCTTCATAACACCAGGGCCAGGCCTAATATCCGAGATCTGGGACTCCAGTAACTCATGGGTGACCATGCCCCTCAGCTCCTCTGTGAGGGTTCAGGAGGTGATGATTTCCTCATCCCAACCTTGATATGTCTTCATGTCGTCATTGAGACTGTGCTGGCCTTTTGTGGCATGTCTGAGGCCTGAGTCACTTCTGTGCTATGATTCAGCCAATACAAATGTCCTTCCACAGGTTGGGCCAAGTTGTATTGAGAAAAGAGCGTTGGATGGGAAGACAGGAGACGTGGTGTCTGCTGCTCACTCTGAGGCCAGTTTGTGCCTCTCTAGAAAGGAGCTCGCTCTGGCAGTTTTCTGTGAATTCTGTTGACCTCCCTAGTCCTCCTGTTTATCCGTGTCCTTCTTCCCTGAAGCTTAGAAAGGTTGTAAACGCTTAACTCCCTCTGCAAGTGAAGAAAGGCCCATGGCTCCGACCCCCAAAAGACTTAAAATCTGGTTAGAGTGGTAAGAAAAGTATCCTCATATTCAATTGTTCATGAAATATTTGATGAAGCCACGTCTGTTTCAGGCCTATGCTTGTCACAGGAAAGGTAGCAAGAGAAGGTGAGCCCAGGTACTGTCTTCACAGAGTTCACAGGCCAAGGAGCGCACGGACCTGGAGCCATAATAAAGATAATCTAAGTACTTTTAACCAGTACTTCTCAGATTGGGTGGGAATATATCAGGAGTCACCTGGGGAGTGTTTTCCTCCTCCGCTGATAACTGCTGCTTTAGGCAAAAAAGTCACTTTGGTCTAGATTAGTAGGTACAGGAACCAGGCCTTTGAAGCCTTTGAGGCCAGAGGTTGAAGCTTCTCTCCTGGCTCTGGGATCAGCCCCAAAGCAGGCCCCTGCCCCCAGGAGTCTCTGTGTCTGCTGTCTTCTTCCCATCCATATTCCTTTCAGGAGGGTCAATGCAGCACAATGCCAGCTCTGCCCCTGGACCAACTCCAGATCACCCACAAGGACCTGAAGACAGGGAAGCTGAGGACTTCACCAGCGCTGGTGAGCCGGTGCCTTGAGGCGGTTCAGCCTGATATTATCATTCTTGCAATTTCAGAAGCAAAAAGTAAATTCCTTCTTTATCTGTTCTAGAATGACCCAAGGGCCACAGTCTGTAATTCAGTAGTCGGGACGCTATTAGGTACTTCCAGGCCCAGCGTAGAAGTTTCCTTTCCAAGCAGCATGAATTTGAGTGGTATTTTCCATGTCACCACCCCACACCTTGCCTGCAAAGCGTTTCATTTTGAATCAAAGTCTGATGGCAGTACTGACTCAGCCTGAGCTGGCCTAGCAGTGGGGCTGGCCCAAAGCTGGGTCTGGGGATTAGACCCTGTGGGAGATGCTCAGGTTTCGGATGGGCCTTTTTCAGAGCTGTCCCAGCTGCTATCCCTTTGGCGGGGCACACTGATTTCAGAGGTCAGTTCTGAACAGGCTGAGAAGCACCACACACAGACCTGGCAGGGCTTGTGAGACTGAAAATTAAGGAGGCTGTGAGCATGCCGATTACCAGCTGCGGGGAGAGATTAGAGCCACAGAGAGGTGCCAGGGTGCTGGAGGAGACAGACGCGGGGACTGGAGTCCCCATACCCCCTTGCTCTTTTCCCAAGAATATGAGCTTACTTGAACAAGGTGGGAGGAAGTATTTTCTGAGAGCTTGAGTAAAATTGTGGGAAACAAGAGCTTGGTGTTTTATTTCCTGCTTTCTGGATGGCTTCCTATGATTTCCTAACTACTCTCTAATAATAGTACTTAATATTTATAGAGGGGACTTCCCTGGTGGCTCAGTGGTTAAGAATCCACCTGCCAATGCAGGGGACATGGGTTCGAGCCCTGGTTGGGGAAGATTCCACATGCTGCGGAGTAACTAAGCTCGTGTGCCACAACTACTGAGCCTGTGCTCTAGAGCCCGCGAGCCACAACTACTGAGCCCAAATGCCTAGAACCTGTGCTCCACAACAAGAGAAGCCACTGCAATGAGAAGCCCATGCACAAAGAGGAGCCCCTGCTTGCCACAACTAGAGAAAACCCATGCACAGCAACGAAGACCCAATGTAGCCATAAATAAATAAATTAAAATTTAAAAATTAAATTTTAATTTAATAAAAATTTTAAAAATATATATATATTTATAGACCACTCGCTTTGGGCCAAACCTTTCACCTTTCGGATTATCTCATGTAAGCCGAACCACAGCCCTTTGAGTAGGCATTTTGGTTGTCCCCATTTTACAGATGAGGAAACTAAAAGTTCAGGGTCATAAAACTGGAAAATTAGGGGAGCCAGGATGGGAATACAGCTTGGCTGCCCCTAGAGCCCATACGCTTAAACTTTCTGCTATAAAGCCTCTTGTTTCTTTTTTATAACTTTTTTTTTTATAAATTTTTTTAATAGAAGTAGAGTCGATGTCCAACATTATATGTTTCAGGTGTATAACATAGTGATTCACAATTTTAAAAGTTACATTCCATTTATAGTTATTATAAAATGTTGGCTGTGTTCCCTGTGTTGTGCAATATATCCTTGTATTCATAATCTTTTTATGTAAGGGGGTTATTGATCAGAAAATCGAGAACTCTTCTGTCCAATATGTTAGCTGTTCACCACGTGTGGTGGTTGAGCTCTTGAAATTGTGGCTAGTTCAACTGAGGAACTGGATTTTTAATTTAGTTTTAGTTCATTTAAGTTAAAATAGTCCCATGTGGTAAGAGCCTACTGTATTGGCCAGCATGGACCACGTCTAGAGCAGTTCTGTCACTGCAGAGGTTCTGTTGGTCAGCGCTGGTGGAGACGGGTTCCTTGGGTCTGATTTCCCACCTCAGTCCTTCCCCGTGTACTGGACACCTGGGCTGCTAGACTGTGGACTCCTTGGGAGCAGGGACTGGGCCCTTCCCTTTGTTCTGGTTTTCCAGTGCCAGGCACGTAGTAGCTCTCAGGAGACATTCAGTAAATGAGTCAAGGACCCTAGCCACGCTTTGTGACAGGCACTGGAGCTACAAAGAGAAAAGACGTGGTTCCTGCCCTTGAGGGGAGAAAGCAGACTGGTAGTTCTCTGCAGCATGATCAGGATATGATGGAAGGAAGTCCAGGTTGCTGATCCAGACCAGCGGAGTGTATGGGTACGGGGAGGTCTTAGGGTCGTGGGAGAGCACACACTGCCAGGGACTCCTTCCAGAAAGAGGGGGATCCTGAACTGGGTATTGAGGGGTGAATAAGCACTAGCTGGGCAGAGCAATGGGAGGAGGGTGGACCTGGCAGGAGGATCTGAGTCTATTGGCCTGGACTCCTGAGAGCCTGACTCCTACACCAACCACCTGGGGTGGAAGCAGAGTTAAGGAACCCGGCTTTGTGTTTAATGTCACACAGACTTGGCCCTGTGACTTTGGGCAAGTTACTTAATGTCTCTAAGCCTCAGGATCCAAAAAAGGGTAACAGTAGAACCAGCCTTGAGGGGGTGGTTGTGAGGATTAAATGAGATGCCTGTGAATTAGCAGTGAACCTAGGACATAGTGAGCACTCAATGAAGACGGTGATGACAGCTATGACGGTGACAGTGGCATTATGAATGGGGTGTAGGGTGGGAAGAGGGACGAGCTAAGGAAGACACAGCTTCTTGATTGAGGGGCAGTCTTTTGGTTGTGCTGCAGGCCACCAGAAGCTCCTGAAAGATTGTCCTCAGAGGTGTACCCGCCCTGTATTTGTCTCTTTAGTCCCAACTTGGGAGAAGATCTCCAGCAAAGGGACAGCCATCAGGCTGCCTCTGCAGAGTGATAGCTGAAGCTAATGTTTGTTGAGTAGTTACCATGTAGATGCACATACTTACTATTGAAGATCCAAAAGAAATCAAGTCTTGGGCCAAAGAGAGTGAATGGGCTCTTGAGAAAGACAAGACTCATATAAGTGGAGCATTTGGAGAACAGTCCAAAATAGTTTCTTATCAAGATAAACAGAGCAGAAGTTTGATGGGCAGAGAATGTTCAGAAACTTCATGGAGCAAGTGGGACCTAAGCCAGGCCTGAAGAGTAGAAGATACAGTTGGAGCCTGCTGCTCCTTGCCCTGGAATCTTCCATGCCCCCTACTCTTTTTTTTTTCTTTTTCAGCTGCACCATGCGGCATGTGGGATCTTAGTTCCCTGACCAGGGATCGAATCCATGCCCCCTGCATTGGGAGCATGGAGTCTTAGCCACTGGACCGCCAGGGAAGTCCCCAGTGGCCCCTACTTTGAGCGTGGCATTGAAGGTCCTTCAGAGACCCTGGCAGGATCTGGTCCTTCATTACCTCCATGCATTCCTTTATTCAATCAGCAAATGTATTTGGAGAGTCTGCTCGATGCCAAGCACTGTTCAAGGGGTTGGGACTGCCGTGGTGAGCAAGACTCAGACTCCCTCCAGAGACCTGCAGGGTAGTGGAGGAGAAGGAGAAGGCAGGCCCTCCCTTTTATATCACTTTATTGAGGTATCATTGGAGGACAATAAACTGCATGTATTTATTTAAACTATACGATTTGATTGGTTTTGACATCTGCATACACCCATGAAACCATCACCATAATCAAGATAATGAACATTTCTGGACTTCCATGGTAGTCCAGTGGTTAAGACGGCACTTCCACTGCAGGGGGCATGGGTTTGACCCCTGGCACCCCTGGTCAGGGACGTTCCACATGCTATGTGGTGCAGCCAGAAGAAAAAAGATAATGAACATTTCTACTACTCCCGAAAGTGTCCTGGTGCCCCCCCCCCCATAATCTATCCCTTCCTCTGTCCCCTTCCACAGCAACCGCAGACCTGCAAGCACTTCTGATACAATTTAACAAGTGCTACAGTCGGGGAAGCACAGAATGCAGGTGTTGGGGAGCCTGGGTGAAACCCCTAACCTAGTCAGGGTGGGACTTGGGAAACTTCCTGGAGGAGGTGAGATCAGAGCTGGGGTGAGAAGGATGAGCAGTGAGACCAGGGTGACACGTGGTACCTTAGGTCATTTAGTAGGTCTGCAGTGTCAGGTTTGGTTCAAATCCTGCCTCAATTGCTTCCTTAGCCCTGTGACCTTGGCAAAGTTCCTGAATCTGACTGAGTCTTGGTTTCCTCCTCTGTAAAATGGGGAGAATACTGTCTCCCTTTGAAATAGTTGTAGGTAAAAAAGAAATGGGCTGGGGGACAGGCCTACTCAGCAGCCGGCACAGGGCAGGTCCTCCATGAGTGATGGCTTTTATTATCCTTCCAGCATCTCTCCCTCCAAATCCATCTCCCACCGCCTGGTGCAATCTGTGCCCTTTTTTTTAATAGCCCATTTTTATGCCTCCATAAAAATACTGTGTTTTCCACCTAAAAATCCTTCTCATCCTCCAAAGGCCAGCAGCTCAGATGCTGCCGGCCCTGGGAAGCGGCCACTGGTCCTCCAGGCACAGTTAATCACCTGTTGCCCTCTCACAGTCCCTCTGCCGGGTTTGAGCTGTCTGTGTTGTGCTCATTTGATAGCTTAGATGTGCATCTTCCCCTCTGCAGAGTGGGCTCTGGAAGCACGTGGATGCCTTTCTTCATGTGCGCAGCAGGGTGCCAGTAAATGTGTAGGATTGTAGGGAGGTAGACTCTCCGGGGTGTGTGTCTGTTGGGCGAGTGGGGTGAGTAGCCTGGCCTGAGAAGTGACCTAAGAGGTGAGATGTCAACAGACAAAGGCAGGAGGGGAACTCAAAAACCAAGGAGATGAAATTAGGGCCTAGAGAGTAGTTTTGAACTTGTTTCAGGCAGCAGGATTCCTTTTGTATAAATTCTGATTTAAATGGGAGGGGTCCTGAAGACTCACCTGGCAGGTGACCCACAAGGAATCCTGCGGACGCAGACTCCACAGTTTGCAAACTTGCGTTAGGCAGTTGGGAGGTGTAGGTGGTTCTCGAGGAGACTGACCAATCAGCTGTGGTTTTCCTGTCCCCTGTGGATTGACAGACCTGGAAGTGGGTGGATTGTGGTTGATAATAGCTGAGACGCAGCCCAGCCTTCTTCCTGTTATCACCTCCCCACCAGAGAAAGCAGCCCTTATGTAGTCAGAGGAGAAAACTGAGCTCATCTTCTCTTCTTTATGGTGAACAAAGTAAGATTTGTTCATGGCTAGGTAAGGGTTGGAAGAGAGAGCTTGTGATGCTAAGCTGAGACCTGCAATTACCTGATTAGCATCTTTTAAAAAAAAGTTGCTGAGGTTTTTTTCTGATTATACAAAGGGTATAGCACAGTGATATGTACAGTATGATACTGTTTGTGTCAGAAAGATGAAAATGGGTCCAAACAAATGCCTCATATGGGCACATTTTAATGTAAATACTTAGAAAAGGTCTGTGAGGATGCTCAGGGAATGGTGAGGGGTTACCTCTGGACTGACACACGGGCTGGGGGTATGGGCCAGGCGACTTACCTTTCTGTACTATTGTGAGTTCTTGAAAGAAAAGATGCTCATGCCTAACTTGTATGATTTAAAAAATAATTTTAAAAATTATACATGTTCTTTTTTTTAATGGGAAAATATAGTCAAGTCATAATCCCTTCCACTAGAGATAGCCACTGTTAGCTTTGGGGGGTTGCCCCCACCACCACCCACACACTTTAAAAAAAAATCTGTACCAGTGTGTGAATGTGTTAAATATGTGTACTTCTTTTTTTACTCCCCAAACTGGTTATATAAAATAGAGAGGTTTGTGTCCTGCTTTTTCTTCCCTTAACCTTTCCCCATGTCATTAAATATTCTCCAAAAAACATGGTATTTAATGCCCGCCTGGTGTTCCCTGGCTGCAACCAAGCCACCTCTGTCAGAGACACTCAGTTCTTTATGCTTGAGGGTCACTTGTTGGAACAGCCCAGTGTTGTCATTGCTGTGGGTTGGCAAATGGGCCCTCACTGACTAACCTCTGCCACGTTAACACGTGGTTTTTGGATCCGTAGCACCCCGAGCAGAAGGCAGACCGGTATTTTGTGTTATACAAACCGCCCCCTAAAGACAACATTCCCGCCCTAGTGGAGGAGTACCTGGAACGCGCCACCTTCGTAGCCAATGACCTCGACTGGCTCCTGGCCCTGCCTCACGATAAATTCTGGTGCCAGGTAACATTCTATCAAAATTCACGCTAAGACAAAGCACATGACATGCCATTGGTTGGGTGCTGTTGTTTTTCTCTCCCAGGAGATGCTTTTTTCTCTACTTCTTACACTGGATCCTTAACAGCAAATTGTGGTTTGGATTGCTCTGACTTGTATCACAGTCTTAATGATGTTTACACAACGCCTTCCAACACGTCATTTTTAGAAACTCGTGTTTAGCCCTCGGCTCATTTATACCTCTTCGGTCCCTTGGGGTTGGAGTGTTTGCCACAGGCCAGGGCTGATGGGCCGTGAGCCCTGCACAGTCCATCCACACGCCCTTGGGCCTCAGTAACAAGCCCTTGCTATCCTCTGTCGCCTGGCTTAGGTTGTCTTCGACGAGACTCTGCAGAAGTGCCTGGACTCCTACCTGCACTATGTCCCCCGAAAGTTCGACGAGTGGGTGGCCCCGGCCCCTGAGGTCGTTGACATGGAGAAGCGCCTCCACCGAAGTGTTTTTCTCACCTTCCTTCGCATGTCCACTCACAAGGAATCAAGAGTAAGCCCCGGATCCCGTGACAGGTCACCACCGCCACCTGACACCTCTGTGCCAGGCTCTCACCCCTGGGAAGGAAGGCTCTGGAAGTATCATGTTTCTTCTGTCTCCCCTCTGCTTTTATTCCCACCATTGGGGAAGAAATCTGTGCCACCTCCCTTATCCTCTAAGTCACCGGGTCGCCTGCTTTACACCCAATGTTTTCATCGATGGGGAGCCGAGGGCCCTGTGCCAGGTGGCGCGTGACTGTGCCCTCCTTGTGCGTCAGAGGGCGAAAACATTGATTCTGAGTTTTTAGAGGAACTCGTGTGTGCTTTTTAAAAACCTTTACTTTTTTCCTCCTGATTTTAAAAATAATAATGCTGTCTATAAACAACTCAAACATAACAGAAATATTTTGTAGATAATGAAAGTCATTCACAAAATTCCCTCCTCTCAAAATGACCACTGTCAAGGTGCATGTTCCTTCAGGAAACTTTTTTCCTTTCAATGGGTGTGTGTGCGCGCATATTTATTTTTAAAATAATATCTTGCTTTTTTAACTTGTTAGCATGGAAATTTTCAAATATACACAGAAGTATAATGACTCCCACGTACCCATTACCTGGGTTCAACAGGTATCGACATCTTGTTTGCTCCCCCCCCCTGAGTTTTCTGTTTTTCTTGGAGTATTTTAAACAGTCCCAGACATCATTGTGATTTACACATAAATATTTTAGAATGATTCCCCAGCTGATGGTTTTATAGTGAGCTTTTGCTTCTGTTTACATTAAGATGAAGTGTGACCACTGCTCCAGGTTAGTCCACGAGGCTCAGACATATCCGCGGTGTGGACAGAGCTTCTTCTGTTAGCCAGACCCCTGCTGATGGACCTGAAGGTTGTTTCTTGTGAGGTTGCTATTACCCTGCAACGCACATGTTTTTGGAAAGTCTCTCATCCTTTCGGCACTGTTCCTTAGGATCACTTCATTTCCCCCTCTGCTTTTGGAGAAATCCTCTACAACAACTTCCTGTTTGACATCCCAAAGATCCTGGACCTCTGTGTGCTCTTTGGAAAAGGCAACTCCCCGCTGTTGCAGAAGATGATAGGTGAGTAGGGCCTGTGGCCTGGGGCTGGCAGGGCGGGGGGGCACAGAGATGGCCCCCACATTCCAAAGGCGGGCGCCCGGATGAGCACAGGGGGATTCAGAGCAGCAGCAGTGGGTGATGCTTGGAAATGTCTTAGTGGACGTGTGTGTCAAATCTGAAAGAAGTGACTAAGTGGCGGTGGGGGAGTGGAGACAAAAATGGGCATTACACAGCTGCTCCAGGATCTTGGAGTCCTAGCATCAGGCCATGTGTCAAACAGTCGAAGGAGTCGGGGAGTTTGCTTCAGCAATGAGAGTAAGAACGGTGGCAACAGCTAACGGTTATTTGAGTGCTCCCTGGCGACTCTGCCGACGCTCCTCATATGTCATCTCAGTTGATCCTCCCAGTCGCCCTGTGATGTCAGTGGTGTCATCATCCCCATTTACAGTTAAGGACACTGAGGTTAAATGTTAGGGACTTGCCTGAGAGGCCGTGACTAATGAGTGGCCAGGCTGGGACTTATGTCACTTGGGCCTGACTCTCAAGCTCTCGCTCTTGGCCACTCCCTGCCTCAGGGGTGATGGGCCTGCCTCAGAAATGTCGAGATTTGCATTGCTGCTGAGAACAGATGGGGGCAGAGTTCAGGGAGGACCCTTTGGGGTTGTGAAGGGAACAGACATCAGCAGTTGGATCCCATCAGGAGGCCATGGGTTGGAAGGTTCACTCAGAGGCGGAAGCTTTGTTGGGAAGTTACAGAGGGAACAGTGCTGCAGTGGACTCGTCTTTGAATAGCTACTCATGGCGTTGGACTGGCATGGAGAGCTACTCACCCTGGATACCCCTGTCAGCACTCCTCACCCTGAGATTGTAGGATAGAGACTTGCAAATGCCCAGTTACAGAGCTTAGTTATCCCTAGAAATGTCTTTTTCCCTTCCTTCCTTCCTCCCCCCGCCGCAATAATAAAGGTAATATATGTTAATTTAGAAAATTTTGAAAGACTATAAAGTGTAAACAAATAGGAAAGCAATTACTAAATTCCGGCAACCAGAGACAATGATTTGGTGATTATTCCCTTCTAGTCTTTTCTCTTTGTATTTTTTTTAAAACATATTAGAGCATAATGTGTACGAAATTTCACATCCAACTTTTTCATTGGAACAACCTCTGGTTTCTCATTCAAATCTATTGCCTGATCATCAGTTAATTTCTTTTATTTTCCCCAGGAAAGACCCTTAATAATTATACTCTAGACAGAGGTTGGGGTGAGTGCACAAAAGCAGGCACGATTAGTTAGAGAAACAATTATTAGGCCGGTTTGGTTGGAGTGGAGCATTCTGGGAGGGCAGTGCAAGAGCCAGGGGAGGAAGCTGGGGCCAGATCAAGGAGGGCTCCATGCCAGGCTTGGCACTTGGGGAGCAGTATCACTTGGTGGCTAAGAAGGCAGGTTCTAGAGTTGACCTGCCCAATCCACAGCTCTAGTCCCGGCTATGTCACCTTGACCAAGTCAGTTAGCCACTCTAAGCCTGAGTTTTCTCACTTGAAGAAAGGGAACACCAACTTGTAGGATGGTTGTGGGGATTAAATATGAGGTGGTGCTCAGCACAGAGCCTGGCACATTACAGGCACTTGGTAAGTGCGAGCTCTTACTGTGATGAGGCTGTGGGAGCCTCTAGGAGCTTGGAGCAGGGTGGGGAGCCATCTGGCGACAAGGTTAATCTGGCAGCATGCAGGTGGGGAGGGCGGTGACGGGAGGCCATGGAGGGGGGCCAGGGCTTCAGTGTGGGTTTGAAGGTGAGAGCCTGCTTGGGCTGCTGGGGCAGAAAAGGACACATCTGGGAGTAAAGCGGGGCTTAGTGAGGTCAGCTGGAAGGAGGAGTCTTAACGACTCTGGAGAAAACGTGAGGTGGGGTAGCGGGTTGTAAGTGGAGGCAAGGGCAGCATTTAGGTCCGTGGGCTGTAGACGTCTGTGAGGGTCCAGACAGAGATGCTGTCTGGCTCCATTTCCAGACAAGCGAGGGTGGTGTGAGAGAGCTCCGCCTGTTGCCAGGGTTCCTAATCTTTTGGGTCACTGACTCCTTTGAGAATCAGATGAAAGCTTATCTCCAGGAAAACGTACCCCCTCATAGAGTTTGAGCTGTTTTAGAATATTCTCATCCCCAGATTGAGAACCCTAAATTGGCTTATTAAGGAGAGCCCTTTCTTTGGCTCACAGAGACTGGTTCACAGAAAAGAGGGCAGGATCAGGCATCAGGACCTTTTCCACACCCTTCAACACTGTGCGCACGTGCGCGCACACACACACACACACACACACACACACACACACACACACACTGGCTTTCTTTCCAACCCTTGAGCAGAAGACATGAGACACAGCAAGGGGCAGCCTCCACTTTCTCCACCACAGAAGCTCTTGAGCAAAGCTGACAAAGGAAACAAGGGGGGAGCAAGGGAACTGGCCAACTGTCCTTTGGGCAGAAGCCCAGTCCTTGCCCTGTCCCTGCCTCCTGCTTTTTTTTCAACCTTAAGGCTGGTGTTGTGAATCAGCAAGTGTAATTGTGAAAGCAGGGCCCTTCAGTTAGACTTTCTTGGAGCTGCTTTGCCAGAGCAGGAGTATATGAGGCCTTGGCCCTGTGGAGGACAGCACTGATCTCTTTGGCAATACCTTGCATCCACACTGGGTTTCTGAACTGCTTCAGTCTGAGAAGGATTATTTCAAGGGAGGCCATTGCTGTCCCTTCTTTTTTAATTATTTCTTTAAGAGATCAAAAGTCAGATCTTCAATGTCATTGGAATCAGATAAAGGAGAAGAAGAAGACTCCAAAGACCCCAAGGGTAGATTGTGAAATGTGATCTATTCTGATGCTTATGAAATATCCCTGTTACTCAGGCTTAAGCATGGGAAGGATTATGAAAGAGTGCCTTCCCCTGTTCCTGGTGGTCCAGGAGTGGTGAGGACCACTGTGTGGCCTGGGAATTATGGGAGGAGACCTGCTCCTGCTGCCTGGGTCAGGAGACTCTGCCTGGAGAGGGTGACATCTGCCTTATGGTGGACTTAGCTCTGGGAGGTCACTGCAGGCAGAGGGAGGGGACAGGGCTCGTTGTGTGAGGTTGAGGATGGTGTGAGGGAAGAATGCAATTCGAGGGGTGGGAAGAGGGTGGCCGGAGATGCCAGCAGAAGCCAGATCTTACAGGCCCTTCGTGCTGTGGTCAGGAGTTCAAACTTGCCCTTGAGGATATTGCTAGGAGGGTTTTATGAGGAAGAGCAGAGGTTGGTGGGGAGACAGCTCAGTCACTCCCCGCCTGTCAGGAGCAGGTGGGCACAGATGGTCAGGGAGTACCTTCACTGGTTGAGGGGTCAGATGGGAGGTGCTGAGGAAGCTCCTGCTGGTAAAACTCAGCTTTCTGGAATCAAGGAATGAAGCGGCCTCCAGGAAGGTGTTTACAGAAAGTTCAGCCACCTAGTGACTCACTTACTCACCCAGCCCCATCTGGCCTTTGATCTCATTCATTTTCAAATCCTCCAGGATAGGGTGAGGGCTGCAGGGTTTTCATTAAGGCAACTGAGGACAGACCTGCCCAAAGACATAGGACACCTAGAGGTCAGAGCACCCTGACAGTCAGCCAGCCTTAGGTCCTGGGATTGTAGTGGGATGAGGAACCCAGGCCTCTTCTTCTTTTTTTTTTTTTTTAATTTATTTTTATTTATTTATTTTTGGCTGTGTTGGGTCTTCGTTGCTGTGCGCAGGCTCTCTCTAGTTGCGGCAAGCGGGGGCCACTCTTTGTTGCGGTGCGTGGGCTTCTCTTGCTGCGGAGCACAGGCTTTAGAGCACTTGGGCTTCAGTAGATGTGGAGCGTGAGCTCAGTAGTTGTGGCACACGGACTTAGTTGCTCCATGGCATGTGGGATCTTCCCGGACCAGGGCTCGAACCCGTGTTCCCTGCATTGGCAGGCAGATTCTTAAACACTACGCCACCAGGGAAGCCCCAGGCCTCTTCTTAAGGGCAGTGGCATTTTGCATCATCATGTCCCCCAGCTAGCTGTGATCCTCCTTCCCTCCCCCCTTCCCCCACCCATCTGGGCAACCAGGACACTGGGTTTCTGTTCCAGTTACCATATACTCTAACCTCCGCACTCACAGCAGCAGCACTTGGAGTATAGTGAACACTTGGAGAGGGGCTTCATTTTATAGGAATAAGTGCAAATGTGTGTAAATCTATCTCCAGGTCCTTGGCAGGCCTCTCACCTTGGAGTAGGGATTAGTATGGCTAGCAGATTCAAAAGCAGAGAGTAAGAGAATTTCTAGAGATTTCTCCCTAGAATCTCCTCACATTACTAGAGGCATGGCCTGGCAAGACTCCTGGATTGTGGCACCCAGGTTTCTTGAGCAGGGTGATCCTGTCTCCTAATTTTCCTGGATGACTAGCTCCCATTTACAAAGCCAGTGCTGTCATACAAAGCACAGTGCCCAAGTGTGATCATTCCCTGGGGATGGCAGGGTGAGCTGGTTTGACCAGGAAGGGTCTTTTATTCTTTTCTTTTTTTTGCAGTACGCGGGCCCCTCACTGCTGTGGCCTCTCCTGTTGCGGAGCACAGGCTCCGGACGCGCAGGCTCAGCGGCCATGGCTCACGGGCCCAGCCGCTCCGCGACGCGTGGGGTCTTCCCAGACCGGGGCACGAACCCGTGTCCGTGTCCGCTGCATCGGCAGGCGGGACTCTCAACCACTGCGCCACCAGGGAAGCCCAAGGGAGGGTCTTTTACGTAATTCGCTGGGCAGAGGTGCTTAAAAGGTTAACTTGTACTGAGCAAGGTCCCTCCCTCACCCTGGGGAAGTTTCTAGGCTGTCCCAAAGCTCTGTGCCAGCGGGGCCCGGGGCCAGGACTGCTTTAGTGCAGGCAGGCTTAGGAAAGGAGAGAAAGGTCACAGAACATGCTGGCAACCATTTGTACTGTGTCCTCTCCACCCCTACTGTCTTTTCCCAATTCCTACCTTTCTCTTCTCTTTTCAGGAAACATCTTTCTCCAACAGCCAAGTTACTATAATGACCTGGATGAAACCATGCCCACCATCCTTCAGGTACTGACTGACTCTCAGCCCTGCGCAGGGGAGGCAGAGCCCTTCTCCTACCTGCTGATGTTCCTCAACTTTCCTGGAAGAGTCTGGGAGAAATCCCCCCAACCCACCACCCCAGATATACCTCCAGACTGTCTCTGTGTTGCACCCCTCACCTCGCTCCTTTGAATTCATCCTTTCCTCTCTTGAACAGGACTGAAATCTAAGGGCTGTCCAGCACTCATACAGAAAGAGCTTGGGGTGCATTTTGTGTTGTTTGTCAACAGTCATCTACCTCTAAGGATACCCTTGTACGTTTCTCAAATCAGATGAAATAATGTTCATTGTAGAAAATTTGGAAAATTAAAAAAAAAAAAACAGAAAGAGGGAGATTAATCTCCCTCCATAATTCCACCACCAAGAGATAACCACTGTTCACAGTAACTCTTAGAATTTTACATGCTAGCATACTTAAAATATAGCACAATCAGTTAAATACTTACATGATTTTATGATGGGCTCTGTTTTCCCCTCACTGTTGATTTGTCTTTTATTTCAATATAGTTCCCATAAATCACCATCTCCAGGGGATCCAAAAACATATGTTACTGACTGTAACTCTTAAATTCATCACCATACACTTGTCCAGTCTATCCAGGTAATATCCACAGGATTTACATACATTTTGTCATTTTACTCCTCACCACAATCCTGCAAGAAGGATGCCCCCATTATTCCACTTTGACACAGATTCCACTCTGACCCTGCTCTCTGAGAAGGTCACTGTCTCAGCTGGTGTCCCAGGAACACTGGCATATATTCTAAAGATTCCAAGGCAGTTTTCGGATCACCATTCCCTTGCTGCAGGATGGGGGTCCTAGCTGCTGGCTCGACGGGATGTGGGAGAGTCATCTCTTGTGTTTCACAGGTCTTCAGCAACATCCTCCAGCACTGTGGTTTGCAAGGGGACGGGGCCTGCGCCACACCCCAGAAGCTTGAGGAGAGGGGCCGGCTGACCCCCAGCGACATGCCTCTCCTGGTGAGGTTGCCCTTCAGCCCAGCTTCTTTCTGGCCAGTAGAAGGCCCAGCAGCTTCTTCCCCTGCTCACAGCCCTTTACCCCAAACCCACAGACAGCTGTTCCCGTCACACAGGTTTAGAGCGTTTCAACAGGCCTTCTCTTCTCACTGGTAGCTTCATTTATGGAGTAGTGGAGGGAACAGGATGGAGGTTTAGTCTTCACATAGTCTTCACATAGTTCAGGTGGACAGGTTCCTGGGTGCGTTATTCATTGAGCCTTTCATCCACCGCGCCGATTTGCACAGAGGAGCCCCTAGCACATGCCAGGCCCCAGGCTGGGCCGTGAAGGTGAGCAGTGAGCAGAAGCAGACATGGCGCTTGCTCTCATGGGTCAGAATCTAATGGGGATGACAGACGGGAGGTAAATGTTTAAGGAGCCTGGACGTGCGTCTGGCCCTGTGTTAAGCACCAGAGATAGAGGAGGAACGAGGCAGCTGTGAGCTGCCCTCCTGGAGCCTGCGATCTCGTGGGAGATCAGGCCTTAAACAAGTGTTTCAGAAAAAGGCACACTGAGTGCTGTGGGAGCAGGGCATGTTACCCCTCTGAACTGCAGAGAAGTCTCTACAGATAAGTCTCCTCATCTGTAAAATGGAGATCCCAGCCTGCTTGTTAGCGTCATCGTGAGAATCAGAGAAGCCTATGAGGACGCACTCCCTGTTCTGTACAGGCGCTTCAAACTCTAAGGAAAGTGGGGTGGGCTATTCTTGTCCTCACTGGGATGTACTTTCTGTGCGGGACCTCAGGCACTGTCTTCAGATTCAGGGATGGGTTCTCCTTCAACTTCCAAGAGAGAATCGTATTAGCCCAGGGGACCTCCCTGGCGGTCCACTGGTTAAGACTTTGCCTTCCAGTGCAGGGGGTGCGTGTTCTATCCCTGGCTGGGGAGCTAAGATCCCACATATGCCTTGCGGCCGAAAAACCAAAACAAAGCAGAAGTAATATTGTAACAAATTCAATAAAGACTTTTAAAATGGTACACATCAAAAAATATATATATATTTAATTTTTTTAAAAAAGAGAGAGAATTGTATTAGCCCAGAGCTAGAAGTCACCCTAGAGATCCCCGACTGTGCTTCTTTTGGAACTACAGTAGCAAGACCCGAGGCTTGGGCTGAGCTCCCCAGATCGTGTTTCTAGAGATGGACAAGCTAGTCTTTGCCTGGGACCTCCAGCGTTAACCTGCCTTTTGGGGACCCCCAGCTTTGTCAGCTTTGTCTCAGACCCTCTACGGAGCTGTCCCTGGGGGCGGAGGAGAATAATGCAGTGTTTTCCTTTGGCGACAGGAATTAAAGGACATCGTTCTCTACCTTTGTGATACCTGCACCACACTCTGGGCCTTTCTGGATATCTTCCCTTTGGCTTGCCCAACCTTCCAGAAACACGACTTCTGTTACAGGTACAGAGGTAGTTCTGGCTGTTGAAGTCGAGATTGGAGTTCACATCTTCATCCAGCAAGTATTTATTGGGTGCTTAGGATGCACCAGGCCCTCTTCCAGCTCCTGCCTGTGTGGAGGCTGCATTTGAGAAGCACTGCTATTTGGGGCTAAGAACAGGGGAGGGGAGGAAGAAAAACACCAACCCAAGAGTTGGGCAGTTTCAATTCAGTCCCGTTTTGTTTCAGAGTCCCTGTCACAGGCAGGCACAGGGAGTGACAGATGATAAGGAGCAGGCTGAGGACTTCAGCCTCCAGCCCAGGGAAGAGCACACGTGAGGACGTGAGCAGATGTGCGCCCATGTGGCACCAGCTGTTGGGACCGAATTATGAACACAGACGAGGGAGCAAAGTTCTATCTGGTGAAATAAGAGAAGGTTTCAGAGGGCTTCCCTGGTGGCGCAGTGGTTGAGAGTCCGCCTGTCGATGCAGGGGACACAGGTTCGTGCCCCGGTCCGGGAAGATCCCACATGCCGCAGAGCAGCTAGGCCCGTGAGCCATGGCCGCTGAGCCTGTGCGTCTGGAGCCTGTGCTCTGCAACGGGAGAGGCCACAACAGTGAGAGGCCCGCATACCGCAAAAAAAAAAAAAAAAAAAAAAGAGAGAGAAGGTTTCAGGGTGACCCTTAAATGAGGTCTTAAGAATGAACAGCAACCTTCCAGGCAGAGAAAGGTTTCCATGGCCGGAAGGGCATTCAGGTTGGCGGAGTGAAGCCTGCGGAGGCCCAGCGAGCATTCCAGGGAGAACAAGGGAGTGGAGTGTGACACGAGGGGCGGGTGTGGGCGTGGGGAGCAGGCGACAACCAGAGTTGGCTCCAGGGAAGTCAGACTTGGTTTGATGTGTGCTGGCAGTGAGTGGGGCCTTTATTGTGCAGGCAGGAGGGAGCCCCTGGAGGCTTTTATCCAAAGAACTCATAGAAAGATCCTGCTGTGATGAAGAAAGATACCAAGGGGGATACGGGGCGGGGAGGGAGACCCTCTTTGCCCACTTAGCACCGTGGGCATCTATTCCGTGTGCAGTGAGAAGGGGGTGCACAGAGGGTGGGCTGGTAACTGGCACACTGCCTGGCAATGGCAGAAGGTGGGGGTGGGCTGCCCTGTTCTCAGCGGCCTCTGGCTGTTCTTGCCAGGCATCTCTCCCTACCGTTTGCAGGAGCTTCTGGGAGCTGCCCAGCTCCATCCACCCAGCCCTCTGTCCACTCGGTCATTTGCTCACCCATTCAACAAAACATTTATCTAGCCCTGGCATGTGCCAGAGATGGTAGATGGTGCCCTGAGCCCGCCTGGATCTCCTCAGCTCACGAAAATCAGACATGAGGATTGATCAGCCTCCCAGAGAATGTTAGAATAAAGCACTGATCCACACTTTCCCCAAAAGGAAGGGGTTAGGATGGGACTCTTAAAAATGTTGTCACAGTTTTTAAAAGGTATCTTTTCTCATGGTAAATGTGACAAATGCTTGTAGGAACTTTGGGAAACCCCCAAAGGTAGGAAATGAAAATCACTATGAGAGATCATGCTGTTCTTAGACTTATTTTCACTCACCATAAGCATTTTCCCATTTTGTGAAAGCATCTTCCCAAACATGGCGCAGATGGCTTTGGAAAGGGTCTTTGGAGATGGGAGGGTCATTTCTGGAAGAGCTGACTTTCCTGAGAGTTACCCGTGTAGGCAGGGGAGCAGCTCCACCCTTCTCAAGATGAGGAGGAAGAAAAGAAAACACTCTTGACTGTGAGTGACCCTGCCTTTGGCAGTGACACTGCCTCTGACCCACAAACAGCCTGGGGCTGGCTCAGCCTGTTCCAACTGTGCTGGAGGCCAGGAACACCGCTGAGTGAAGCAGCCCCTCAGCCCCAGAGGGCTCTGGTCAAGGGGCTACCTCCCCAAACAGCCCTCTATCTAATCTCTCTCAGAACAACCTTCTCCGCCCTCTTCTCTTTCTGTCCTTTAATTCTGTGAACGAATAATACATTCACATGGTTCAAAACTCAAAAAGTGTAAAATACACATTGAAAAGCCTCCCTCTCCCCCTTCCCCAGTTCTGTTCCTCACACACACGCATCATGTTAGTTTTTTTTGTGGAATTTTCCGGATATGCATATAAATATGCACATATAAGCAAATATACACATTATAAATCTCCTGCCCTCTTTTTATTTTTTATTTATTTATTTATTTATTTATTTTTTAAATTTTTATTTTTTGCAGTACGCGGGCCTCTCACTGTTGTGGCCTCTCCCATTGTGGAGCACAGGCTCCGGACACGCAGGCTCAGCGGCCATGGCTCACGGCATGTGGGATCTTCCCCGACCAGGACACGAACCCATGTCCCCTGCATTGGCAGGCGGACTCTCAACCACTGCGCCACCAGGGAAGCCCCTGCCCTCTTTTTAATATTTAATATATTGGCATATTATGAGGACCGTATGTACTGTTTGTATTTTACTTTTAAATTTAATGTACATCTGTGCATAAAGCACCTTCAGTCTTTGGTATGGCTGGGTAGAATTCCGTTGTGTGGGACACCAGCCCCCAGAGATTTAGGTTTTTTCCAACTGTTTGCTATTATAAAAAAATTGCCATAAAGAATAATTTCACACACAGGTCATTATGTACCTCTTTACAAGTATATCTGAGAAATAAATTCCTAGAAGTAAATTGTGGGAACAGATGGTATATGCATTTAAAATTTTCACAGATCTCGCCAAATCACCCTCTATAGGGGTTGTTTCAGTTAACCTTCCCACCAGCAGTGTATCCTGGCAACACCTGACTCTGCTTGAGCCAAACTACCCTCTCTGTTGTATTCTGGGTGCCATGCTGTGGGCCTCGAAAGACCTGCCTCTTTGGGCCTGCTTACCCTCTGCTACGCACAGCACTGCACTAGGAAAAAGTTGTCAGCAGCCAGCCGATCGACAGACAGATGTTTACAGGGTGCCTGCTGCAGATTCAGCACCGTCCTAGGCACATCAGCTGCATTTCTGGCTTTGGGAAGCTTAAGATGTTCAGGGATAGAATTACACCCCAGAAGAGAGGTAGCTGCATTTTAAGTTGTAAAAACACGATCTTCTGAGTACTATGCATCTAGTTCCAGGGGGGAGTAATCACAGGGGTGAGCGTGATCAGGAAGCGTTTGGCTGGGAGGAAGAGTTTCTGTTTTTGCTTTTGTTGAAATTTTTATTGGAGTAGAGTTGATTTAGTGTTGTGTTAGTTTCAGATGTAGAGCAAAGTGTACAGCAAAGTGAATCACTTATACATACATATATATATATATATATATATATACATCCTTTTTCAGATTCTTTTCCCATATAGCAATAGGTTGCTACAGAATTTATTTTTTTTTGGCTGCATTGGGTCTTTGTTGATGCGTGCGGGCTTTCTCTAGTTGTGGCGAGCAGGGGCTACTCTTCGTTGGTATGCGGGCTTCTCATTGCAGTGGCTTCTCTTGTGGAGCACAGGTTCTAGGCGCACGGGCTTCAGTAGTTGTGGCTCGCGGGCTCTAGAGCACAGGCTCAGTAGTTGTGGTGTGCAGGCTTAACTGCTCTGCGGCATGTGGGATCTTCCCAGACCAGGGACCGAACCCCTGTCCCCCGCATTGGCAGACGGGTTTTTATCCACTGCACCACCAGGGAAGCCCTGTTATAGAACATTGAGTAGAGTTCCCTGTGCTATACAGTAGGTTCTTATTAGTTATCTATTTATATATAGTAGTGTGTATATGTTAATCCTAATCTCCTAATTTAGGGGATGGAGAGTTTAAATCTGAGTTGAGAAGGGGTGGCAGTGAGGTTGCTGAGGTGAGAAGCAGGGTTGGCTATACTGTTCCAGATATGGATGTACCAGAGAGGAGTTACACTTTTATGTCATAGGAGGTGGGGAGCTGCTGGCAGTTTTTGAGCAAGAAAAAAGTCACCTTGTATTTGTTCCTCAAGCCCCAGTGAGTCCTGGGTGGCCTTCTCGTTGCTCTGTTAGAATGAGCCTATCTGGACCTTGGTTTCCCATATGAATGGGGGAAGTAGCTCCAGGGCACTTCCCACGAAGCTCTTCCTAGGACCAGCCACTGTGGGACAATCTGGGGTGAACTTCAGGAAGAGCCAGGGTGGTCCCGGGAGAAAAATGTGGTGACAACTTGGGAGCAAGAAATAGGCCTTCCCACTCCCTTGAGTTTGCTTTGCTTTTTCTAATGAAGTGTGATATTTGTGAGCTAATCCAGCCTTTTACCCACGTGTGCCACCACAGGCTAGCTTCCTTTTACGAAATAGCAATTCCCGAACTGGAGTCTGCAATTAAGAAGAGGAGGCTTGAAGATAGCAAGTGAGGCGGGGACAAAACTAAGAGTATTGTGGGAGAGAGAAGCCCCAGCTCGGGCCCTGCCCTACGTGGGCCTTGGCATCCCCATCTCTAAGTCAAGGGGGTGGGACCAAGGACCATGCGGATTTGGCTGGTGCCTCCCTACCTAATGGCCTCCTGGCCTCGGTATTGAAGCCTTTTCCCTTCAGCTGTTTCTCCAAGCTCTTATTGACCTGCTGGTTCCTGACCCCTGTGTCTGAGCTGAGAAGTGGCCCTGGAACCAGCCGGCCTCTCAGAGCCTGTAGCCTTTTGCCAACTGCTGTCAACAGCTAACTGTGAGGCTTTCCCAGCCCCTGGGGGCGGGGGCGGGGATTGGGAGGCAAGGGGCACCTGCATATGCTGGGAAGAAGTTCCCTCGGTGCCTTTTTTGCCTCTCAAATCTACTTCTTTTTTCTCTGTGGCCTTCGAAGGCTGCTAGGTGATCTGTGGCAGAGGCTCTCCCATTCCAGGAAGAAGCTACTGGAGATTTTTCACATCCTCCTGAACCAGATCTGCCTTCTCCCAGTCCTAGAAAGCACGTAAGCACTCGGGAGCCACTGCCCCACCTGGTTCCACCCTCCCCAAGCCCAGCAGAGGCGTTTCCCTCACTTCATCTTGTCCCTCCCCTGCTCCAGGGTTGCTGAGCAAAGATGGGAAAGTGAGAAAAATGCCTCTTTCCTCCAACTGGCTGGAGGCCTGGCAGAGGGGTGGGGTTAGCCGTCGAGGAAGGGAGCTGCAGATTGTGTGCATGGAATGAGCTCATCTTGCCTGTGTCCTGTTCCAGCTGTGACAACATTCAGGGCTTCATCGAAGAGTTCCTTCAGATCTTCAGCTCGTTGCTGCAGGAGAAGAGGTGAGCATGTGGCTGAGCTGGGCCGGCCCGTGGCACTCCCACCAGCCCCAGGAGACCTTATGTAATAGAGCCCCTGCCATGTGCTCACAGCGGTCTAAGCTTCTGGCATTTGTGGTTGGGCAGCAGACACGGGGAGTGGCCCGCAGCAAACCAGCTCCTGTGGCTCCAGCCCTTTCTTCCCCGACACCCTCTCCCCTCCACCCCCACTGCGCTCTCTCTGGCAGGTTCCTCCGGGACTATGATGCGCTCTTCCCTGTGGCCGATGACATCAGCCTGTTGCAGCAGGCCTCGTCAGCCTTGTATCCTTCCCCTGCAGCCCCTGGGACAGGCCTGGCCTGACCGGGTCAGACCAACAGGAGTGGAGGGACATTTGGCCCCAGAACATGCGGCCAGCCTTCCCTAGACGCCCGCCGAGGCCCCGGCCCCAGTCTCTGGAGGAAATGACTGCTCTGATCCTTGGGGCAAATATAGCCCTACTTACCCTAGTCTTTGCTGAGCATCTGGGCCTGTGTGACCAAGATGGACTCAGCCCTGCCCTTATGGACCTCACTGCAGGATGAGAGACAGATAATTAAATAGGCAGTTAGAATGTCATATGGGAGAAATTCAGAATCAGGGGAAACCAAGGGGGCCTTCAACCCAGTGGAGCTTGGGGTGGGGGTGTCACACAGAAGTGAAATCCAAGTTGAGAACAGAGCAAGGAAGAGGAGGTGGCCAAACCCTGAATTAAGTGTTCCCAGGGGACAGCGGACAGAGCAGGCCTGTCTGAGGAGCCCACAGATGTTGTGTGCAGATTGCAGAGGGCTGAGGGGAAGGGTCTAGCAGGAGGGGCTTTAGGCCATGGCAGATGAGCTGGGGCCAAGCAGACCTGCATGGCCCAGGGATGGCCCTCACTGAGAAATTTGGGGTCAGCCCTGCAAGTGCTGGGGAACCATGGCAGGATGTGAAGCAGAGGGTGACATTGTCAGTTTCATACTTTGGCTGGTGGGGGGTTGGGTTAGAAGTAGAGTGAGGGGGTCTAGGGCAACTCCCCAGCATCTGGCTTGGCAATACCCTGGGTAGGGGAGAGGGAGGAGGGGCAGGAATGAGCAGGCCCAAGGGCCATTTTGGTGGCTGGGTAGGTTGCTCAGTCCTGTCTCAGGGACACCCTGTGGGCCCCCAGCCTTTGCAGAAAGCCCGCAACTGGTTTGACAGGAAGCCCAGTGGTAGTGTCCCCACTGGGCGCTCCTCCTGGGGGTCAGTGCAGAGGAGGAGCTTCTGGATTGTCCAAATGCCATGTCCCAGGATGCTCTGCTGCCAGCCCCTGGCCCTGTCTTTCCCCAGAGCTGCTTTCTGCTGAGTGGGAGGTAGTGGGTTTTCAGGCTACTGTGGCTGTGGTCTCCCTGGCCCGTTTCCTCATGTAGCCCAGGTGCCCCTGATGCCCACTGGATGCAGCCCAGACAGCCCCTGGCCAAAGCCGTACAGTCGGATGCTGGGGATGGATTGAGAAACAATGCTGCCTCAGAGCTGCCCTCCAGAGAGACTCCTTAACACGTCCTCACAGGGATGAGACTCGGACTGCCTACATCCTCCAGGCAGTTGAGAGTGCATGGGAAGGGGTGGACCGAAGGAAAGCCACCAATGCCAAAGACCCACCAGTGGCTGAGAATCCTAACGGGGTCGTGGAGGCGGCGGAGGCAGTCAGCAGACCGTCATCGCTTCCCCAGAACTTGGAGGAAGAGGAGGTGTGTGACAAAAGCGGGACTTCCCCTGCTCCCCAGCCCCTCCTGGCCCCATAGAGAGGTTGGGGCAGTGGGAAACCTCCCTTCTTTGTTCCTGCTCTCAGGGAAAAGGGTTTCTTTTGAAATTAACAGCCTCGAGCTACTAGTCAGCTCTGCATTGCCCTTAGAGGGTTCTGAGCTGCAGGGTGTGAGGAAGGCAAGTCACTTAACTGTCAAAGCCTCAGTTTCTGCTCCATAAGATGAAGCAATGGAGCTTTTCCATGTGAAATCCTTGTTGGCACTCTCCTCTGAACAATGGAAACCTCTGATCTAGTGCTTTCACTCCAGGCTTTTCCAGAACTCACCATCTCCAAGTCTGTGGCTGTACTGATTGGCCATTGAGCCCAGGACTCTTCCCTGCATGTCAGGAGGCAGCATGATGTGGGGATTAAGACCACACAGTCTCTGGGGTCAGGCAGCTCAGGGACGTATCCTGGTTCTGCCACCCGCCAGCTGTGTGGCCTCAGGCAAGTCCATCACATCAGCCTTGGTTTTTCACCTGTAAGGTGGGGACTGCCACTGTCCCCACCTCCATGTGGCTGTGGGCTGATGCTCAGAGCTGCTGTGTGGAGTGAGTGCTCTGAGCCTGGCTGGCCCTCAGTGCTCCATTGACAGACGCTGCTGCTCTTCCTGTTAGACTCCAAGCCCTGTGACTGCTGTCCCAGGACCTTGGAGAATGACAGCCCCTTGTGCCTCCTCGGCCCCACTCCTTTTCCCCGTTTGGCTTATTTCAGACATGAAGGAGTTTTACTGTTGTTTTTTGATTTGTAAATTTCCTTAAAAGCCTAAAAAATTAAGCCACTTGGAGCTGTCTATACACTGAATCCCCCTCATCGAGGCAGAGATAATCAAAGGAGAGCATCTCCACATAGTCAGGTCTGGTGGTTGCTGTTCCGCTCTGACCTCAGTCATCAACCTGTCAGAACAGGAAAGGACTTGATTCATAGAAGCCACGGCTGTTTATGGAGAGCCTAGTCCATGCCAGGCACAGTCCTCTGTGTTTTTTGTGCAAAAGCGCACTGCCTCAAGTCACACAGCCAGAAGTAGCCCAGCTGGTAAATCATAGAGCCCCCTTTCACTTAAGTGACTTGGCTCAGGTCCCTCGGCCAGGAGGGGCAGGGCTGGGACTCAAACCAGGTCCCCTGACTCGAGACCAGCACTGTTGGAGGCCAGTTGCCCTGTCACTGGCCCAACCTAGCCTTTCCCTACTTCACTCTGGCTCTTCCCACAGTGCCTGGGGGCAGCAGCTGCTCCAGGACCCGCCGTGTGTGGCGTGGAGCTGGACTCACTCATCTCCCAGGTGAAGGACCTGCTGCCAGACCTTGGTGAGGGCTTCATCCTGGCCTGCCTGGAGCACTACAGCTATGACCCGGAGCAGGTGATCAACAACATCCTGGAGGGGCGGCTGGCCCCTGCCCTCAGCCATCTGGACCGCGGCCTAGACAGGTGGGAAAGACGGGTGGGAGGAGGCTCACGGCGTCCAGCCTGCCCCGGGGCCCTTGTCGGGGGCCCTTCTTAGTTCCTCTGCCTCCCACGCCTCCTTCCCACGTGTCCCGGGATTCAGCTCGCTTGCTCTTCCCCACCGCAGTTTCCCAACCGTGGAAGCTAATGTCCTCTTTGAGGAAACAGAAACCTCAGGGCCCTGAGGTCCTCACATGCCCCCTGCAGGGCAGAGTGGGCACCACTGGACTGCCCTGCTTCACCTTGTAGGAAGACCCATTAGAGCCACAGGGATGTGACCAAGGGGTCGAGAGCCTTCAGAGCTCTGATGTTGCTGGCCTGCCCTGCCATTGCCACCTTCCCAGTAGATTCCTGAGGGAGGACAGCGAAAGCTTCTCACTTCCTTCACAACCACCTTTCTTTTTTCTTTTTTTTGGCTGCACCGCGCGCCTTGTGGGATTTTAGTTCCCGACCAGGGATCAAACCTGGGCCCTCGGCACTGAGAGTGCAGAGTCCTAACCACTGGACTTCCAGGGAATTCCCCCATACCCACCTTTCCTGAGTTGGGCCCACTGCTTCCCTGAAGGCCCTGGGAGGCAGAAGGAATGAGTGCAGGAATGGGTGTTTCTTCCATGAATAACTGTTGTTTATTGAATGAATGTATGAAGTTAGCTCTGCCTTTTGACAAGCTCCTTAGCCTCCGTGTGCCCATTTTACAGGTGAGGGCACTTGAGGCAAAAAGAGTCTTGAGTGACCTCTGACTATCTATCTCATAGGGCTGTCGTGAGCAAAACTTGTGTGAATGGCACGCAAGAGCAAGGGACAGTTTGTATGAGGGGTGGCTGCCTACCCAGGCAGGGGCAGGATTGGACAGGATTGGGCAGGTTTTTAGGCTGTGTCTCAGGTGTGGCTGTTGAAGGGGGTGGAGTCTCTGATGGACAGGATATGATGGGGGCAGTGGGTGCAGGTAGGCATCCACTAGCAAGGCCCCCTGAAATGGATTTCTGTGCTGCCCCCCAGACAGGTGAAGCCAGACCCAACTCCCCTCCTGGCGTCTCGTCACAACGTCTTCCAGAATGATGAGTTTGATGTGTTCAGCAGGGACTCAGTGGACCTGAGCCGGGTACACAAGGGCAGGAGGTGAGTGTGGTGGGCCGTGGGGTTCCAGGGACCCCAACTCTGCAAGTGTAGAGAGAAAGCGAGAAACTCAGGGCCCCCATCTTGATGGAATTTGTCATGGAGCTTCAGCTCGGGGCTCCCCCCATACCTGGCACCCATGTGCTCCCAGCAGCCAAGCTCAGGGTCTCTAATGATCCCGCTTTAGGCTCCAACTCTGCACACAGAGTTAGTGAGTCCTCCTTGTTGACAGCAAAAGGCCAGCGGGACCAAAACCAGCCCCTCTTCCCTTCTTACATCTTTGGAGGTGTCCACCACTGAATCCCTAGACGGGAGAGCTGGGCAGTGCTTCCCAGCAGCTGCTCCTTGACCTGAATTTTTCCATCTGGTGACAAAATGAGCAAATGAAGGACCTGTCCTGAGTGAGCTTTTCAGAAGTGAATGTATTCCAATTTAAGGCCTTTCCACTTATGTTTGGTCTATGTCCTTCTTACTTTTTTGGCATTGAAAAGTCCATTCATGATTTATTCATTTATTCAACAAATATTTGCCTGGTGCTTCTAGGCCCTGGATTTATTAGGTGCTGGGGATGTGGTGGCGAGTGAAATAGGCAGGGCCCCTGCCCACGCGGAGTTTGCACTAATCAGCTTGGCAAACAAGCAACATGAAATTGCAGATGAAAAAGATTCTCCAAGGTGGCGGTGCGCAGACTTCCAAGCCTCTAGTCGGGGCTTCAGTCCAGGCAGAAAGGCTCCTTGGAGAAAATGATGTGGGACTGACTGTGGAAGGACGAGGAAGGGTCAGTTGTGCAAAGGGGGCAGGAGAAGCTTTCCAAGCAGAGTGAACAGCAGGGGTGGTGGCCCCGAGGACGTGGGAGCATGGTGAGGGTCACCTGAGCTGATACATTATATGTTTTGGAAAGATCACCTGGCTTTGGAATGGAGACCCCTTGGAGGGGCTGAGAATCAGCAGCCACATGGCATGTTGGAGAATGGCGGGATCAGACATCGTCAGCCCTACACTAGACCCCCAGCGTTCTCCTGCATGGGGCTGCTTCACGGAATCCAGAAATCTAGGAACTGCTGGATGAGTCCAGCCCGCCCTCTCCCCCAACACATAGATGGAGGTGGTGAGGGTCAGAGAGGGGAGAGGACCTGCCCCGTTCTTGGGATAGGAGCCTCAGTGCCAGAAGCTCAAGCTGTTCCCCATTCCCGGGGCTGTCCAGCGCTAGAAGCGTGGCTGACTGCTGGCCTGGGTACCCGGCACAGGGCAACTATAAAGCCATCTGGCTGGCTGGACAGGAAGCATTTGCCAACTGCTTAGTCACGCACGTTGCAACATCCCCAGATCCCAGGCTGGCGATGTTTTCCTGTATCAGTGGCCATTGTTCCAGGCCAGAATGACCCTACCATGGGGAGAGGGGCAGACGAGGAGGGCTGTACCCCTGCTCAAAGGAGCTCCCAGCTACCTGGCAGAGAGACCAGGTAGCAAATGTTTACTGAACTCGTTGTGCCGGGTAGCCCAGGCAGAGTCTCTGTTCATGTGTTCATTATTTATTTATTCATACAGCAAATATTTATTGATTCACTATCTCCAGATCCAGGAGACAAGGTGAGCAGGGTGCCCAGGCCTCATCCTCAAAGGGCACAGAGACCGTGGGAAAGACTTAGGACATTAAACAAGCCATGACAGAGTGGAGAGGTGCCAGGATGGGGCACGGAGGGTCCTCAGTGGGGACCCCTGTCCTGATGCGGGCAGGGCAGGGGGGCTTAGGGCCTTGGCCCTGCCTTCACGGAGCACATGAGAAATTAAGTAGCACAAAGCAGATCACCCTTGAGTTAAAATGTGTGTGTGTCATTAAACCAGATATGATATACTCAGCGGCTCAAGTAATAAGGAAATCTGTCCCCTTGCATGACAGGTAGTCACAGGGTAGGGAAGTCTAGGCTTGGTTGACCTGTGGTGCAGCCACATCATCAAGGGTGCATCTTGCTCCCTCAGGGCCACTGGGTAACTGCAGCTGTTTTAGCTGTGACGTCCAGAAATGACACAGCCAAGAGGAAGTCTGGACCAGGTCTTTCTGCATCTCTCTTAGAGGCCAGGAAACCTTTCCCAGAACTCCCCAGATTCCCCTCATGTCTCACTGAGGAACTGGGTCACAGGGCCGAGGTCCAGGGCTCCCGGAAAAGGGGGAAGGGGAAGACCTGAGCAAAATGAGGGTCTGATAGGAGTGGGGGTGAGGTAAAGGGGGGTTGTTGGGTAGACACCAAGCACATGTGCCACAGGTGTATAGTAGCTAAGGAAGGAGGTGGTGTGTGTAAGGTGGGGTCCCCTAACTCCTTTGGACTGGACAGTGGTGCCCTGGAAGATAATAAGTGTTCTCTCTCAAATTAGTTCTATTGCCAAAAATGTCTGTGCACCCTGTGTGCCTCCTGGAGAGTCACAGGGCACATTAGTACATTAAAGGCTCTGAAAAGTCCTGTAGGGAAAGAAATAGGATTCCCTTTGCTGAGCTAAGCAGGTGCCAGGTCTACTTCTGTTCATTGTCTGATTTCATGCTCACATCATCCCTGGGAGGCAGAACTAAGTCTTGGAAAGGATAAAGGGCCAGCCTGTGATCATACCACTCAGGAAGTAGCCAAGCAGACTTGAGTCAGGAGGCCTGTGTTATGGCCCTGGCTCTGCTGGTAGAAGATGTGTGACCTTGGGAAGGTTACATTGCCTCTCTGGCTCCCCTGATTCCTCACCTGGAAAAGGGGGGCTTTATTGCCTCTGCAGGCCCTTTAGAGGTTCAAAAGTGGGTGTCACCCCACTAAGGGCCAGTTTGAGTTGGGCCTTGAAGGATAGGCTGGAGGAAACAAGGAGGGAAAAGGTGGCACATTTCAGGAGAGCCCGCGTGTTCCCTGGGCTTGTAGGAGGCCAAGGAAGCAACTTGCTCCAAATACGGTCTCCGAAGCTACTGCTGCTTGACTGATGTTCTGGCTCTCAGATGGATCCTTTTTTTTAAAACATATTTATTGGAATATAATTGCTTTACAATGTTGTGTTAGTTGCTGCTGTATAACAAAGTGAATCAGCTCTATGTATACATATACCCCCATATCCCCATGCTCTCGCGTCTCCCTCCCACCCTCCTTATCCCACCCCTCTAGGTGGTCACAAAGCACCGAGCTGATCTCCCCATGTGATACAGCTGCTTCCCACTAGCTATCTATGTTACATTCAGTAGTGTATAGATGTCAGTGCTGCTCTCTCACTTCGTCCCAGCTTACCCTTCCCCCTCCCCGTGTCTTCAAGTCCATTCTCTACGTCTGCATCTTTATTCCTGTCCTGCCCCTAGGTTCATCAGAACCATTTTTATTTTTTAGATTCCATGTACATGTGTTAGCGTATGGTATTTGTTTTTCTGTTTCTGACTTACTTCACTCTGTATGACAGACTTCAGGTCCATCCACCAAACTACAAATAACTCAATTTCGTTTCTTTTTATGACTGAGTAATATGCCACTGTATATATGTGCCACATCTTCTTTATCCATTCATCTGTCGATGGACACTTTGGTTGCTTCCATGTCCTGCCTATAGTAGATAGAGCTGCAATAAACATTGTGGTACATGACTCTTTTTGAATTATAGTTTTCTCAGGGTATATGCCCAGTAGTGGGATTGCTGGGTCGTATGGTAGTTCTATTTTTAGTTTTTAAAGGAACCTCCATACTCTTCTCCATAGTGGCTGTATCCATTTACATTCCCACCAACAGTGCAAGAGGATTGCCTTTTCTCCACACCCTCTCCAGCATTTATTGTTTGTAGATTTTTTGATAATGGCCATTCTGACTGGTGTGAGGTGATACCTCATTGTGGTTTTTTTGTTATTTGTTTTTTTTTTTTTTTTTGGTGGTACGCGGGCCTCTCACTGTTGTGGCCTCTCCCATTGCGGAGCACAGGCTCCGGACGCGCAGGCTCAGCGGCCATGGCTCACGGGCCCAGCCGCTCCGCGGCATGTGGGATCTTCCCAGACCGGGGCACGAACCCGTGTCCCCTGCATCGGCAGGCGGATTCTCAACCACTGCGCCACCAGGGAAGCCCCTCATTGTGGTTTTGATTTGCATTTCTCTAATGATTAGTATTGTTGAGCATCGTTTCATGTGTTTGTTGGCAATCTGTATATCTTTTTTGGAGAAATGTCTATTTAGATCTTTTGCCCATTTTGGGATTGGGTTGTTTGTTTTTTTGATATTGAGCTGCATGAGCTGCTTCTATATTTTGGAGATTAATCCTATGTCAGTTGCTTCGTTTGCAAATATTTTCTCCCATTCTGAGGGTTGTCTTTTCATCTTGTTTATGGTTTCCTTTGCTGTGCAAAAGCTCTTAAGTTTCATTAGGTCCCATTTGTTTATTTTTGTTTTTATTTCCATCTCTGTAGGAGGTGGGTCAAAAAGGATCTTGCTGTGATTTATGTCAAAGAGTGTTCTTCCTGTGTTTTCCTCTAAGAGTTTTATAGTGTCTGGCCTTACATTTAGGTCTTTAATCCATTTTGAGTTTATTTTTGTGTATGACATTAGGAAGTGTTTTAATTTCATTGTTCTATATGCAGCTGTCCAGTTTTCCCAGCACCACTTATTGAAGAGGCTGTCTTCTCTCCATTGTATATTCTTGCCTCCTTTATCAAAGATAAGGTGACCGTATGTGCGTGGGTTTATCTCTGGCCCTTCTGTCCTGTTCCATTGATCTATATTTCTGTTTTGGTGCCAGTACCATACTATCTTGATTACCATAGCTTTGTAGTATAGTCTGAAGTCAGGAAGCCTGATTCCTCCAGCTCCATTTTTCTATCTCAAGTTTGCTTTGGCTATTCGGGGTCAGATGGATCTTTTCCTGGCTGGTTTTGCCCCTGATTTTCGTTTCCTTCTCTGGCTCCAAATGAGGTCATGGGGCTAAAGCCACACCTTCTTGGAGGGGTTACCCAGGGCACCAGGCTCCTCTGTCTTTACCTGTGTCCTCTCCTAGGACCCAGCTGGGGCAGGTGCAGTTTGCCAGGCTTCTCTGTGGTCCTGCTGGGAGCAACATAACCAGAGGGTGCACTGTGTGAAAGAACCTCCTTACTGCCGGGACTGGGGGCCAGGTAGACCAGGAGACGTGAGATGTGGCAGAGAGAACAGTGACAGCTCTCATTCCTCCTTGGTCCCCTGGCCCAGCACAGGGCCTGGCACCTAGCAGGCCCTCAGGAAACGTGTATTGATTGAATGAGTGTGCTTCTGCCAGTGGCACCAACCACCTGGACATGCTTGGCCCCTTTCATTTCCTCTCTGCCTCTTTTCTCTCCAGCCCTCAACGTGTCAAAGAGAGCCAGGTAAGGGCCGAGGCCACAGTCACATGCCCCCTCTCCTGGCATGAGCTGAAAGATTCCTGTGGACCAAGATTTTTCCCTGGTCCAGACAAACGTCTCTGCACCATAGAGCCTCCATTACCCCTTCTCCAGGCCCCCTGCTAGGCCCCCTGCTCCCCAGTTCATTTCTCCTTTCCTTGTGTTTCCAGGACTCGCTTGCCTTCATCTAGCACACTTCTTCTCTTTGCCACTAGACTGAGCTCCTTAAGGGCAAATCCAGATCTTACTCTTTTCTGAATCTCTCCCTAACCCAGCTTTAGCACCCTGCCCAGCATATAGTAGGCCCTTTATAAAAATTGTTGAAGGAAGCAAATCCTAACCCGCCATGCTGGGGGCTGCAATCCTGACCTGCACCAGGCTCCCAGGCCAGACACAGCCCGCCAGACTCAGGTGCCTGCCCCTCCCTGCACCAAAACCCAGTTAATAGATTTTTTTTTTTTTTGCGGTAAGCGGGCTTCTCACTGTTGTGGCCTCTCCCGTTGCGGAGCACAGGCTCTGGACGCGCAGGCTCAGCGGCCATGGCTCATGGGCCTAGCCGCTCCGCGACATGTGGGATCTTCCCAGACCGGGGCACGATCCCGCGTTCCCTGCATCGGCAGGTGGACTCTCAACCACTGCGCCACCAGGGAAGCCCAAAAGCCAGTTAATAGAAGATTTTTATGAATGCTATGGACTTTGTGTCTCTTCTTTTTTTTCCCCTTACCCTTGATACATTCCAGAGACCCGATTTCACAGCTAAGCTGGATTTTCTTTCCTGGCATCTCATATTGATTTCCCCTGCAGGGCTAGAAACTACATTCCACAGGCCAATGTGTCTGACAAACCAGGTTTTTCTACAGATTTGCAAAACCCGGAGTCAATAGGCCTGAGTCCCCACTATGGCTGTGCTACAGCTCACTGTGTTCCCAAACACATCTCTCCCCTTCCCTCCCCTGCACCCGACTTTCCTCCCCTGTGATATGACAGGAGTTAAACTTTCAGACTTTTTTTTGCCGTGCAATCTGACATGGAAGATCGAACTGCAGGGTGGACGAGGCCCTGTGCTAAAGCAGGGGTGAAAGTGAGAGACTGGGACCCCTCCTCGCCCCTCACACCCTGAGGCTGCCTAGGGCTCCCCTGAGCTCACTAAGAAAGCGACATGTGGCCTTGCTCTTTCTTCAGTTTGTGTTTGTTTTAAAAGATTTGGATAACCCCAGGCCCCTCCTTGGAGTAACCAGGTGTTTGGCAGGGGGCTTACTAGCCCTCTCTCTGTGCATTTCCATGCATAGATAGGTATGTGCCCACAGAAGGAGACAGTTGTTCTGGTTTGCTTTCTGCTTTTTATACAGATGGGATCATACTGTGCGTTTTTCTCTGCTTGCTTTTTTCCTGGAGAATGTCTTAGATTTCTTTCTCCATCATCACAGATAGATCACTGTCATTCTTGAGAGCTGCCGCCCAGCATTCTGTGGCACAGAGGGAGCACAGGTCCTTTGGCCATTTCACCCATGATGGACATGAGTTACTCTCTGTTTTTCACTGGTAAAAACGATGCTGAAAAGAAAATCCCCCAATCAAACCTCTGTGCGCACATGGCCAGCATTACTCCAGGGTGGACACATTGAAAGGGAGTCTCCCAGCTGAAGCGGGGGGGCATGTTTTCCACTTTAACAGCTGCTCCTGGGGTGCCCTCTAGAGTGGCTGGGCCCAGTCACATGGGCACCAGCAGCGGTGAGCCCCACGCCCCCACCGGTGCTTGATCTCGGTTTGTGGTGGCCTGAGGTGGGGAGAAATGAGCCATGGAAGCTGCAGCCCCTTCCCATGCCATCAAAGCCTAATGGTTTTCCTTTGTGTCTCATTGCTGTTCCCTCTCGGTGCCAGGAAGGAGGAGAGCGCGCGGAGCCTGCTGAACGACAAACGGGAGGTGGTGGCGCAGCGGCGGCGCTACGAGCAGTACAGCGTGGTGGCAGAGGAGGTAGGTGTCCCCAGGCCACCGGCCATGCTGCGGGGGGAGACCGGCCAGCCCCGGGCCTCTCGGACCCACACTTCTGCCGTCTCAGGTGCCAGTGCAGCCAGGGGAGGACTCGCCTTACTGCGGTGACGACTACGAGGATGAGTATGATGACACATATGATGGCAACCAGGTGGGCGCCAACGACGCAGACTCAGATGATGAGCTCATCAGCCGCAGGTGAGGCTGTCAAATTCCAGGGGCAGAGTGGCCACCCGCAGCCTCTTGTTTATACAGATGGGGGAGCCTGGGCCCAGGTCACGTGAGCAAGTCAGTGGCAGAACCAGGGCCCGAACCCAGGCCTCCTGACTCCTAGTCCAGTGCTCCCTCCACTCCAGCCACTCCCTTGGCCGGTTGGTCCAACCTACCCTGAGTGGGGCAGCAAAATTATTGGGTCTCATGCAGGAGTTTTACATTTTTCTTCCTAATTGCAGGGAACTTTTCTCAATGGGATCTTATGGAGATTCCCCAATTCCCCATTAAAAGCAGAGCTGCCCTGACTAGAGAGAACTGGAGACCCCCACAGCCCCAGCTCAGCCTCCCTGAAGCCCCCGCGTCAGACCCTGGTACCCACACAGAATCCAGGGGCTGGAGCAAAGCTGGTTTCAAAAGCAGTTTGGTTTTTCCCGGCCTCCTGAGCCCTTCCCCGTCCTGGCAGCCCCTCTCACCCAGTGGGGTTCCCTCCTCCCACCCCCCACAGGCTCACTCTCCAGATTTAATCTAGTCTTCGATCTCACTTTCTCTCTAAACCCTCAGGCCCTTCACCATCCCTCAGGTGCTGAGAACCAAAGTGCCCAGAGAAGGGCAGGAGGAGGAGGAGGAGGAGGAGGAGGAGGAGGAAGCTGAGGACGAGGCCCCCAAGGTACCTCCTTGGCAGGTGGCAGGTGAAGGGGTGTGTACACTTCTGAGAGGTGAATTGGGATCTGCGCCCCGCTTCCCTGAACCTGGCCTTGAGGCGGCTCCAGCATTACTGCCCAGGAGGGTGGGGGTCCCTCTGAGCCCGGGATGTCTGCTTGGAGAGCTGCTGGCTTAGAACCTGCCTCTGCTGCCCAGTGAGGGCCCAGGGGATGGATCAGAGGCCGGGTCTTCGAGCTGCTGGGTTCATTAGGCCCAGGAGCCTGGGGCCCAGGAGAGGGACAGCTGTTGGCCTCCATGCCCAGGTTGACAATTCTTGAAATCAGAGAGGTGTTAGAGCCCAAGGGCCCTTTGGAGGTCATCTGGGATGATGGGTTTGAAAATTCTGTATTTTAGCCACTAAACTTTTTCTTCAAGTGAAATCTTAACTAGAGCCTCATATAAAACAGATAAGAGCAGCACTGCTCAGGTTGAATGGGGTGGCAGCCTGGGAACCCTGGATCTCCCACCCCATGTCCTCCCGCCAGGGTGACAAATTCAGACGTGTCCGGGCCCAGGCCATCAATGTAAATGAGTAGTGGGGCCTGATGGAAACTGAGGTGGGGGACACACACGCCCTGCCCAGGGGCTCCTCAGTACTGTGGAGGCCCGGACCCTCCAGGGCTTTCCCTTCTTCCAGGCAAGGGATCAGCCTGGATTTTTATGTCAAATCCTGAAGTTTTCAAAAATTACTGATTCCCCTTGTTTTGTTGTTGTTTTTGTGAAACAGCCCGGGCCCCCAAAGCCTGTCTGTGGTCCTTGGGTCCCACTTTCTCCCGCTAGTCCAGTCTCTCCCCACCTTGGCACAGGGCGGGCGCTCCTGCAGCCCATTGCTTGTGTCGCCAGCGGGGGGAGGAGTCAGCTTCTAGGGCGCTCTCTTGGGTTTCCAGGCCCCATGTGGTCTCTCGTGGCGGCCATCTGGCCTTCCCCCATTGCTCTCACCTGTCATCATCGTGTTCCTGCTATGATGGAGCCATCTTTAGCTGCCTCTCTTCTGGAAGTTGGTGGGAGGGTCAGAGGAAGGGCTTCTGGTGGAAACCTGGGACCATAGCAAGACGGTTCCATTCTGGGGCATTGCCCAGCCGCACTGTGGCTTAGCCCCACTCCTGGCATGGGGGTGTCACCAGGATTGGGCCAGGTGCAGCCTCACCTCAACTTAGGAAAATGGGGCAGCTCATGATTCTTTTCTCCCCTCCCCTCCACAGCCTGACCATTTTGTGCAGGACCCTGCAGTGCTGCGGGAAAAAGCAGAAGCCAGGCGCATGGCCTTCCTGGCCAGGAAGGGGTGAGCATTTAAGAGACTGTGTTGGTGGGAAGGGGAGGCCCAGCCAACCACACAGGAAGCCCACACACAAACCCCAAGTGTTTTACATGTGTTAATTTAGTTCTGGCAACAGACCTATGAAGTAGCTACTATTACCATTATCCTCATTTTACAGATGAGGAAACTGAGGCCCAGACATGTTAAGTAACCCGCCAAAGGTCACACAGCTAGTAGGTGGCAGAGCAGAGATTGAGTCCAGGTGGCCTATCTCTGGGGTCCACACTTGTAACCATTACTTGATAGACACTACAAGGGGTTTATCACCCAGTGTGGGAGCATGATGTGTCCACGGCTCGCTGGTGTCAAGCAGAGTGTAAAATGTGGGAGAGCCCAGACAGACAGACAGGCACATATCCTTTATGGCCAAGAGAGGCATGTTAGGGACGGAGCATGTGAGCTGGGCCCTTAAAGGTGGAAAGTGTGCAAAGGAGTTTGTCATGTGAGGGGAAAAAGGCAAGAAAGCTCAGGGTGGTCAGGGAGGGGGGGGCCTTCAGAGGGGAGCTGGGAACAGGCAACCAGAGACTCCTCTAATTCACCCCTTGTCTTCCTGGGGGTGGGGTGCGGTCCAGAGGGGCCAAGGACCTGCTCCAGGTCCCTCTTCCACTTAAAGCCAAGCCAGGGGGCTTCGCTGGTAGCACAGTGGTTGAGAATCTGCCTGCCAATGCAGGGGACACGGGTTCGAGCCCTGGTCTGGGAAGATCCCACATGCCGCGGAGCAACTGGGCCCGTGAGCCACAATTACTGAGCCTGCACATCCGGAGCCTGTGCTCCGCAGCAAGAGAGGCCACAATAGTGAGAGGCCCGCGCGCCGCGAAGAAGAGTGGCCCCCGCTCGCCACAACTAGAGAAAGCCCTCGCACAGAAACAGACCCAACACGGCCAAAAATAAATAGATAAATAAATAAATAAAAAGCCAGGGGTTTCAAGCCCAGTCCCCCATCCTGGCCCTAGGATTCCCACAGCCCTGCCCACTGGGTGCAGGGGGCCTAACCAAGTGGGGAAGACATTGGATCTCATTCTGAAGGCAGCCGGGAGCCACAGAAGTTTGTTGAGCAGAGAGCAGAGTGACTCTGATGTCTGATCCATCACGGCCCCCTGAGCACAGAGCTCTGGGTAAACCCAGTAGCTGATGTGGTCTGAAGAGGCCTGAGGTCATATCTGAGTGCACTTGGTCTTGGGAGGCCACCAAGCAAGGCCCTGGGGTGTAGAACTGGAGTCCTACCTCATCTGTATCACGTGGCCCTGGGTGGAGAAGAGAGGGGCCCATCCCCAGGCCCTCGTCCTCTCTGCACTGTGGGTTGCGTTCAGCCCACTAGCTGGTCCACCCTCAGAGCTTAGCCAGCGGCCCATCGGGAGGCAGGGCTCCGAGGAGAGTAAACAGAGGGTACGGTGCTGGCCGGAGCCCCCACAGCCCTGCCCCTGCGGGGCTCCATTTCTCCTCCCCCTGGAAGCTGGAATGGGGGTATCCTGGCCCAAGCTTTGTGTCCTCTCCCAGGGACCTCCAAGGAAGGCAAAGGACTCTTCCCATTAGCGCCTCCTCCTTCCGCTGATGGGTTCTTGTGGGGGTGGGTTGTTCCTCCCTCAGGTACCGGCATGACAGCTCGACGGCAGTGGCTGGCAGCCCCCGGGGCCACGGGCAGAGCCGGGAAACAACACAGGAACGCAGGAAGAAGGAATCCAACAAGGCCACACGAGCCAACCACAACCGGAGAACCATGACCGACCGCAAAAGAAGCAAAGGCATGATTCCATCCTGAGGCCGCTGCACCAGGGCCAGCCAGATCTGCCAGGCTGAGGTACCATAGCCTGGGGCCTCCTCGCCAGTTGGCCCCCTGCCAGGCCCCAAGTTCAAGTCCACCCCTCGACAGCCTCAGCTTCGCAGCCCCTGAGAAGGCCGCCTCATTGTCTGCCAGCCAGCCATGAGCGCCTTCCTGCAGAACACACAGTGCCTTATCCACAGCAGAGGAACCAAGCGGCCAGCGCGCAGGTGCAGGGGACGGGGTTGGAGCCCCAAGGCCAGCCCCCAAACCTCGTGCAGCCGGACGCCACGTCCCTTTCTCCCTGGACGGCAGGAAACCTGTGTATTCAAAAACAAAAAAACAAAAAAAAAGCCCTGAGAATAAAGTTTTGACCCTTTCAAGAAATGATCCGTGCCAGGCCTGTGACCCACCCCCCCTGTGTCCCAGTGCTTTGATGACAGCCGCCATCAGGAGAGGAAGGTGGCAGGGCGGTGCTCTTCTCATCAGCCTTTCATGCTTGCCTCTCATTTTCACCTCTCCTGATCTCGCTCTGCCTCACTGTGTGGCCCAGAGAACATCACTCCCTTCTCTGAGCCTCCGGTCCCTGCCTGTGGAAGCACGGGCTGAGCATGTGAGGCCCTGCAGTCCTTTCTGTGAACTCATTCAATCCCCACCACCGCCACCCTAGGAGGTAGGTAGGTACGATTTTCAGCTCCATAGTACAGATGAGGGAGGCCAGGCACTGAGAACTGCAGATGGCTGCCCGCCCACAGCCAGGAGGTGGGAGAACAGGGATTGGACACCAAGTCTGACCCCTGGCCTTTTCAGGGTCCTGGGCCCCCACGGGTGGTATCATCTCCATCTCATAGCTGCCCAAGGATGGTTGGCCAGTGGCCGAGCCAAAACCAGAACTCAGTGCCTCCTGGTTGCACAGACGTTCCATTAAATCCTCCAAAATCAAGGAGTCAGAGACAGGAAGAAACAAATGACGATGTCACTACCAAGTCCTGTTGAAGCGAGTGGGACTTGGGCCTTGTTCCTCAAAGCCCCCTCCTAGGCATGGCCAACCAGCTCCTAGCATGGCTGCAGCTGCCAGACATCCCGATTCTTGGACCGCCCAGAATGTGACTGATTGGTGGCGGATCAGCAGCAGGGCATTTGCTGGGCTGACCCCCCACCAGCCTGGCCCGGAGTCCATCAGTGGAAGCCAGAGCCCCTGCCCAGCTGGACCTTGACAAATCACCCTAGATTCTAGTGCAATTTATTTGCACGTGGTTAGGATGAGCGTCTGAAGCAGCGAGGCAGACAGGCACTTGATGAATTGGTTTTGTTAGGTCAGCCTGCACAAGTGGAAATCAATAGCAATTCTCTGTCGCGCCAGTTCTCTCGGTGTGTTTGAGATGCAGAGCAGATATGGGGGTGGTGTCCTCCCCTCGCGCTGTCAAATTAGCTGAGATCAGGCCCAGGGACAGCCGTCCTGACAGGCAGCAGGAAGACTCTGTTTCCTCCTGGAGGCATTTGCCAGGGACCCAGCTCAGTGGCAGGCCCATTTTTTTTTCTCTCTCTAAGCTGCTCAAGCCCAGCCCTTGGCCCTGGAGCGAAATAAGGTGGGTTGGTGGGGCTCCTGGGCTTTACCTGCCTTGCCTGTTACTGTTTATACAGCCCCTCATACCTTCACTTGTCATCTGTACCTCCTGACCACCTGGAGTTCAGGCTTCACATTAGCACCCTGGTTTAAAGGATTTGAGAAGATGGGGGATTTTTGAAATTTTCCAGAATGTAGTGCCAGGTCCAACTTAGTCTCCCCTGAAGAATCACCTCAAGGTGATTTTTCCATTTCAGATCATGAGGGCATACTTTCGGGCTTGCTTTGGAAACAGCTCAGGGGTCATCCAGAATAGTGCTAGCAGACGTACCCCTTCACCTCTTGGGGCCTCGGTTTTCCTACATATAAAGTGGTACATTGGACCAGATGAATGGTTTCCACTTGGTGCCAATTAGATCCACCGAGGAGGCCCCAGGGTTTAAGACGGGCAGCATTATAAGTGAAGTGGGGTGGAGGCTCTGAACCCTTCCCACTCACTCACTGGGCCCTACCACCCCCATGACTGCTCCTAAGCAGGAATTTTCTAAGTGCCTTCTCTGTACCCTGGCAGAGAACATGACTATCACAGGCATTTCCCAGGAAGCTTCTAAGACCTTGTGCCTCCAAGAGGACTTAAGACTTGAGTGTCTTTGTCTCCAGTCCATGACTGGCAGTGACAGTGGACGTGTCAGTTTGAACAGTGCATCTGTGCCTCTGTGAGGTGGGTGGGCAGAGCCATTCAAAGGGGCCCTGGCAGCCCAGGGGGAGCAGGTAACATGCCCAGAGCCTATGGATACAGATCCTTTCTGAGTGGCCCTCTGAGATGGCTAGGTGCAGTTTGGAAGAGTAAATACTTGGCAAGAACCTGCCTGTCCCAGCCACACCAGAAGCTTGGGTTAAATAATACAGAGAGAGAAACAAACAAACAAAAATAAAAAACCCACCAAAAATGCAGGGGGGTGTTGTGTAGCCCTTTAACATGATGTCAATGAATACTTGGTAGCAACATGAGAAATTAAATATTCAATAATTTTAAAAAAATTTAAGAATAAATGTGAAAGCAGAATACATGGTAATGCACCATGATTGTGAAAATGTTAGAAAAAAAGTTTTTTTGCATTTTTCCAAGTCTGGAAGGGAATGCGCATAACTGAAAATGATGATAAGAGCATGGATGACGATGGTGGTGAGACCACAATTATTTGTAATTAGAATAAAAAGCACTTACTGTGGCCAGAGTTTCTGCCTGGCTCATTCCTTGCATTATCTTATTTAATCCTCACACAGTAGGTACAGATGAGAAGACCGAGGTACAGAGAAGGTAGGTGGCCTGTCCAAGGTCACACATTTAGCAAGTGACTGAGGGAGGATTTGGCCCCAGGATTGTCTCCTAAAGCTGACTCTTAACCCCGAAGCCACCTACCATTCATTTCCCCCACACCCGCATCCTCTTTACTACTGTTCTTACAAAGAAAGAAAAATACAAGTAGCAGCTGCAGAACAAGAGGATGGGAAATGCCATTTCAGCAGACCAAGCTGATGGGACTCTGATTACATGTATGTTGGACTGTTTGATATTGTCCCCCAGATCTCAGATACTCTGAGTTCCATTTTTAAACTTTCTATTTCCAAATTCATGTATCCTTTCCTCTGTGTGTCCAGTCTGCCATTAAGCCCACTGAATGATTCTTCATTTTTGTGTCCAGTCTCTCTAAGGCTGGAGGCTAAGATGGGGCTAGCAGAGGCTGGGGAGCACTGAGAGCTGGGAGGGGGCCAGGAGGTTGGAAAGTCAAGGGATCCAGGGTGAATGTGGAAGCGGGGGCAGAGGAGAGGGAATGCAGTGTTAGGCTGCAGTCTAGAGGTCAAGCAGGCTAAGACAATGGGGCTCACTGCCCAGCTTTGCCAGGAAGTCGTGGGGAGATAGCCAGTGGGAAGAATGGGAAATGAGGAAGAGGAGGCAGGAGAGTGGGCCCACCTAAGAAGGAACTTGACATCAAAGAGAAGGAAGAGGGGGCTCAGAGGTGAGGAGGGAGTGTTGGCATCCAGAGCATTTTATGGGATCTTTAGAAGGAGTGGGGGAGGTGCCTAGGGGACCCACCTTGGGGACGCTAGTCCCCAGGGAGGGTAAAGGTGGAGCCAGAACCCCCGTGGAGCTCTCAGATCAGCCCAGTGGAGTGAGGGGCAGCCTGGCATCAGCTCTTACCTAGATCTCTGTGCCGGGGCAGCAGGGAGGGGCCTTGACCTCAGTCGGAAGCTATTGCAATTCTGCAGGCTGAACGGAGATGAAAAATTCAGTCTAAAGGTTACCATCTCCAGCCCTATGTGTGTGTATGATGACGGGTGGGGGGACTGTAAAATGAGCATTAAATTCCAACTTCACATCATACTAGAAATTCTCTTCCAACAATCGATAATCATCAAGAGACTTTTACACAGACTGGCAGAACTGGAGAGCCTTAAAGGGCGTTTAGTCCAGAGTTTTTCAACCTATTTAAGACCCCTAACCTGCCTCAATCTCAGGCCCTGGGATTTCGGATTCCACCTCCCCCATGGATGGTGAAGTTTGCCCTGCTTAAGAATTCACTGGGCTGCTGGGGGTCTCTCCCAGCCCTGGAGGTGGTGTGGAGCTTCCCTTGCTTTGGTCTGAATTACAAAAACAATGGGTCCTTAATTCTAGTTCTCCACATATGAAATTATGACATTGAATATGCTTTTTCTGGCTGCATGAGCCTACCCTCAGCAATCTGACATGTCCCTTAAGTGCTCTGCCATCCCAAGGGGATAATTATGGTTTTCTCCTCCTTAAAGTGGTTTTCATAGAAGAGCCTGGCAGAAAAAGAGCCTCCAGTGGGATGAGCACCAATCATTCCTGTACACTTAGGAATTTCATTTACAGAGATTACACGTAGGCACCCACCCTGTCTCCCATCTCATGGTCTGATCTACTTAGCGTTCTTTCACATGCACGTTCCCAGGCCTCACGTGTCCATCCTTTTTATTTTTAATTCGCTCATAAAGGTGGCCAGAGGTGGTGAAAAAAAGCCCTGGATGGAGGGTCAGGAGGCTGAGGCCCAGGTTCTAGACTTCAATAAGCTGTGTGACCTTATGTCAGTCACTCGGACTCTCTGGGCCTTGATTTCTTCTTGTGCGAAACAGGGTTGATCATTCTCTAAGCCCTCTTGCCTTGTGGGGACCCGTAACTGTGAGGGTCAGATGAGGTCACAAGTGGGGGACACTCTGAGAACAGTGAACTTGTTCAGTCGGGAAAGAAGAAAACTGGTGGGCAGCCCTCTCCACTCTGCATTTGTCCAGCCCTGCATTACTCTGCTCTCTTTTAATCACCCTGCTGCAAACCTCTTTGCACAAATCACCTGTTATTTCCAGGGGGGGCACATTTATAAACGTGGGATTCTGGGGTCCCAGGGCCACAAACAGTTTTAGAGCTGCCTCTATCTGTATTTTTGCTGACAGCTCCCACCAGGAGGACAGAATCGGGCATGGCTTTTACCTCCGTGGGCAAGTTCTGTCATGAAACAGCCTTCCCCACAGGCCCCTGCCTCTAGGGAGCCTCGGGAACAGTCGAACTGAGACCCCTTCGGATGGGAGTTTGATTAGTGGCAGGTGAGGCTGCTGTCTGTTCCTGTGACAGGCTCACCAGGTCCACATGACGATGGGCAGAGCCCCGCCTCCAGGTCCAGTCAGCCTCTCTCACAGGAGAGGAGCAACAGGTGAGGACCAGCTCGGTGACCTGCTAAAGGGGATGCATGTGGCTTGTTACACCTGGAAAACCAGGCTCCCCCACTCAGGAGGGGTCCGCACAGAAAGGCATTGGTTCCGCCCCGAGAGTCGTAACTCAGAGTAACATGCAATGGCCAGGCCAGAACTTTTCCTTGGGGATCTGGGGCTTCTGAATGGCCAGTAGCCTATTTCGCTTTTGCCATTCAGAGCAGGGGCCAGGCTCTGGGGTCAGAAGCCAGCTGGCCTCAGCCACTGCCTGTCTGTGTGACTCTGAGCAACGTGGCCTCACCTCTCCGCGCCACAGTTGTCTTGTCTGTAAATTGGAGATGCTGGCAGGATGGCTGGGATAAGGCGTGTACAGTCGTGGCCTGCTGTGAGGTGGCCAGTGAACTCGCAGGGCCCTGCTCACAGGGACCCAGGTGAGGGGTGGCGGGTGCCTCCCACCAATGCTCCAGCCAGCTTTCTGGGCACCCCACGTCTCACCCCCTCAGCACAGCTGCCCTGACTCCTCCAGGGCAGTCTTCCCAGAGGCCTCTGGGCTCAGGATGATCTAGACACACAGGAGCCAGAGACAGAAGAGGACAGGCACAAGTCAGCCTGGTAAGTGTGTGCTGGGTGCCCTGGGAGCCCAAAGGAGGTGCCCAGTGCACTGTAAACTACCTCACTGAATCCTTGAAACAAAGCCAGTGATAGGTGTGATTATAAGCCTCATTTAGCAGGTTAGTCATGGCTAAGTCAGGATTCAAACCCCGGTTTGCCAGCCTCCAAAGTCCCTATTTTCGGCCTCTTGGTTTTCCTACCTCTCTATTGCTTGGCACTTAAACCGGAAGCCACAATACTCTACATGCGGTTGGCTTAGCATGAAAAAGAGGACCTATCACGTCCTTCGTTCTAAACACCATACTTCTGTTGACACAACCCCTCTAATAGAGTCATTCCATTGACAGACGGGGAGGGGAAAGGAGAGGAGAGTAGAAAGCCGGGCAGGACCTATTTTCCGAATCCCCACTCTGCCACAGCCTCCCCTGTCTGCCAGTGGAAGGAAAGGATAGTCATTGGAGGGTGCAGTTAGAAGGAGGGGTTTCATAAGGAAAGTTTAGTGAACCAAGGAGACAAGGCATCTCGTGGAATTTCAGCCCCAGGGCAGGAAGTGGCTTCTCTGTTGGAAGCCTATACAGGAGGGAGACAGAAGTCTGCTTCAACATCTGGAAGGAAGAAAGATGGACGGAAGCAGAGGACTCTATTACACAGTGAAAGGTGTGGGGAGGAGATAAGGTCCGCCTGAGGAAGACGCGAGGCCGCTGGGTTTACAACAGTGTTAGAGACACCGAAAACAAGATTGTCAAGGGACACAGAGGGGAACATAAGAAAGCGATCCGTCCTCAGAGGGATGAAAAGGAGGTAGGGAACATGGTTTTAAAGCAGCTGGGACAACGGCGGTGTCGGGGAAGGGTCACTTGGATGATTCAGCTGCACAGTCATCCCCAAAGTTCTCAGCCATCATTTTGTGGACTGAATATGCTAATTAGGCACTGGTCCCTGGAGACTGTGCAGGGAGCACCCCACCCCCACCCCCACCCCCACCCCCACCCGCCGTTAACTTGCTCGCTGAAGCAATGTAACAAAACTACCCCTGACAGGCCTGTGCTAAGCACAGCACAAGCCTTACCTCGCATGTCTTCCCAAGCACCCTGTGAGGTCTCATTATCGTTATCCCATTTTCCACATGAGGAAACTGAGGCTCACAGAGGAGAAGCAACCCACCCAAAGTCACCTGGCTGTAGAGGCACAGAGCCGGAGTTCAAACTCGGGCATGTTCTGCTTCCATAGTCCTTTTGTGTGTGTGTGTGTGTGCTACGCGGGCCTCTCACTGTTGTGGCCTCTCCTGTTGCAGGGCACAGGCTCCAGACGGCAGGCTCAGCAGCCATGGCTCACAGGCCCAGCTGCTCCGCAGCATGTGGGATCTTCCCGGACCGGGGCACAAACCTGTGTCCCCTGCATCGGCAGGCGGACTCTCAACCACTGCACCACCAGGGAAGCCCCAATCCATGTGTTTTTGTTGTTGGTGGTGGTGGTGATACCGCGCAGCTCGTGGGATCTTGGTTCCCCGACCAGGGATTGAACCCCTGCCCTCGGCAGTTAAAGTGCAAAGTCCTGGTTAGGACTAGACCGCCAGGGAATCCCCATAATCCATGTTTAAGCACAAGATGAGACAGCAAAGGGTCCTATTTGGAAGGTGTATTAAGTGAGGTTTGAGGTAGCCTGGATCTTAAATGTCAGGCTGAGGAATTTGAACTTGATCTTATAGGTAGTGGGGAGCTATTAAAGGCGTTTGAGCAGGGGAGTTGACCTGGCAGCCTTCTGAGGGCTCAGTGGAGAGGAAGGGTCCAGAGCAGTCGAGGAAGTTTCCATGTAGGAGTCCTGAAGGCAGGATAAGCCAGGAGCAGCAGGAAGGCAGTCAGCACCCTTATACTCACAGACTGTCTATGGAAGAGCTCCCAGCCAATGCTCTCTACATTCCATCATTGCCTTGTCCTTGATGCCGGCTGGAGCCTGCCCTTGGCTTTCAGTCTGTGCATAAATCCAAGCATATCAGGCCAAGGCCTCAGTGAAAAGGGAAAAATGATTTTTATACGGTGTGGAGTAGTGGATATGAGCTCTGGAGCCAACTGCCCTGTTTTTGAACCTCTGCTCCACTCTCACTAGCTGTGTTACCCTAGGCAAGACACTTAACCTCTCTGAGCCTCATTTTCCACTTGTAAAATGGGGTGGAGAGCAGTGTCCACCTCGGACTGAGGATCCAGTGATACAGGGCGTGTTAATGGCATGGGGCCCAGGCCTGGTCCTGGGTGAATGCTTGGAAAAGGCAGCTTTGCGTGTGTGTGTGTGTGTGTGTGTGTGTGTGTGTGTGTGTGTGTGTGTGTGATCTTCCGAGTGGGCCAATGCCCGCCCCTGGTACAGAGTGTTCATCCTTTCTTGCCTGGGGAATTTGTATTCTCTCCAACTTTGCACATTGCTCAGACATTTTATTTATTTATTTAATTTTTTTAACATCTTTAATGGAGTATAATCACTTTACAATGTTGTGTTAGTTTCTGCTGTATAACAAAGTGAATCAGCTATATGTATACATATATCCCCACATCCCCTCACTCTTGCGTCTCCCTCCCACCCTCCCTATCCCACCCCTCTAGGTGGTCACAAAGCACAGACCTGATCTCCCCTCCCTGTGCAATACAGCTGCTTCCCACTAGCTATTTTACATTTGGTAGCGTATAGATGTCAATGCTACTCTCTCACTTTGTCCCAGCTTACCCTTCCTCCTCCCCATGTCCTCAAGTCCATTCTCTATGTGCTCAGACATTTTAAATTCATTGATTTCTGTCCCTTCCTCAGAAGACTTCAAGCTCATCTGCAGGACAGTCCTTGTTCCTTGTTGTTGGAAGGGCTGGCTGCGTTACGGGATGGAATCTATTTCTTTTTAGTAACTTACATTGGCCCCCCTCTACCCTCCTACAAAAGCAGTAACATGCTTGGTGTGGGTCACACAAATAAGCAAAGAAAGAAAAACCAGCAGAAATAATCGCTGTTAGGATTTTAGTTCTCATCCTTCTAGCTTTATTTTAGAAAAAGGAATATAAACATTGGTTTTCTACAAAAATGAGATCATTCGACACATGCTGTTCTCACCATTTTTTCAGTTAATAAGACATTGTGAACATTTTTCCAGTTCTCGTCTGCATCCTTTAACAGGCAAAAGCATGTCTAGTTATATTTATTTTGCAAATTGGATCTTGCAGAGCCCCAAGGAGTGGACGCATGTATACACGGCCCGAGGCCTCCTTTAAGACAGCATTTACATCTGGCTTCTCCCTCTGGTGGCCCTATTTCCTATCCTTCCTTCGTCACTCTGAAGGATATTAACCCCAAGGGCACTCCTTAATAAACCTCCTGCACCCTAACTTCCAGCCCAGAGTCTGCTTCCCAGGGAACCCAGCCTGTGATAGGTGGCATTCTTGTGTTTACCGTGGACTAGCCTAGAATGTTCTGAGGGCTGGGCCTTCCTTCTTTCTTTGAGCTGTGGGGACAAATTGGACTCCATACAGAGCTGAAAAGTTTTGAGCCTTGGCAGGCTGCCCTGAAGTGCCAGAAGTTTCCAGGGTAGCCCCTAGCTGGGTTAATTAAGCAGACAGCTGGGTGAGGATTTACTGTACAGTAATCTTTACTCCCCTTGACACCCCTCCAAGATGACAACATCTCCAGAAATAATAAGAATCACAGCTGTCATTGTGAATATCACGGTGAGTATTTTACAGATGAGGAAACCAACTCAGAGAGGGTAAGTAACTTGGCTGAGTTTATACAGCCAGTGAGTGGTGGGGCTTGAATTCTAACGCAGGACTGTCCATTCTAAAATTAGTGCTCTTTACACTTCACTAGAGCTATTCAATAGGAATAATATCAATAATATGACCTTTTGGATTGTTGTTATTATTCAAATTAAATGGCATGTGAACTGCTGAGCACTGAGTACAATGCCTGGCTCATAGTAAATGGTTGATAAATGTAAATCATTCATCAGAACCCCATCCCCACCCCAGGGGCTTCCCTTTCTTCTTAGAATGAAATCCAGGACTTCCCTGGTGGTGCAGTGGTTAAGAATCTGCCTGCCAATGCAGGGGACATGGGTTCAAGCCCTGGTCCGGGAAGATCCCACATGCCATGGAGCAACTAAGCCCATGTTCCACAACTACTGAGCCTGCGCTCTAGAGCCCGCGAGCCACAACCACTGAAGCCCGCACGCCTAGAGCCCGTGCTGCACAACAAGAGGAGCCATGGCAATGAGAAGCCCGTGCACCGCAACAAAGAGTAGTCCCCGCTTGTCGCACCTAGAGAAAGCCTGCGTGCACCAACAAAGACCCAATGCAGCCAAAAATAAACAAATAAATAAATTTATTAAAAAAACAAAAAAGAATGAAATCCAAACTCTTTTAGTGTGGCCTACAAGACCACACAGCATCTGACCCTATCATTCCCTCTCTTCCTTCAGCACAGTGACTAAACCAAACTCACATCTACCTCAGGGCCTTTGCACTTGCTGTTCTCATTTACTGTAATGCTCTTACTCTGGGTCTTTACCTGACTGAGATTTCTATTCAAATCGCAGCTCAAATGTCATCTCCATAGAGAAGACTTCCTTGACCATTTAATGTTGCTCTTCAAACCTGAGTCACTCCCTATATGTTACCCAGTTTTATTTTCTTCATAGCCCTTAACGTGAGCTATAATTCTTATTTACTTTCTTGTTTACTGTCTGTCTCACCTACTAGAATGCTTAAGCTCCAAGAGGGTAGGGGTCTTTCTGGTTCTCCACTATTTGCCCAAGGTCTAGGACAGTGCCAGGAAGAATAGGCACTCAACAGAGATGTATTGGTTGAATGAATGAATGAATGGTTTCTACCAGTTTGGAGAGATGTTTCTGAATGCAAGAGATAAGCTAGAGGAATAGGACATCAGCATAAAACTCTTTGCCCAGAGAGCAGTCCTACTTGCTCAAAGCTACACCAGATGCGAACTTCTGAAGACAATTTCAGAGACCTTCTGGAACTTGCTTTATGAGGCACCTAAGCAATTAGCTTTTCCTGACACCTGTGCAAGGGGATCAGGTGCAGAGTCCTTGGGGCTTTCTAACTGTAAAGACAGCTCTCATCTCCAGAACATGACTCCGGCTAAGCTTGGGACAGAAGTGAATTTTTTTTCCAGCAATAAACAGCTTCTCTGTGTCAGTCTGAGGAGGGTGCTAATCCTCACTTCCCCCACCTGCGGGCAGACCCACCCAGCCCTGGGTAGGTCCAGCTCCCATTTGGCAGTGCCAATCAAGGACAAGTGCCCACTGGGACCTCAGGAAGAGTAGCCCTGGGCCACCCAGCAGCCCAGTTCCAGGCCTGGAGCCAGGGCTGGGGGCTCACATTTTTCGTCTCTCTGTGATCAAGCTCTCTCCCCCTTTTACTTATACTCCCACAATATGAAGAGAGTACATGCTTGATGCAGAAAACTTAGAAATCATGGGGAAATACAATGGAAAAGAAAATAGTTCAGCCAGTTCACCACGGTTAACAATTTGGTGTGAGCATTTCCCTTTTTTTTTTTTTTTTGGCCACACCTCACTGCTTGAGGGATCTTAGTTCCCCGACCAGGGACTGAACCCAGGGCCACGGCAGTGAAAGCGCTGAGTCTTAAAAAAATGTATCATGGGCTTACCTGGTGGTGCAGTGGTTGAGAGTCTGCCTGCCGATGCAGGGGACACGGGTTCGTGCCCCAGTCCGGGAAGATCCCACATGCCGCGGCGCGGCTAGGCCCGTGAGCCATGGCCGCTGAGCCTGCGCGTCCGGAGCCTGTGCTCCGCGGCGGGAGAGGCCACAACAGTGAGAGGCCCGCGTACCGCAAAAAAAAAAAAAAAAAAAAAAAATGTATCATGGGCTTACCTGGTGGTGCAGTGGTTGAGAGTCCGCCTGCCGATGCAGGGGACGCGGGTTCGTGCCCCAGTCCGGGAAGATCCCACATGCCGCGGCGTGGCTAGGCCCGTGAGCCATGGCCGCTGAGCCTGCGCGTCCGGAGCCTGCGCTCTGCAACGGGAGAGGCCACAACAGTGAGAGGCCCGCGTACCACCAAAAAAAAAAAAAAAAAAAAAAAATGTATCATGCTTGGGCTTCCCTGGTGGCATAGTAGTTAAGAATCCGCCTGCCAATGCAGGGGACATGGGTTCAAGCCCTGGTCCGGGAAGATTCCACATGCTGCGGAGCAACTAAGCACATGTGCTACAACTACTGAGCCTGCGCTCTGGAGCCTGCAAGCCACAATTACTGAAGCCCGCGCACCTAGAGCCCGTGCTCTGTAACAAGAGAAGCCACGACAATGAGAAGTCCGCGCACTGCAACAAAGTGTAGCCCCCGCTCGTCACAACTAGAGAAAGCCCACGCACAGCAACGAAGACCCAACGCAGCCAAAAATAAAAAATTAATTTAAAAAATGTATCGTGCTTTATAGGAATTTGTGACCTTTTTTTCACTTAGCTTTATATTTTGACTGTTTTATCTGAGCATTTGCCTTAAACATTGTTTACTGAATTGCTTTCTTTGCTATAAAATATTTTTATTAGAACGTCAATATCTGCTTGTTGCAAGAAAAAGTCAATCACTGTTGCACAAAATGAAGGTTGTTTGAAATCCTAGCCCTCAGGTGTGTTTTCCCAGGAAAATTTAGTGCACGTTCTGCAGTACTCTGTGTGTACCCTTATCAATGTGCGTATGTCTACATAAGTGAGATCAAACTGAACAACTAAACATACCGTTTTGCAGCTTGATTTCGTTTTCATTTTTTCTTTTCAACTACACGCTGAGTCACCTCAGTCTTTTTTTTTTTTTAAACATCTTTATTGGAGTATAACTGTTTTACAATAGTATGTTAGTTTTTCCTTTACAACAAAGTGAATCAGTTATACATATACGTATGTTCCCATATCTCTTCCTTCTTGCATCACCCTTTCTCTCACCCTCCCTATCCCACCCCTCTAGGTGGTCACAAAGCACAGAGGTGATCTCCCTGTGCTGTGCGGCAGCTTCCCACTAGCTATCTAATTTACATTTGATAGTGTATGTATGTCCCTGCCACTCTCTCACTTCGTCACAGCTTACCCTTCCCCCTCCCCATATCCTCAAGTTCATGCTCTAGTAAGTCTGTTTTATTCCCGTCCTACCACTAATCTCTTCATGACATTTTTTTTCCTTAGAGTCCATATATATGTGTTAGCATACGGCTCAGTCTTTTTTTTATTGTCTGCATAGATTTCTGTGGTATGAATCTACCTTGTATTTAACCACTCCCCTATTGAAGGGCGTTTTTCTTCTTTTTAAATTCCAAACAATGCTCCAATGACTTTTTGTGTGGGTTTATGTGCACATGGGATTCTGGAGATATTTTTCTGTATGTGGAAGATCAAGGTCAAAAGGAACAAACATTTAAATAAAATAGATATCTACAAAGTACCCTCTAAAATCACTGTCCCAATACCTGTGGGCAGTACCTGCTTCTTCACTAAAATACTGGTGCTGCTAATCTTTTCCATCTTTGTTCATCTGATGTGCAAAAAATGGTATTTCATTTTGTTTATTTATTAGTGAAACTGGGCATCTTTTCATGTTTGTGGCCATTTGTATTCCTTAATTGCCTATTCCTGTCATTCACCCCAGCTTCTACTTAGTCTTATGGATTTGGAAGACTGCATCATATTAGTGAGGTTGGATATGCCATGTTTGTTAGATATTGTCTCCCAGTTAAAACTTGGTTTTAAATGACTGCATATTTCACCTCAATAGTAATTCCTATTTTGGATATTTCATCCCCCCCCTGCCCATTATAAACAACATGATGAACATCTCTTGTGGGCCTTCATTTTTTTTTTTTTTTTTTTTGTTTTTAGGAAAAGTTGCTATAAGTGGAATTTATTGGATCAAGGGTATGTATATTAAGGATCTTAATACATATGTACAAAATATCCTCCAGGAAATGGTACCACTTAACACACTTTCCAGTAGTGCATCTGTTTCAATTTTCCATATCATTTCTTTTGGCCGCACCATGCAGCACACGGGATCTTAGTTCCCCCACCCAGGGATTGAATCCATGCCCCCTGCAGTGGAAGCGTGGAGTCATAACCACTGGACCGCCAGGGAATTCCCCCTCTGGTTTTTAGGAAAGTATCCTTCCTTGTCCCTTTCCTTGCTTCTGGTGGTTGCTGGCAATCTCTGGCATTCCTTGGCCTGTGAAAGCTCAACTCCAATCTCTGTTGCTGTCTTCACATGGCCTTCTTAAAAGGACACTAGTCATTGGATTTAGGGCCCACCCCAACCTATTACGACCTAATCTTAATTTAACTAATTACATCTGCAAAGACCCTAGTTCCAAATAAGGTCACATTCTGAGGTTCTGGGTGGAAAATATTCAATTCCCTAAAATAAGTAAAACAGGGCTTATTATTTTAATGCTTGGCTCTGATTGAAAGGAAATACACACACACACACACAACCTCAACAGCCCAGAAATGCTGATGACAAATAACGGGGCTTTTTTTTTTTTTTTTTTGGCTGGGCCACACTGCATGCAGGATCTTCCCCCATCAGGGATCAAACCTGCACCCCCTGCAGTGGGAACACAGAGCCTTAACCAATGGACCACCAGGGAAGTCCAATAAAGGGGCATCTTAATGTAGAATGGCTTAGGAATACACTTGCTGCTTGTGCTGAATGTGCCCCGAGACAAGTGATCAACTAAGCTCATTCTAACTCTGCTGCCCTGAGCTCGTCATCAGGTGCTCAAGAATAATGTAGAATAACTCTTCAAGAATGCTCCCTGCTTTATTGTTTTTCACCAGCACATTGCCCTCAAATCATTGGGAACAGTGTAAAGTTAAGTGGCAATCTTCAACCCCCAGAGTGTTCCTCTATTAATGCTGAAATCATTCTTAGAATCAGTCTTAGAATGAACCTCTACTTTGGTTCAGGTCTTGATTTGGCCCCCAGAGCTGTACTACCTTTGGCAGGTCATGATTTTTCGAGGGCTTGACTTCATCTTCATTAAGATATGCCTCAGGTAGGGCAAACTGGGCAATTCCTAGGTTCTCTCCTACCCGTGTTTCCCGACCTGACCCTTCCCCATTAGTTGCTGGTGGTTGATCCAGCTCTGGCCCAATCATGCCAAGATCCAGGTGAAATATGGCAGACAGGTGAATCACTCATCTTCCCAGGCCAGTTACCAAACAGAACTGCTCTACTCCTGTTCAGCACATCCCAGTGCTCTCCATGGCTGCTCCCAGCCATGCTGCATGTTTTCCAATGTCCCTTACAGCCATCAGAAGATGAGCGGTGACCCAGAGAGGTACACCAGCTTACCCAAAGATACTCAGCAAGTTAAAGGCAGAATGGAGACTAAACCCTCAGGCCATGGTTTGTTCCCCTGCTGGATCCACAGAGCTTCCCTAGGGCCAAGCCAGTTAGCTATCCTCTGCCTGACTTAAGAATGGAGTTATTGGTTTAGAAGCCAAAGCTGAAGATAACATCACCAACTCTAGCTCATGGTTTGAAAACTAGAATTCTTCTTTGGAAGTTAATGGGAAACCCAGAATAATGGAATCTGCCCTTCAGATGTTTGCTGAGGACTTTGAAGTGGTGTCAAATAACTGTTAAGTGAAGATCAGATAGTTAAAAAGCACCCGATGCAGAAGCAGGTCTCAAGGACAATTTACATTTATTTGTTGATGACTCTGACTAAACATACTTCAAACATAGCAGAAGTTAAAGAGTCTGTCAGGTGACGTCATCTCCTGCCAACAGCTAAAGGTGGCCCGTGTAGAGTGACATGAGCTTCATCTTCAAGCTGAGGCCCTGACTCTGGGCAAACAGCTGGTGGGTGGACCTGGTCCTTCTGGCCTGGATTGGGGCCTCCGAAGAACTACACCTTGTTCTCATACTTGTGCTTGATGTGTTTCCATAGCTTCTGCATTTTAAAGAAAAGAACCACAAACTTAGTTTTGCCTCTCACATTTCATAACTCCTCCCACTGCCCTGGTCTCTAAAACAAACCTGACAGAAACATGTACCACATCCTGACAGTTTGCAGTGGGCAAACTGGAAGCAGTACTAGGCTTGATGTACATTCCTAACATTTACAGAATGCTCTGATGCTCTCAATCAGTGTGTGAAATAAGTGGGAAGGCATGATCTCACTTTACAGGAAACTGAGGTAGAGAGATTGAAGGACCTACCCCCAGAGCACACAATTATTAAGGAACAGAGGCTGAAAAATCTCTCATTTCTTCAACTCCCAGGTATTACTCAAGAGGTCCTAAGTGCACGGTCCCCAAATACTTCACAGTGAGCCTTTTTTTTTTTTTTTTTGGCGGTACGCGGGTCTCTCACTGTTGTGGTCTCTCCCGTTGCAGAGCACAAGCTACGGACGTGCAGGCTCAGCAGCCATGGCTCACGGGTGCAGCCGCTCCGCAGCATGTGGGATCTTCCCGGACTGGGGCACGAACCCGCGTCCCCTGCATCGGCAGGCGGACTCTCAACCACTGCACCACCAGGGAAGCCCTGAGCCATTTTTAAAATTTCCTCAGATCTATGATCCTTGGGTCAGGAACTAGCTGTATGCTCATTCCTGAAAGCACCAAAGAAGGGTGGGTTATGACAACATCCTGAGATGCCTTCCCCACACACTGGAAACGGCCAGAGGAACTGCTTGAAGATGAACAGTAGCAGCACTTTCATAAGGGCATAAAATTGCCCTGGCCACAGGCAGTACATCAGTGTACAGAGCCTGCCTGGGCTGTAGGGCCAGACAGCTTCAAGTTAAAAACAGAGTGAGTGGTGGCACAGGCCTTATTTGTCCAAGACCTTCCCCAGTATGAGCCACAATTTAACGACAGAAAGCAGGCAAGGCATCCAGCACAGTGCCTGGAACACAGTGAGTCTAAAAAGTGTTGTTATTCTCTATCTTATTTATGCTTCCACTTTCTCGTGAGGAATGTAACAAATGCCATTTTTTGAGAGTACCACCTACCAGGTACTGTGGCACCTTGCCTGCATCTCATATAATCCTCACAATAATTCTCTGAAATAGTTACTATTATTATCATTTCTATTCCACAGATAAAAGTGAAGCTCAGACAGGTTAAGAAACTCGCCCACCTTAATGCCACAATTATTAATTGATAAGGCCCAGTATTCCCATCCAGGGCTCTGATTTCATACCCACCCTACTCTTAAGCATTATTAATACCACCGCTGATAGCATGGAAAGACTTTGGAACTGAAAAGTGCTATCTGAAAAGGCCAGCCACGGTATCTAAAGAGTTGTTCTTTTCACGACCGTCGCCCGCTCAAATCTGCCCTTGAAACCTTCAGACGAGATAGGGGGTCCCGGGTCCAGCCCTGACTTGCCTCTAACTCCCTGGTGATGTGGCCCTAACAAGTCCTTTGCTCTCACTAGGTTAGTCTTCGCTTCTGCAAATGGACAAGTGTGTGTATGGGGCGGGAGACAGCAATATTTAAAACCCCTGCAAAGCGGGATCTATTGACTCCATTTAACGTTTTAAGATTCACACCGGGCGGAGAGGACAGACGGCACTCTGCAGACAGAAGACACCCAGGGATCCCCCCGCTCCTCGTAAGGTAGACTGAATCCCGCCCCACCTCCACTCTCACTGTCAACCCTCAGAGGGGCCCAAGGTCAGAAACGGCCCAGGCCCTCACCCCTTCGTTGATGTGTTCGTAGATCGCGTCCGCGCCTTGATCGAAGGCGCGCTCGAAGAACAGGGCGCCCACGGCTATGGTGAGGGCAAAGGTAGAGGTCCTGCGGAACAGCAGGGAGTACAACCTCGCAGTCAACGTCGGGCCCGCCATCTTTGTCCGCTGCCGAACTAGCGCCACTGCGCATGCCGCGACCGAGCGTTCTCTCCAAAGGTACTCAACGTGTAACGCTTTATGGGATTTGTAGTTCTTCTGGATCTCAGCGCTCGTCGTTTTGAACTATGGAAGTAACTGATGGCTTGCGCGTGATTCAGATCTCCTAAAATTCAGATCACGGCAGCCCAAATCGTTGGTAAAATGTATTACCGAATTTTTCTCAATCATTCCTTGCTGATTGACTATTTTAAACTATAACACCCAGAAGGCCTCGCGCTTCCTCCACTTCTGCGCGGTCTCAGCTTTGATTCGCAAAGGTTTCTGGGAAGGGTGGACCGATACCCAAGGAAGGACTACGAATCCCAGCAAGCAGTTCGTGGCGTGAGGGCGCAGGAGGAGGAGCTCAGAGCCGTTGGGCCCCGCGGAGCCAGGTACCTTCTTTGGCGGGACATCGAGGGCGAGTGTCCTTACCCCCACGGGAGGGCTTGGGCTCGTCCATCTAAGACCGCGAGCCCCGCGGGGGGCCACACTATTAAACGGAATGCGGAGTGGATAGGGGGGCTAGGCCTGGGTGCCCGGTCCCAGGCTTGTCCCCCATCCTGTCTCCTCTGGCAGCCCCAAGTCCAGGGCTAGAGTTGGAGCCTGTGACACCAGTCGGGTCCTGGGGGCTGAATCCCTCTGCCCAGCCTCAGGGGAAGTGGCGGTTCTGCCCATGCTTAATGTTCCCCTCATCCCTGGGTTTCGCAGTTGACAATCCTGGCTTGGAAGGCAGGAGACCTAGATCCACTCATTCCTTCTTGGGAATAGAAATAGCAAGGACTTTGGAGGACTAGGACCGCCCAGCACATGTTTTCTAAGTGCCTCTGGGCCTTGCGCTGCGGACCCAGCGGTGAACAAGTCCCTGCCTTTATGGAGCGCCCATTCTACTGTGTATGGGTAGATGGGAAGGTGCAGTAATGACAAGTAATGCTTTGAAGAGCTGAAGAAAGGGGAGGGGTGGTGGTGGTAATATTTTAGACAAGGTGGGCCCCAGGGCAACACTTAACCCTAGACCTGAGTGAATAGTAGCCGTTCAAACAGGAAAACGTTGGTGCAAAGGTCTTGAGGCTGCTCTATCCTGAGGTGTTTGAGGGGGGAAAAAGTAGAGTGACTATGAAGTAGGCTCAGGTCAGCTCATATCTGGCCTTTTAACCCGTGGTAAAGAGTCTTATTTTTTTCTAATTGCACTAGGAAGCCAATGAAGGGTTTTAAGCTGGGGTGTGACATGATCTAATATACATCTTAATGTCATCATTTCTGGCTGCTCTGGAGAACAGACTGAAGAGGGGAAGTTGCTGTGGTGGGTCAATTGTGGCAGGGTGGTAATTTAGATTAGGGTGTGGATTAGAGTAGTGATCAGATTTGGGATGTATTTTTGGAGGTGGGACAAACAGAACAAACTGACAGATGCATGTAGGGCGTACAGGAAAGTGGACTCAACAATGGCATCAGGGCTTCCCTGGTGGCGCAGTGGTTGAGAGTCCGCCTGCTGATGCAGGGGATGAGGGTTCGTGCCCCGGTCCAGGAAGATCCCACATGCCGCGGAGCAGCTGGGCCCGTGAGCCATGGCCGCTGAGCCTGCGCGTCCGGAGCCTGTGCTCCGCAACGCGAGAGGCCACAACAGCAGAACAGCAGTGAGAGGCCCGCGTACCGCAAAAAAAAAAAAAAAAAAAGGCATCAAAGTTTTGACCTCAGCAACTTAAAATCAACAGGATGGTCTTAAGTTCTGTTTGGCCACATTACGTTTGAGCTGCCCCTTAGGCATCAAATGGAGAGGTTCAGAGGCTAATTGGGATTTGTATCTGGAGTTCAGAGGAGAGGCCTGAGCCACAGATAAAAGTAATTGGCGTTAAGTGTGGCATTGAAAACCAGGGACTGGATTCGAGACATGGATCTGCCTTTTACTTGTGAAAGCAACAGTAACGCCTTGTTTGGGGACAGGAAGTTGTGAAGCTTCTGGGAAAGAATACTTATATCTTGCTGACAACTTCCCAGATGAGAAGTTCAGAGGAGGGAGGAATAATTTTAGGTGAGATGGGTAGGAAAGACCACAGGGAGTTAAGGTGGGGCTTGTTTTATTTTTTGGCCTTTTTAGTTAATTCTCATTTTGGAGCAACAATTTTTAAAAAATCTAATTTTCTTTAGGCCATAGATTTCAACTTAGAAATTATTATTCTATATATAAATCTAGAAAAATAAGAAAAATGACCTTAACTTTCCCTTTGATTAATGTTTGAACTCAACTTGAACAAACTAAATTCCTTTAAATATTCAGCCCTATCTTCAGCTCAGTTACATTCCCTTACACATTTAATTCCACTTAGTACTTCAGATATATAACCTAACAAGCATAATTTCCCTAGAATACTTAAACAGTTGCTAGAAAATCTAATAAAATTAACCTTATAAATGTAATAAATTTTAATACTTTTAACAAACTTAGTCAAATTCTGTTTTGTCACTTGTTCTCAGTCGGGGGATTCAAAAAATACAGGCTCCATCTCTGACAAGAAATTAGGATATGGTGGGCACCTTTAGTAGCTTTTATAGTACCCCAGTGATTTTAATATGCAGCCAGTGTTTCCAACCATTGCTAACCCCTCAACTTAGAATCACAAGTCTCATGTCAATTACTGACAGATACTTTATCAATTACCTAACTACATATTTTAACTTTTATATTTTAAATTGGAATCACAGTGTTTTTCTGTTATATACTCAATATGTCAAATTCTTTTCAATGTGATACTTTTTTTTTTTTTTTTTGCGGTACGAGTGCCTCTCACTGTTGTGGCCTCTCCCGTTGCAGAGCACAGGTTCCGGACGCTCAGGCTCAGTGGCCATGGCTCATGGGCCCAGCCGCTCCGTGGCCTGTGGGATCTTCCCAGACCGGGGCACGAACCCATGTCCCCTGCATCGGCAGGCAGACTCTCAACCACTGTGCCACCAGGGAAGCCCTCAATGTGATACTTTTAAGCACCAGGTAGACAACTGATTATTAATAAACTTAGGACAGGAATATTAGTGCAATAATTGATTTAGTCTACTACCTCTGTTTTCAATTTTAAGCTTTCCTGGAGTATGACAGGATGCTTAGCCAGTAAGAAAACACTTTTATCCATTCTAACAAATTGTGCTTAGCATTCTCATCAAGTCGGGGTTACCATTTCAGCTTACTGAGGTGGTTCATAGTCCGACCAGTTTCTGACTGGAACACAGATTTGCGGGCTGTGTCTACCCAGAGTGACTGCCTTCAGCGAAGGCTGCCTTTGGGATGCAGGGGATGAGGAAGTCAATGAACAGTGGAAGCTCAATTCTCCAGGCTTTTATTTCTTGGGGGTACCTACTGGGGGTGGCTAGAGTCCCTGGTTAAAATGCACATTTCTGAGCCCCTCTCCAGATCTGCTGAGTCAGAATTCCTGAGGATCTGGTTCAGGAGACTTCATTTTTAATAAGCTCCTCACCAGGAGCAATAGAAAATTTTGAGGAGTTGTTCTGAGAGGGTTGATCTGATGCTGCCAAAGGTGGGCTGAACTAAGGAGGCTGGTCCAGATGTGAAGGGGTGAGACCTGACTTGGGCAGTGGTAACAGAGAGTCACATGGTATTTGGAGCCCAGACTTGGTGGTGGGGGGAGAAGGGAAAGGCAGAGGTGTTTATATGAGTCAGGGTATATGGTTCAAGAGCCTCTTTCAGACTATTTTTGCTTTTCCTATTTGGAAACTCTGGCCTCTTGGGACTTTTAACTGTCTGGTGAGAAACTGTCTCCATCCTGAAGCTCCTGGAGCCCAGATTTGGGTTGAGCTGACCTTCACTGGGCCGGGTCCACTTGGAATCAGGGCTTGTTCTATCAACCGTCAGCCTGGACTGAGGGAAATGTTTACGCTAGATCCCTTTCAACATCACCCCTGGCCGGTTCATCCAGGTGAACTGGGTCACTGGAACCATCCATGGAAGCCTCCTAAGGAAGAAGGAATACGGTTTATCCCTGCCTGACAAATTTCCCACTTTTATGAAGGGAATTTTTTGGGAAAATTTTAAAACTATACACGCCAAAAGTAGAAAGTTAGAAAAACAGAAAAACACAAAATGAAAAAAAAAATCCCACACATCGTAATTTTATTCTCTAGACATAACTACAGTAAATATTTTGTGTCTTCTCCAGTCTTTGTATGTGTGTCTGTGTGTATATGTGTGTGTTGAGGCGGGAGGTTCTTTCTCCTTAAAAAAGTAGTATCATGTTGTACATACTGTTGTGACAATGAATCATTTTTCATTTATAATATGGGATGAACATTTTATCCTTGTAGGGAATTGTTCCCTTTGACTGATTTTTCTTTAACTGAAGTATAGTTGATGTATTACTTTGACTTGATTTTTAATGGCACCATTGAATAGGTTGGCTCACACCCTACTCTTGCTCCTTGCCAGTTGTGGGCTCCCTCTACCCAAAGTTATTTTTAGGGTAAAATGATGATGGTAGGCTTTGTGCATCATCATTGAACCCCTTCCCCCACTCTACACAGGACCCTGAGCGGTCTGCCTGGCAGGTGGTGAGCAATGGATAACTGTCAGCTCTTTTTACTCTTGGACATTTGGAGTTTGGTTTCAGGACAAGCTACATAGCCGTGCTCACCTTGGTACCTATATCTTTGAGATGATCTATGATCATTGCCTTGGAGGAAGTCCCTGTTGGATGCAGGCGCCCCTCCTTGGGACCCCTGGCACAAGTCATAACAAGTCATAGCTTGTTACCTATGACTGTTACTGGGGGCATGTCTGTCGGCCACCCATCCCCAGCAAATACTCAGCTCATGTTCTTGTGAGAGCATGGACTCTGTGTCATGAAGCGTGAACCCCAGTCTGGCAGAGAGAAAGTGCTCAGTGTGTTTGGCTGGTGAATAAATGACTGAAAAGGGAACCGTGGAACCTTTAGGGTTGTGCATATGCGAGTGGGAGGGGGGCCCTCCTTTGACTTGACTCAGGAGAGTTTTGGGTTGTGGGGCACTTTGTACCTGTGGCCATCACAAATTGTAAAGTGATTTAGTTTCTCCATTCATTTATTTCACTGTATTAGTTAGCTGTTGCTGCATAACAAATTACCCTAGAACTTAGTGGCTTACCACAACAAACATTATCTGATACGGTTTCCGATGGTCGGGAATTTGGGAGTGGTGTAGCTGGGTGGTTCTGGCTCAGAGTCTCCCACAAGGTTGCAGTCAAGCTGTCAGCCAGGACTGCCCTCCTCTGAAGGCTTGACTGGGGCTGGAGGGTCTGCTTCCAAGCTCACTCACTTGGCTGTTAGCAGGAGGTCTCAGTTCCTTGCCACGTGGGCCTCCCTACCAGGCTGCTCACAGTATGGTAGCTGGCTTCCCCCCAGAACAAGTGATCAGAGAAAGGGAGACACCAGGATGGAAGCCATGTTGTCTTATAACCTGATCTTGGGGGTGACATACCATCCCTCTGCTCTCTTCTCTTAGTCACAGAGACCAACCCTGATATGCTTTGGAACGGGAGACACAAAGTTCAGACACCATTAAGTGGGGTCATTGGGTGCCACAGAGGCTGGCTGCCATGTCCACAGATGTGCATTGAGCAGCACTGGCTTGCCAGACACTCTGCCAAGCACCTAGCATGCATGACTCAATCCTCACAGTACTCTTGTGAAAAGTATTATTACCCCCGACTTCCGGATGAGGCTCATGGGTAGGTAGTTTGATGAGAGTATCACAGCCCACTAGTGGCAGGGTTGAGATTCAGGCCTGGGTGGGTGGCTACAGTAAGGACTGTCTTGTGTGGCCTGTGTGACTTCAGGCAAACTCCCCCTTCTCTGTTCCTCAGTCCTTCATCTCCCCCCTTAGACCAGCATTTCTCCAAGTATGGTCTGTGGACTGTGCATCAGGGCATACTTAGACCCTACCCCTGTCCCAGACCTGCTGAGTTAAGAAATCGCTGTGGGTGGAGTCCCCACTGCCTTATATTGCTGAGAGTGGATGATACACTTTACTTCAAGAAGTGAACACGTGAACGAGGTCAGGATGAGAAAGCTGCATGGTTGCTACAAAACCCTGGGGCATCTGAGGGAGACCCTTAACATATCAGGGCTCCTATCAGGGGAGACATCTGGATCTTCTTGACACTTCTTTTGGAGCTGGGTCCTGAGCAGGCAGTCTGCAGGCCACCTGCATGGGCCGGGTCCAATGCCGCCGACTCCAGACGGCGGGCATATGTGGCGCTGGGACATTGCCATGCTCCTAGTGGGCATGCAGTAAAGCCGTCCTCTGGCTGAGGTTTGCTGTTCACCTGGGGTCTGGTGGTGCCATAATTAGAAGAAATGACAGGTAAGCTCGAGGGCAGCATGTGGTAAGCACAAGTCCTGGATAATTACAGCATGCGTCCCAGCCCCTGGCCACGGCTGAGCTGTTGGCTTATTTTCGCCTTGTGCCAAAGCCATCTCTGTACCTGAGATGCACATGATGAAAGCAACCAAGAATATCAGTGAAGCACAGGTGTCTGCCTTGAGCCAGCCTCACGGTGGAGTGGTGGGGTGGGGAGAGAATGGGTCCCGGGTCAGCCAGGCCCCGGTGTGAATGCTGGCTCCGGTGAGCCTTGGCACGCCTGGTGAGGGCTCCACAGGAGGTGCACGGGGGCCCTCAGCACCACTGGCCCACCCGCAGCACTCAGGTTGAAAAATCTTCCTTATCAGTGTCTCTCCCAGTCGTGGCTTTGAGCAAAATAGGAGTGAGTGCTTCTGAACCTGTTTTCTCATCTGCGAAATGGATGCCTTGGTATCAACTGCGAGGGTCTGTGAGGATTAAATAAGAGAATGCCTAGCATACAGGAGTCAAATCTGATTCTCCTTTCTTCCTTCTTCCACCCCACAGCGTCTCAACTCGTTGGTCATCTTTTCCTTGAGCCCGGAGGCCTGCAGTCAGGTGTCGTGGGCTCACCGGGTGTGGTCTAAGTCGATAGTGGGGGCCCTGATGGAGACAGAAGCCCTGCAGGGAGGGCGGAGGTGGCAGAGACCTGCTTTCGGGGGCCTTACTTGTCTCTCTTCTCATCCCTGTCCGTGTCCCCAGATTCAAGCTTGTGGAGAAGAGGGTCGGTGAGCAAAGGGCGGGAGGCCTTGGGCTCCACAGGTGGCTCCCTCGCTTATTTCACCAGCAGTTCTGCGTTTGATGCTCTGTTCCGGGTGGTGCAGTTGGACAGACAGACAGAACTCTCTGCCCTCGTGGAGCCTGTATTCTAGTGGGGAGGCAGCTCTTGTGACAGTAAGTCATTGTGTGAGACGAGCTATGGAAAACAGAGCAGGTGGTGAGGGGGCAGACGTGTTTGCTGCTTTGACTTTGGCTGCAGTTTTAAATCAAGTGGTCAGGACGTGCTGGGGGTAGGAGGGGAGTGAGCCTCCCAGGGGATGATGGCAACAGCGTAACGGCCTCCATTCTCTATGGTGGTAAATTTACAGCAGTGGCGGGGTCCCTGTTTTATAGCTAAGGACAGACTCCGGAAGATGAAATAACTTTCTAGTGGTAGAGCTAGAATTTGAACCCAGGCCTGTGTGACCTCAGAGGTGGTCCCACTAGCCTTGCCCTCTGCCCCGTGCCCATGAGGAGCCACCCTGTCACCTGGCGAAGCTCCAGGGAGCCAGCAGATGCTGTCGCCACCATGGACCTGGTCTCTGGGAGTGGGTGGGTGGTACTGCCTGTGTTCCTGGTGAGGGAGTGGGGCCGGATGGTCCTGTGTTCCGGACAGGACCTTGCTCACACACTGCAGAGCGTGCCAGCCTCAGAGGACGAGGATGAATCACGGCAGAGAAGGCCAGCTTAGTCAGCACCTCATGCTGGTGTCTGGATGCCGTAGAGACGTCCGGCTGTCCCCATTCCCCTTTCCCTGACCTCCCACTCAGGGCTGCCAAGTGCAGTGGTGCAGGCTGTGACTTGTGCAAGGACGCCTGGCTGCGAGGTGAGGCAGAGTGAAATACACTCTGCTTGCCAAGTTGTGTGTCTGGCCCGGTGCTGTATCTGTCCAGAGGATTCTGCAGCCGCATCTTTTGCTGATGTGCGCCAGGGCACTGGAGTGAGAGGGAGTTGGGTCAGGAGCTCTAGAACTTCACACCTGGGCGATGCCTGGGTGAGGTCACCTTGCTGGAGGCCAGCTCCTAACCAGGGACAGGGCCTCTGCCTCCATGGGGTCAGGCCTGTGAAGGAGGCAGGAAGTGCTGGCCCCTCTAAAGCCGCTCTGCTCCCTTAACACCGTTCCCGGGCATTGGGGGCTCTTCAGAGCTGCTGTGCGGGCAGAGGTCTTAGCCTCCCAAAGGGGCTGAGGTTCAGTCCCACCCCTGCCTTGTGCTGTGTGCTTTGGACAACTCAGTTCCCCTTTCCTGGCCTCCCTTGCCTCATCTGTAATATGGAGCAGCTGACCACAGAGGTCACTTGGGCACTGATATCCTGTTCCTTGTTCTGAGTCTCAGTTTTCTGAAATACAGGCTTTTGGAGGCTAATAATAATGATGGTGATGATGGCCAATGTTTCTGGAGGGCCTCTTGTGGGCCAGGCTCTGTGCTAAGTGACACACACGTGTGTGTGTGCCCTTAGAGGTCACCTGGTCTAGCTGCCTGCCTCCCACTTCACATGTGGGGAAACCAAGGCCTAGAGAGGGCACGTGACAGAGCTACATCCTCACCTGGCAGAGCTGGGACTAGATGCAAGGTCCATTGGCCTGTCCTGGACGGCTGAGCACTTCCCCTGTCCCAGATGAGGGGTGGCCAGGGTGAGGCATGGGTGGGCAGCGCTGCCACAATGGCCCTCGGCTGAGGCTGGTGTGCCCCCCATGGTTTGTGCATGTGAGAGAGAGGGGAAAACACAAATGCACATGCTCACACAGACACACACAGCCCAGCCCCGAGGGGCTTATCATTTGAATCAGTGTTGCTGGGCAGGTTGGCAGAGAGGCATGTGATCTTCATTTCCTGGTGGTTTGGTGGGAGACCTGCTTTGCCCTTCCTGGATGTGTGATCTGGGGCACCTCACAGTACCTCTCTGGGCCTCAGTTTCCTCGATCGTAAATGAGGTTGTAATACATACCTCTTGGGGTTTGAAGGGGCCACGTGGTCCTGGGGTGTAGTGAGTAAAGGAAAGCTGTCATCAGTATGATTTGTTGGGAGGCGACTTTCATAAGTGATTAGGAGTGTGGGCTCTAGAGCCATCCTGCCTGTGTTCTAAGCCCAGCTCGGCTGCTTTCTAGCAGCATGATCTTGGCTGAGTCACTTCACTTCTTGGAGCCTCAGTGCCCTCATCTGAAACCTCACAGGTTGTCCTGAGGATTAAGTGAGATGATGCATTATAAAGCTTTTAGCCCAGTGCTGGCACATAGTAGGTGCTTAGTGCATCAAATATTACATAACATTTATTGTACACTTGCTCAATGCCAGACATTATTAGTGTCATTTGTATTGCTGTTACTTTTTTATTAATAATTCATTTGGATTCAAACTTCTGTGTGCTGCTCCCTAAGCAATCAGCCAACCCGTTGGACCCACCACCCCACATTCCTACAGTGAAAGTAGAGGCCTGGAGAGGTCCAAGGTCACACAGCTGGCTTCCCAGTGCCTTGTGTGGTTTTGCCCAGCTAAGTCTGCCACCAAGCCACTGTTCCTTATCAGTCTCCTGGAGGAACACCCCTCCCGTCCCCTCCCCTCCCCTTTATGCTCCAGAGCCAGCGGCTCCTCTGAGCTTCAGCCTTCGTGAATGGCTTAGTTAAGCACTCGGCCGTTAAATGTTCATCTCTTACAATTTCAGTCCAATTCCTATAAGTTTATTGGCAAGATGGGGTGTATTAGAGCTGCCAAATTTAATATATCAAGTCCGCGTGTCTGGGATGCAGTTTCTCAGCAGTAATGGGAGAAGAGAGGTTTTATACGTTTTCATTTTGAATGACTGTTCCTGATCCCATTACAGCCCTTGACTTAATGGCTGCTGTCTCTGCCGCAGAAGCGGCTTTCTCCATCCCTCTCCTGGCTTCCTGGACTGTCCAGGGGCTTGTTTGTCTCTGTGTCTCTCCCCATTCTCTTCTTCCCAACATGTATTCCCCCATCTATCTGCCCTGTGGATCAGGTCTCAGCTTTAACTTTATTTGCCAGAGTCTGAGAGTCTGGGGCTTTTGCCGCTGGCCTGGGCTGCTACCTCGTGACCTTGGGGAAGTCACCTTTCTTCCTCCTCTTGGCCTCAGGAACCTGCTCTGGGAAATGAGGGGTCAGACTATAGGACCTGAAAGGTGAGAGGCTATTCTGGGCTCAGCCTTTGCAGATCCCACCTGGTGGCCCTGAGTGGACCCATTTGTCCTCTGGTCTTGTGACACCAAATGGGGACTCAAGGGCTGGCCTTGAGTCATGGCTTCAGATCTCCTGGGTCAGGAGTGGCAGCTGTGGTCACGAGGACTGAGGGTCTTAAGTGTCTGAAGACCCTGAAACGTTCTTATTTCCCTCTGTGATTGCCACCTAAGTGTTTAGCTGATCTCCTTGGGAAGCTGTGTGCATTTCTACCTGAGCCCTCTGGCTTCTCTAAGCCTTAAGCTGGCTGCGGAAGAGAGGACACCAGCAGCGGGATTTTAAGGCACCTGGGTTTGCCTTCTGCTTACCAGCTGTGTGACCTTGGGCAGATCACTTCCTCTCTCTGAACCCCAGTTGTCCCATAAGGAAAATGGAAGTTAACTCATTGTTGAATAACAAATATTTGGTTGCCTACTCTGTACCGTGCACCACTTTGGGGGCTGGGGCTTTGTAAATTTTATGTAGAAAAATAAAATGTGAGTGTCCTAAAAACAACAACAACAACAAAACACAAAAATATCCCAGCCCACATGGATTTATATTCCTGTTGAAGGAAAGAAAAATATAATAAACATAACAAGTAACTTATTACTTCAAAGATGATAAAAGTGAAGCAGGGAATGGGGAAAGCTAAGTGGAGGATTCTGCAATTTTAAATAAAGTGGTCATGGGAGATTACTGAGAAGGTAGTGTTTGAGCAAAGATCGAAGGAGTCAAGTGAGCAAGCCGAGCAGGTATGCGGGGGGAGCATCCCGGCAGAGGGAACAGCAGGTGCAAACAGCGGGAGGTGGGCGTGTGGCTGGTGCGTGTGAGGAGCAGAGAGGGGGGCTGTGCGGCCAGCATGGAGGAACAGGAGAGGGGACGTCAGAGGTAGTGGTGGGGGCTGTCCAGAGTGGGTGAGGTGGTGGTTCTCCAGCCTAGCTACAGATAAGAATTCCCTGGGGCGCATTAAAACATGCTGATGCCCAGGCCTCACCCACTGTGTTTCTGCTTTAACTGACCTGGGTATCAGAACTGTTAAAAGACCCCTCTCAAGCCATAAGCATTTGCCTGGGTAGCCCCTCATGGGCTGTTGTGGAGTTCATACGAGCTGGTGTGGGTAAGTAGAGCCTTCCTGACGTGGCGCAGGCCTGGGCCCCGGGTGTGCTCAGGCAGGGTGGTGGCATTTCCTCTGCGCTCTGACCCAGCGCCCTGTGACTCCCCAGGCAGCGGCAGCACTTGGCAGGGGTGACCATGGGGAAGCGTTACTTCTGCGACTACTGCGACCGCTCCTTCCAGGACAACCTCCACAACCGCAAGAAGCACCTGAACGGGCTGCAGCACCTCAAGGCCAAGAAGCTCTGGTACGACATGTTCCGAGGTGGGTACTGCCGACCTAGCGGCCGGGCTGACGGAGCCCTGTTCTCCAGTCTTTCTTATCATCAGACAGGGAAACGCTGCAGGCCAGCGACAGTGCTGGTCTGGGCTCTTTGAGGAGCAAAAGAGAGGAGGCCTCGGTTGCTGGCCCCTGGGGCAGATGGGCCCTCAGAGGGGCAGGTGGAAGGCAAGCTCCTTTCCCCGCAATCCTGACTGAGGGCTCTGTTCTCTGATGCCTTGCCAGGCTCTGGGGACACTGTGGCCATGAAGAAGGCCTCTCTAAGGAGCTAATGTCTGGGCCCACGGCTGAAAGGTAGGGAAAAGCCAGTGCTCCATCCTGGGCAGAGGGCAAAGCGCCAGCTGCTCTCGGAGCCGAAGAGAGGATGAGAAGGAGCATGGTAGGGGCCGAGGCTGGCCACAGGGCCAGGGCCAGGTTGTGCAGGCCTGCGGAGGCCGCGGTAAGGGGGATGGGCAGAGGTAGCCTTTGAAGGGCTGTGGGCAATAGCCACCGTGACCGGAGCTACATTTGATGGCGATGGCAGACTGCTGCCTGAGCAGGGGGTGCAGTAAATGGCTGTCGAATGACTGAGCTGCTTCTGGGAAAGGCTTATGAGGCAAAGGAATTAAGGCCATAAGCACCTGGCACAGGACCTGGCACCCAGGAGCATTCGCTGGAGAGGAGCTGCTGCTGCTCTGCTGTCTAATTGAGACACACACCAAGCAGTAGTGAGAGAGGTGCCAGGAGCTGGACAAATGGAGGGGGACTGTGGCAGTGAGGTGGGGTGACCAGGAGCTCCTGGAATGAGCCGGGGCAGGGCCCGTGCTCCATGAGCTGGGGAGCAGGATTCCAGGACAGGACCCAGAGGCTGGAAGGAAGGAGCTGAGTCCCAGCAGCTCAGAAGGGGACACAGAGAGTTCCCTGGTCTGTGACTCAGATTCAGGTCACTCGCATTTTATTGAGTGCCTGCTGTATGCCAGGTGCCTTCCATGGTCTGTCATTTGCTTTTCTCAGTAACTCTGTAAGGCAGCAGATCTAAACCCTTTGAGTTAGGATCACCTAGAGACCTTAAAATAAAAAACACTGATCCCCTGACCCCCATCCCCAGAGGCAGGTTTGGGCTGGGGTCTAGGCTTGGGTGAGGGAGGGTGGCCAAGCCACTCAGCAGACCAGACGTGGCTATGGTTACAAAGGGCTGGGAGTGGGGGCAGAGGGGAATTCAGGGGCGGAGGGGTCTCCCAGGTGCCTCAGAGGCCTCTGAACCTGGTGTCAGGCAGAGGCTCCCTGTACCCCAAATCCAGTAGGGGCTGTGATCTGGCGTGGAGCTAGGCCTCAAGGTTATCCTGGTGTTTGCTCCTAGTCCCAGACTTTCAGCCAAGAACTCTGGGCCCGTGGGTACAGGGTTAATTGGAAGAGGGCTATAGAAAAGATGAAACAGTGGGTGCCACGAGCCCCTTCTCAGGGTTCCTAGCATTCGCTCACATCCCCAGCCATATCCAGTCCTTAAAACAGCACTTCGAGGGAAGCTGGGAAGGCTAGGGAGCCCCACTTACGGGTGGTGACTTAGAAATCCAGAGCAATGGATCACCTCACCCTGGTCCCCAAGCTGACATATGAGCTCTTTCCCCTTCCTTGGGAGGCTTCCCCAGGGCTCCAGCTCACCTGAGCAACCGCACAGCACAGTCTCTGCAAGGGCACAGGGTACCTCGCCTCAGCTAGGACTCTAGACCTGCTCTGCTCCTGGCTTCATGGCCTTGGACAAGTCCCTTAACCCTCAGAGGGATGATGATCCATCTGCCCTGGTCAGGACAGGCATGGGCCCTGGAGCTGGGCTGCCTGATGTCAGTCCCAACGTGTCACTCACTAGGGCTGTAGCCCTAATTTTGCCATGTGTAAAACAGCTGTAATAGCCATACCTCCCCTCCCAGGGATGTGACGGGGCTCAGTAATCTCCTGATGACTGTATGGCACATAAGGACTTACTAAGTAAGAATGATGCTTATGGGTCCACAAAAGGATTGGCCTTGGACCCTTTATCTCATGGCTCATTCATTCAGCCAACACTTGGTGAGCACTTAGCGTGTCCTTGGCTCCCAGAGAGGCTCTGAAGACTTAAAGGTGAATAAAACAGGGTCCCAGGGCTTCCCTGGTGGCGCAGTGGTTGAGAGTCCGCCTGCCGATGCAGGGGACACGGGTTCATGCCCCGGTCTGGGAAGATCCCACATGCCGAGCGACTGGGCCTGTGAGCCATGGCCTCTGAGCCAGCGCATCTAGAGCCTTTGCTCCGCAACGGGAGAGGCCACAACAGTGAGAGGCCCGCGTACCAAAGGAAAAAAAAAAAAAAAAAAAAACAAGGTCCCTCTCCTGTGTAACCTCACACCCCATTACAACAGTGTGTTCTGGGTGGAACCCCTGTCCCACCCAGGCCTCCAAGCCCTGCTGACCTGTCCCTCCAAGCTCCAGCCACACTGACTACCACAAGTACTGTCCCCTCTGCAGGCATGGCTTTCCTGCTGTCCTCCCCACCCCAGACAGTCCTCTGGGGTGCCCTCTCCATCCCCTGGGCCAGGTCAGGTCATTTGGCTGCGTGCTGGCTGTTTACCCCGTTTATATCTACATGGATTAGTGTGACAATTGGAGTGGAAGGAAGGACCAGGTCTGACTTGTTCTCCACTAAATCCTCATCCTGGCGCGGCGCCTGGCACACAGGACGTGCTCAGTAAATGTTTGTTAGATGAATATCTCAATGAACGAGCAAACAAACCCAGGGCAGCAGGGCAGCTGTTAATTTGGGGAGCTGAAGCGAGAAGGACCAATGGGGTCAGATCATGAGGAGCCTTGAACGCCAGGCGGAGGAGCAGGGCCTGTGGCTGGAGGTTCTCAATCCTGGGTGCACTTCAGAATCACTAAGGAGCTTTTAACAATTCTCATGCCCTCCCCTTAGATGAATTACAACAGAACCTGAGAAAGATGGGCTTGGGCTGTGTATACTTTAAAAGCTGCCGAGTGATTAGCTGTGTGGCTGGAGTTGAGAACCACCAGCCAGATGCTGGGCAGCCTGGAACTCTTCTCCCATACTGAGTCACCCCATCAGTGCCCCTTGTCTAAGACTCAGACTCAGCCCCATTTCCAGTTTAGCTGTCCTACCCCAGTTGGGCTCTGGGCAATGTCCACATGCCCTCCACCAGCCCTCCTCCCAAGGGAAAGCCTCTGGCACCAGCTGGGTGGGCTGAGTCTGACAAGTCCAGTGCTGACCCCCTCCCCACGCTGCTGGCCCCACCCACACTCCTGCAGGCCGCCCCGGGAGTGAGTCCTCTGATAGCTAACTCTCGACACCAGCAGCCCAGCCCTGAGGAAGTGAGGAGCCCCCCTCAGAGTCGGCTACTCACCAGCCACCAGGAAATCAGCAACCACACAGGAAAGGGTGGGGGCTTGAGACGCACAGGCCAGGGTTCAAACCTGGCACTGCCACTTCCTATCGTGTGTGCCCCCTTTCCCTGTGTGAACCTCAGTTTTTCCATCTGCAAAATGGGTATGTTCATGTAAATGGTGGGTTTATGAGGAGGAAATGGAGTAAGAACTGCTCCCGTTTATTGAGCATCCACTTCAGAGGCTCTCAGCCCTGGCTGCACGTTAGCATCACCCAGGAACCGTGGTGCTGATGCCATTCCCAGCCCCACTTTCCCACAATTCTAAAGTGGGACCTCCTCTGCCCAGTGCTCTCTCCATCCATTATCTTATTAAATGTTGACAGCAGCCCTACCAGGTGAGAATTTTCCTCCTATTTTACATATGGGGAAACTGAGACTTGGAGAGAGTTCACCTACCAGTCAGGGCTCGTTAATGGGGAGCCCACCTAACCCTTCACTCCATTTGGACGTGGCCTGGAGAGTATTCAATTGGAAATGCTTGGTACCTGCCCCAGCTGGGAAGTCTGATTTGAGGGCTAAGTAGGAATTTAGTGGTGAGTTCTCCATCTTGGAGTAGCCAGCAGAGATGTGTTTGATTTCTGAATAAATTTAGGAAAGAAACAAGGAAGTGTAACAGAAAATCTAAACAAAGAAGAGCAGAGGACCCAGGGGGCTCTTAGAGTGAAGGTCAGAAACACCAGGGGAACTATTTTGACTCGGTGACTTTGGAATCCAGTGAAAAGGAATGGCTAACACCATGAAATGAAGCATAGAAGTCAGAAGTCAGGTGGGATAAGGCTTCCAACAGCCATTAGACTTCTGAGGTGGAGGTCATGGTGACATCTGGAGGATGTGGTCCTGTGTACCTGGACTCAGTAGCCCATGGTCTTTCCTTTACCCCAGCGGCCTCTAGAAAAGGCAGCAGATGGATGGGGAAAGTGCACAGCCCAGACCTGGCCTCTCCTTCCTCCAGGGCGACATGAGGGCCTCTGAGTCAGGGCACCTTCCTCACTTGTCTCACTCACTTACAGATTTTGACTGATTGATTCCTTGCCCACCAAGGAGCATTCAAGATTTAAACTGTACCTATATGATGAAAATAAAAGTAGGAAAAATTGGAGGAAACCGGGGTTAAGGTTCATATCCAGAAAGATTGCCGTGAAGTCCTGTTGAGGCTGGTGGCTAGTGTGAGAGGGGAACAGAGGGAGGTGGGGTACAGCCATGGCCATGGAGCGATACCTGGGCCCTGGGGTTTACTGGTGGGCTTTTTAGGTTTTTGTTTTTTGTTTTTTGGGTTTTTTTTGAGGTATGCGGGCCTCTCACCGTTGTGGCCTCTCCCGTTGTGGAGCACAGGCTCCGGACGCACAGGCTCAGCGGCCATGGCTCATGGGCCCAGCCACTCCACGGCATGTGGGATCTTCCCGGACCGGGGCACGAACCCGTGACCCCTGCATCGGCAGGCGGATCCTCAACCACTGCGCCACCAGGGAAGCCCTTTAGGTTTTTATTTTGAAATAATTAGAGAGTCTCAGGAAGTTGCAAAGACAGTACAGAGAAGTCTTCTGGTACCAGGACTTTAAAAAAAAAAAAAAAAAAAAAAACCCTCCCAGTATGATCCACTGTGCAAAGTTGAGAGTCTCTGACCTCAAACCTGGTCCTGGCCTTTGGCTGGGTCTGGGTGGGGTGGGTGGGGCTGAGGTCACCTGAAACTTGGATCACTCTGCCCAGCACCCCTGCCTGTGGGCATCCCCTCTTACCCTCCTCCGTGGATGAGGACCTCTTTCCTTCCCTGATCTCGGTGGTAGGAAGTGCCTGTGTGCAGCTAAAGTCGGAACCCGGATCCTCTCTCCTCACAGATGCAGCTGCCATCTTGCTGGATGAGCAGAACAAGCGGCCCTGCAGGAAGTTTCTACTGACAGGTAAAGTGTTCTACTCTGTTCAGGTCCCCCTAGGGACCAGCATGCCCTGTCTGATCTTCTTGGACTTCTGCACAGCCTCCCCCCACCCTCCCGCCTGAGCCCGCTTTGTGGCCTTGGTGCGTCAGCTGCTGACTTGACACAGTCAACAGGGGCCTTCCCAGGTGTTGTGCCTTATGACATCCAGGGCTTGGTCCTCAGCTCTTCAGACCTAGAATGTGATTTTATCAGCTTACCCAGAACAAGCAAGGGCTGGGAGATTGCAAGTAAATCCAGGAGATACTAATGGGTGTAATAGACTGGCTGATTAAGTTAGCCTGGGAGCCTGACCTCCACTGTGCCCTCCCTCCCAGCAGGCAGGGCTGGAGACAGGAACAGGCCTGACAATGCTGAGAAGCTTCAGGGTTAGAACAAAGGACTCTGGGTGTTCGTTTCACTGCTCAGTACGCAGCTAATAAAGATGCATATAGTTCAAAGAGACAAAAACCTCAGTAAGTGAAGGAGCCAAAGGCAGATGAAAATAAGGGTAGGAAAAATAAGACAAGGCCAGGAGAATGCTTAGTCTCTACCATGCTTGCCTTGAGGTCCTGTGTACTCTTAAGGGTTTGGCCTTGAGTTTCCTAGCAGCCAAGGCAAAGAGGAAAACCATGATGATTAACATGGTGTAAAAGGGAGCTTAGCACCAGGGAGAGGTACTGCTGTTGGCCTAGAAGAGCGGGGTGAATGGCCGTGCTCCCCTCAGGAGACTGTGCTGCCCCTAGAATGGGCACCAGGCCTGCGAATCAGGGGCTGCCATTCCCCATAGGCTGCACCTTGATGTGAACACACTGCTGGTAGGCAAGGCTGTCTTAGGACACCTCTAGTCTCCTATTATTATTATTATTATTTAAATTTATTTATTTATTTATTTTTGGCTGCTTTGGGTCTTTGTTGCTGTGCGCGAGCTTTCTCTAGTTGCGGCGAGCACGGGCTACTCTTTCACTGTGGTGCACAGGCTTCTCATTGCGGTGGCTTCTCTTGTTGCAGAGCACAGGCTGTAGGCACGTGGGCTTCAGTAGTTGTGGCACACGGGCTCAGTAGTTGTGGCTCACGGGCTCTAGAGCGCAGGCTCAGTAGTTGTGGCGCACGGGATTAGTTGCTCTGCAGTATGTGAGATCTTCCCGGACCAGGGCTTGAACCCATGTCCCCTGCATTGGCAGGCGGATTCTTAACCACTGCACCACCAGGGAAGCCCTATTTTTTTTTTTTAATTTTTATTGGAGTGTAGTTGATTTACAGTGTTGTGTTAGTTCAGGTGTACAGCATAGTGAATCAGTTACGCATATACATATATCCACTCTTTTTTTTTTTTAGATTCTTTTCCCATGTAGGCCGTTACAGGCTATTGAGTAGAGTTCCCTGTGCTATACAGCAGGTTCTTATTAGTTATCTATTTTATATATAGTAGTGTGGATATGTCAGTCCCAATCTCCCAATTTATCCCTCCTCCCCCTAGTCTCCTGTTATTTTGAAAAACGTTTTGGTCTCCCCAGTTGAGATTTGGAAAGCCAACCTGGACTTTGGTACCTCCTTGACAAAGCTGCCATTAAAGCCTTTCTGGGGCGCAGTCCAGCTACTTGTGCCCTCGCCCCCCCACCCCGCCATGGGCAGGGGGCACCAAGGGGAGGGCGTGAGGAAGCAGAACCCTCTCAGGGACCCACTATAGTTAGTCGGAGCTGCGAGCCAGGGCAAGGGGAAGTAACAGGAGACAAGCCTGCAGAGGCTTATGGAACCCAATCATGAAAGGCTTCAGTGGACTTTGGTCCCCGGCCAGGGAAGGGCTGTGAGCAGGGCCTAGTGGACCAGACAGGCCACGCCGGCTGCTCTTATGGCTGGGCCAGAGAGAGTCCAGCTTATTCCTCAGGGCTGGAGTTGCTACTCCTTAGTCCCTAACACCCTGCCCCTAAAACTCTGGTGGACCCTCATCAGGCTGGCCCTCAGCTCAATGGTAGGAGTCCATCCCGGGCAGCAAATGACTCTCTCCTCCCGTTGCAGGCCAGTGCGACTTTGGCTCCAACTGCAGATTTTCCCACATGTCAGAGCGAGACCTGCAGGAGCTGAGTATGCAGGTGGAGGGTGCGTTTCACTGGGACCCTGGGCTGAACAGGGGTGGGTGCTGGGGGGATGTAGGGGAATGCTGCCCTGTGTCTCCCCCCTTCCCCCTCTTTGGTGGCTGCCATGTGGGGTAGGCTGAGGGCTATCCAGGGCATCAGGAACTGCCTTCCACTCCAGGCATGAGTGGAGAAGGAGCCAGGGAGCCCCCGTCCATGTGCCCGGCTGGGTTTAAAGTGACACGCATGGCTTCCTGTCCTGGAGTCCCGAGGGTGTGCCTCAGCCCCATCTGGGCCCTGCTAGCCTGGCATTCATTCGTGTACACCCATCCACCCTTCCTCAATCAGGCAACGTGTTTGGAGCCCCTATTCGGCCCCTGGCAGATCCCCCACTGTGCTCTGGGGACAAGGGGATAAAGAGAGCACCTTCCCTGCCATTAGGATGCTCAGACCTGGGGACTACAGGGAAGGGCAAGTTAGCTTCCCTCTGGAAACTGGTATGTCTGCCTTTGGGAAATTCACTTCCTACTGCTCCAGTTAGAGATAAGGAAATTCCCACTTGGATGGTCTTTATCGATCTTAGCATGCAGCCCCTCATTGAATGGATGGAGAAACTGAGCCTCACGTGAGCCCCTGTCCAGTGCGGCTCCTCTGTCCATGTGGCCTCGGGCAACCAGCGAGCATCTGGGGTGGCCTGGCCTTCGCCCTCATCCACCAATAGGCCTCACTCCCCTCCGACCAGTCAGACCCTGTGGGCAGTGCCCTGCCCTGGGGATCTGATGACAGTGTAGCCGCAGCCCTGCCACAAACACAGGTTTCTAGGAGCTTTCCCAGGGTGGAAGTGAGGCCTTATGGGCCAGGCCAGCGAGTCCTGGTGGCAGCTGTATCTCCAGCTCTTCCAGCCATGGTCTCTCAGAGCCGTTGGCCCATGGTGGGAGAGCGCACGCTTTGCCCTGTTCTGCAGTCCACGCTGCCTCCCTGACCCCAGGTTTGGACCCCTTCTGAGGACCAGGCTCTCAACTATCCTGTGTCCAACTCCAAAAAGCTTGGGAGGCAGCCAGTGTTTTGTCTTCACTTCATGGGGAAGCAGAGTGAGGCCCAGAGGGGCTACCTGGGGAGGTGGCTGCAGGATGGGGACAGGCCAGAGGCCCTGCTCCTGGCCTCCCAGACTGTGCCCGCCCCCCTGCCTCTGGAAGGTTCCAGCTGCTTTGTGAGAGTGTGGGGTTCAGATGGGGGTGAGTATGCCCCTCAGTTGCCTGTCTCTCTGTCCCCACAGAGGAGAGGTGGGCCAGGGAGTGGCCACTAGACGTCACTGAGCTCCCTGAGGTCCACGTGGAGGACTGGCTGGAGAAGAGAGCCCAGCGGCTGAGCTCGGCCCCAAGCAGCAGGTACAGGCCCTGTGGGTCCCCTTCTCTCATGCCCTCCAGGAGCAAGACCCCAGCCAGCTTGCCCTTGTCTCCACGAACTGCCCAGGGACCAGACCCGGGCACCCCCAAAGGACTCCTCAGGTGGGGGCCACATTGGGGGCTCTTGGGTCCCCAGGCCCTGGCCAGAGGCTGAAGGGCACTTGCCTGAAGGTTCCTGTGCCTAGGCCTCATCCCCCTGCCTTAGTGGAGTCTGCAGTGGCTGAAGGGGGCAGGTGGCCAAGCCAGCTTGACTCCACATCACCAAGTCCATTGCCAGAGGCAGAGGCCTGACTGTGGTTACTGAGGCCCCAGAAAGTCAGTCACCACACTGTCCCCTCTAGGCCCTGACAGATAGGCATGGTTGCTCCGACCCTGCAGAAGGGGAAGTGAGGCTCATGGGATGATGTGACTTGTTCAAGGGCACACAGCTCAGAGCAGGCACAGCTGGGATTGCACAGGCGTGTGACAGGCTCTTTGTCATTGTCCCACTGCCTCCTTGAGGAGGGGGCTGGGGTGGGGCTGGCCCAGCTACTGCCTGGGCCCAGCACTCAGGATGCTCAGAAGTGGACAGGGTGCCCTTTACCCCTTGTATAGGGAGCACCCTGGGTCAGGAGCCCATAGGTGTGTGCTGCGTGCCATCCCAGGTTCTCCTCTTCAAGGTCACCGCCAAGACCAAAGCCAGGGCTCCTGGGGTCTTCTACCAGGTATTGAAAGAGAGAGAAGGGAGGAAAAGGGCTAAAGGATGTGCCTGTGAGCTGCCTGACTTGGTAAAGTCACCCCGTGCCGGGCTGCCTCCTTTCCCATCCTGCACTGGGACCCGGTGGCCTCATGGGACAGCAGGCTGGCTGGGACAGTCTGTGGGGTGAGGCCTTCCCTTGAGGCTCCGCCAGGAGATAAGGGCCAAGCTTCTTGCCTTCTCCGGGCCTTAGTGAGGAGAGCTTGTTAAGCTGTTTTAAAATTAACTTTAATTGTTTTTAAATGTGCCCAGTTTGTCCCCCGACCTTGAAAATATATAGTACAGTCATAACTCCTGTGTTGGAGTGTGATGTCCCTTCCGTCTGGTCCTGTCAGAAGTGGTTGTGATCTTGGTAGTGTGGGCGCCTCCCTCGGAACTGGTCCAGGGACCCATGTCCTGCACCCCAGGCTTGGAGCTGAGGCCACTCAGAGAACTCTGGGGGCTTCCCCGCTCCCCCGCTCCCTGGACCCAGCTGCCTCCCTGCTCCGCCACCGTGGTTCCTCTGCTGGGAGTGAGCCCCAGAGGCCTGGGCACCACCTGGGCTTGTGCCGAGGGCTCCGGGAGACCCTGTGGCCGAGGGGGTATGGCGATGGGTAGAGATGGGTGCCCTGAAGTCCCTTCCTAGGGACAGATGTGTCCCTGTGCTAAGGCAGTGTGCCTGTGACCATGAGACTCAGAGGACTAGGGGACAAGATGGAGAAACTGAGGCTGAATGACGGGCCCAGAGTCACAGGAAGAGTGGTGACCACATGATAATCAGGTGTGTTGGTGCTGTGGTGTGCCCGGCACTCAACCCCGGCCTTTAGGGGGATTGGTGCCCCCGGTTTGTAGCTGAGGAATCTCTTCCCCTCCAGGAGGTTGTGACTGCCTTCGTCACACACCTGCTACCCTTAGAAGCACTCAGCTGTCACTTGAGAGAGAGCTTAGGTCCCTGCTCTGACTTTGGATCCTGGGCCACTTCTGTTACCAGGTCTAGGGCTGGCCAAGGGCCAGTGCAGTGGTTGGCCACTAAAGCTGGAAGTCTGCAGTGGTAGTGGCAGTAGCCGGCTGCTGGGATGGCAGTGACTATTTCTGGAATAGAGCTTGCCGCTGGGGACCACCCTAGGCTGAACCCTATCCCCCGGGCTCCTCTCCCACTGACCACCCAACCTGGCCCCTCCCAGGGGACCTGCTTTTCCACTTGTTCTCTGTGCCTTTGCACCTGTCCACCTGCCTCCTGAGGGCTTGGAGCCAAAATGAATTAGTCTCTGGGCAGAGCAGGCCAGTCCAGCCTTGATAAAAGGAGGTTGTTAGGAGGGAGGTGACCATTTATCATTGCTTTTGCCATCACAGCCTCGGTCTTCCTCAGCCCTCTCCCCTCAGATTGGTCTCATGAAAAATGATACCCACACCCTTGCGGCCCACAGGCTTTGGGCTCTGCCCTTGCATCGCTGGCCACCACTCCATGGGGTCGGGGAGGTGGATTGCAGCCAGGAGGCTGCCTCTCTCTGTTCCCTGAGTCTCCTACCATCAAGGCAGCCCTGTGGCAACAGTGCCCTCTCTGCCCTTCACCCACCCTGGCTCTCCTAGACGTCACGGCATCCCCTCCTGGTCTCCTACCTGTCTCTGCTCCTCCAGTCCATCCTCCACACAACAGCCCCAACCAGCTTCTAGAACATTCCCTGGCCCCAGCCCTGCTGAAACCCTCCTGGGCTTCCTCCCCGTCGGGGGCACCCAGACTCTGCAGCCCAGCTTGCAGGGCCCCGGAGAACTTCCCTGCCGCCTCCACGGCCCTTGAGGGTCACCTTCTCACCTCTCCCATCTGGCCTCTTTGTCAATCCCGCCGGACGCTTGGCAGCTGGTTAGGTGTGGTGGGCGTTTCTGATTTGGGGGCACCTTGTGACACTATTTCCTCTGCCTGGAACTGCCCCCCCCCCCCGCCACGTCTGCCTGGCAAAGTCAGACTCATCCTTCAGGCTTTAGCTGAGACATCTCCCCTTTCTCCCCTTCCACCCCCGGGCCTCCCCCTCACTGCCCTGAGCTCACACTGTCATCAGCCTCGCACAGGCCCAGGACATGTTGGCTGCATGAGAGAGCATTTGGGGGAGCAGGGTCCCGGTCTGGAGGACTATTCCTGAGTATTAGTGCCGTGGGCGCCTCGTGGGGATGATTCTGGTGGCCCCTCTTCCTCTCTGGGTGTCTGTGTCCTCCCGCCAGGACACAGGGCAGAGATGGCTGCCTGGCCCACCTGGGGCCACCCAGACCCTAGGGCTCTGACCTCACAGGCTGAGCAGAGCCCTCAAGGTGAGCCAGGCTAACCATCCTTGTAAAGGGGAGATGGAGGCTCGATGGGGCCCCAGCCTGGTGCATTGTCCCACCCCCGTGCCCCAGCAGACTGACCCTGAGGCACCTGCTGGGAGCAGACAGTAGGCGGAGGGAGGGGCCAGCCTCAGGTGGGCAGGCCAGTCCCTGTGAGGCCAGTGCTTGCCCCTGCTTTCCACTGTTAGCTCTTCAGATTGTGACTTTATCTGTCTTAATCTTCCCTTTTGCACCCCTCTCAGGGCTGGTGCTACTGTTCTGGCCCACGTGCCTCCCTAAGACTCTCCTAATTAGGACCATGGCTGGGGACAGGTGAAAGAGAGCTGCCCTGTCCCTGTGACGGGGCAGACAGGCCAAGAGAGAAGCCACGAGCACAGTCCTGCGCACCTGTGTCCCCATCTGCTCTGTGCAGGCTGGAGGGGTGTGCTCCAAGGCCTCGGGGCCCGCATGTCTGAGGCCCGGGGAACGCACCCTTCTCCTGGCGGGAGGCTTCAGGTGCCCGGGAGTCTGCCCTGTGTCCTAGAGGAAGGGCCTGAGGCTCACAAGAAGGGGATCCCCAGTGGATCACACCCTCTCTAAGGAGAACTGCGGTCACCCCAGCCCCACGGGGAGCCGGGGCTTGGCTGGCAGCCGGGGCTCTCCCTTCCAGCAACTGCGGAGCCTCCTCCATTCCCACCCTTCTCTGCGCCTGGTGGAGTTTATAAAATCTCCCCAGCACCATAAATCATGCTGGGAGCCGCTTTCTGTGCTTTCCAGTGGGCAGCAGGCAGCCGAGCAGGGATTCCCCTGTCCTTGTGCCACGGGAGGCCCCAGAGGCTGCACCGGGGCTGCCTGAAGCCCTTGCTCTGGGTCTGACAGCAGGTCAGGCCCAGGAGGGGTGTCTGGTCGAGGCTTCAAACCTCTCTTAGTGGACCTGGGACACTCCCGTCCTGCAGAGGCCTGGCCACTGGGCCCCTGAGCCTGCCAGGGCCTCACCTTCACTGAAAGTGGGGCCTGGGGCTGGGCTGGGCTGGGCTGGGGGCAGAAGCATGAGGGGCCAACATCTGGGGCCCACGTGTAGGTGGCATTCTGGCCTCTCACCCCCCATTCTAGACTGTTGTCGCTTGGGACCGTGACTGATCCCATGCACTTTAGTTGCCTCATCCATAAAATGGGGTTCAGTAAGGATTCTTGAGGTTCCTCTCGGCCATGATGTCTGGCCCAGAGTAGTGTCCAGGCAGTAATAGCGCTCAGCCTGGCTGTTTGTCATCAGCAAACATTCACTGGGTGGTTCCCTGTGCCAGGCCCGGCTCTGGGCACTGCGGGAGCAGATGGATGCCACCCCATACCCTGGTCTTTCCCCCTTGGAGAGCTCCGGTCCTACAGGGGCGACGTGAGCTCCCAAGTGAGTGCAAGGTAACCTGAGGGGCAGAGCAGCCCCGGAGTGGCAGTCTGAGTGGGGGTCGAGCCCAGAAGGATGGGAATGTGGAGCAGCTGGTGGGGAGGCTGCCTTTGCGCCTCAGCGGCTCCCTTAGGACAGGGCCACCCCGGGGCGGAGCACACAGGGTGGGTGCTTCATATGGGCCCCAGGGCTTAGGAGGTGGCTCTGGGGGCGGTGGACCTTAAGGGGAAGGGGAGTGAGTAGCATGAGAAATGAGGCTTTTAAAAAAATTTTAGACAATATTTTTTTCTCATTTCAAAGGCTTGCGTGCTTGAAAAACTTTCTTGAAAAGTATAAAGAAGTAGAAAAAAATCACCCATAATTGCACCACTCAGATAGAACCACTGTTAACATTTTGCTGTGTCTTCCAGGTTTTTTTTTATGCATTTATATATGCTATATATCTTTAAACAAAAATAGTATCATGCTATATACATTATTTTATAAGCTGCTTTTTCTCCCTACTCACACAGTAGTACATCATGACACCTTTCCTCGTCAGTGCATATAAGTTTGCCTTAATTCTCACACAGGCTGCATAGCATTCTCTGCTGTGGACGTGCATATATATTTAATCAGTCCCCCACAGGTGGACACTTAGGTTATTTCCATTTCTTATAGCTCAGTCTCTGCCCACAGCCCCCCTATTTCCTTGGGCTCAATCCTAGAGGTGAGGTGGCTGGCTCAAAGGGTCTGCGTGTTTCTGAGACTCTGCCTTCCAGGGGAGGGTGAGCTGGAGTGGGGTGCCCCCACCTGGGCCTGGGCTGTGCTCCACACTAATTCTCTGTTCTTCTCTTTCCCTCTAGGACTGAACCTGTCAGAGCCACCGTCTTCCAGTACCCAGTGGGCTGGCCACCAGTCCAGGAGCTTCCTCCATCCCTGCGGGCACCCCCGCCTGGGGGCTGGCCCCTGCAGCCCAGCGTCCAGTGGGGCTGAGTCCCTTATCCCTGTCTAGTCAGCCCTCCAATCAGCCACAATCAAGATAAGGGCTTGTACGGGGGACACCCAGGCCCCCTCCTGCTGCACCCCATGGAGCATCTGAAACTAAAGACTGGGCCTGGCCTGGCCTCTCTGAGGCCTAAGCGTCCTCCCCAACCAGATGCAGCCCTGGTCCTGGCTCTGAGCTAGGCAGCTCCACCACCCCCACCCCAACGGGACATCTTGAGAAGACTTCCTTCCAGATGTTTATAAAGAAAGTCTGTCACCACCGTTGTGTGGCTGCTCTTGCCCCTTGCCTGGCGCCCTCAGTTCTGTGATCTGGCCCTGGGTCAGATGATGGGCAGGGCTGGAGTGAGGTGAGGTCCTCTCCAGGGTGACCGGAGCTTGCTGCCCTTCTCCCTTGGGGGCCGGCAGAGGCTCAGCACAGCCGGGCAGGGGGCGGCCAGCGTGGCTGTGACTCGCCCAGGCGAGCAGTAGCCCCATATCTGGGGAGGGGAGCTGAGGACTCAGTCTGCCGTCCTGGCCCCCACATCAGCCCGTGCTGAGCTGGTGCCCGACTGTGAGATGGCACAGCTCGGGCAGGGATGGGAGCTGGGTCTCCAGCCTGGATGGTGTGGAGAAGCAGGCGACCCAGGAGGATGGGCCCTGAGCTTGGGAGAGTGGCCTGGCTGAGCTTCCTGGCACTGACACCAGGGGTGGCTTCTGCCCTGGAGGAGCCCCCCAGTCGGTAGGGAGACCACATAGGCTGCTCAGGGGATTCACAGCCTCTGGACCCCAGCTCTGCTTCCTGCCTCCACTGCACTCCACTGTGCTGGGGTGCTGGTGGGCGATGTGGCCCTCAGGTCACTGGGCCTCTGGTGGGGGGCCCAATGGGTGAGGTGGCAGCTGGGCCACTTCAGATGCTCCATCCTCCATGAGCTTCTGCCCTGCCTTAAAATCACCATTGATGGGGGAACTGAGGCCAAATCTGGGAGCCCTCTGAGCCTCAGGGTCCTCATCTTTGAAATGGGCTGATTCTCTAGCCCTAGTGGGTGTTTGGAGGAGGGCTGGGTTTGAGTCTAAGGAAGGTCAGAGGAAGGGACTCAGCAGAAGGCCAGGGGCTTCCTCAGGCCATGCCAGGGAGAAGGGCCCAGGAGACCCCAGCCTCGTGTTGCCCTCCAGGAGGAGGCTTTCTGTCCCCTGCACTCCCCTCCGTGGCCCTGGGCAGACCTGAGGGACCAGGGTTGGGTTGGCTATGTGGCCCTGGGCACACAATGCCTCCTCCTGCCCAAGGGACCTACAGCTACTGGGACCTGTATAAATTCCTCCTTAATTTCCCAGGAGCCCCTGCACAGCGGGAGAAGTTAGTGCTACATACAGGCCAGGGTGGGGCACGGGCAGGGTGCAGGCAGGGCCAGGGCCGTCCTCAGAGCCACCACCAGGCCCTCTGCAGCTGGGCCACAGCTCCATGCAAGGCCTATGGGGCAGGCGGGGTGGTGCCAATGGACGCCCAGGCCCTGAAGTACACGCGGTGGTGGCCCAGGGAGTCGGTGGAGGGAGAGGACTGCGGGCGGCGGTGGATGTGGAGGGCGCCCCACGCACCGCGCGCCCCACGGGGCACCCAGGTGGCGCCTACTTCATGCCGCTGCGCAGCACCTGGTTGGCTGCGATGAGCATGACGCTGATGATGAAGGCGATGGCAAAGGCGCAGATCAGGCTCTTGCGCACGCACGTCTGACGGATCTGCTGGTTGGAGCAGGCTGTGGCCACCCACCGCCGGGGAACACCAGAGAGAGAAGGGGACAGCCAAGTGATGGACTCAGGAGCCGCCTACCCTTTTGCACATGGGCTCGTCCCGCGGGGCACACAGGGACGCAAGGTTTGAGGCAGGCAAGGAAGCCCCCAGCCCCCTTCTGCAAGCCCCTGGTTCCTCCCCTGCCAGAGCAGTCGGCCCGCCCGTGGGGTCCCGGGGTGGGTCACTCACTCTCCACGTCCACGGGGCACTCCTCCGCCGTGCCTAGGTGGCTCTCCTCCTCCGTCATGATGATGTTCTCAATGTCCTTCATGGACAGGTGCTCACAGAAGGTGTCGTGGAGCAGCCGCTTCAGCTCGTCCACGGTCAGCTTTTGCATGTCACACTTGGGTGGGGGGAGACAGCGCTCTGGCCACCAGCACCACCACGGTCCCCCCCAGCACCTGCAGCCACACAAGCCAGCGACAAGCCTCCAGATTCTGGAGGGCTGGGAACCACTCACTCCATTCTCTGAGTCCTCAACCAACACCAGCCTCCCCAGGGAACCCCATGGCCCGCTGGGAGACAAGATGTCCAGTGGACAGAGCCTGGAGTTGTCATCCCCCCCTTTATGGTGTGGACCCGACCCTTCGCTGGCCCAGTACAGCCCTTCACTGTGCACACAGCCCTGGGTCCCAATCAGCCAGGGAGTACCTTCCAGAAGACGGTGTCAAAGTCAGTGCCGTGGAATTTCTCTGGGATCCCTGAGGTGGAGAGCTTGGGTCCCAGGAGGGTCACAAACTCCTCGAAGTCCACTTGGCCATCACCTAGAGCGGGCACAGTTCCAGTCAGCTGGTGAGGCTTCACCTGGGCACCTAGGGCCACCATGGGACCTCAGGCAGGTCCCCTCCTCAGAGCCTGATGTGCCAGTCTCTGGTCTGATGCTGAAGCCACTGAGTGTGCTGAGACCCCACCTGACAAGGAGGGGGTGGGGGTGGGGGTGGCGCGCAGCAGGTGGGCCCTGAGCAGGCCTTGCATGTGGGAGACACATTTCTCTCTGAACCCTACATGGCTTCCCAGCACCCTGCTGCTGTCCCGGAGCAGGTGTGGGGCCGGACATCCTCCCCACCACAGACAGGAAATGAAGCTCAGGATGGGGGACCGCCTGCCCAGGTCATCACCTGCTCTCTGGGTGGAGATGAGGTGGGGGAGGCAGCCAGAGGAGGATGAGCGGAAGGCACTGGGCATTACTGGTTCTTATGAGTTTTTCCTTGATTAAATGCCAGGTGGCAAATATTTACAACTAAATTGATCTTGTATTTTTGGTGATGGGAAGTGGGGTATTTAGTATATCCGTTCTGCTTTCCTGTACTTTAAAAATTTCTTGGAACACAGAGTGAGAGGGGCAGAATCTCCAGCCTTTGGATATGGCTGAGGCTGTCACACTCTCTCTAGCCTCAATTCTCCAGGCTGAGAAATGGGGCCAGACCTGGCTGCAAACCCAAGCCATAGGCTTGGAAGGCTGGCTGGGAGTAGGGAGAGTGAGAGGCCCCCCCATGGGCTCAGTCCCCAGACTTGCCCCTCCACACCAGGTGAGGGGTAAGGAAACAGGCAGGGGGCAGGGCTCACCGTCCATGTCCAGCCGCTGGATGATAACTTCCAGCTCCACCTCGTTGGGCATGTATCCCAGGGAGCGCATGGCCGTGCCCAGCTCCTGCTTGGAGATGAAGCCATTGCCATCGCGGTCAAAGACTTTGAAGGCCTCTCGGATCTCTGTGTGAGGAGCAGAGCAGGTCAAGACCTCACTCCTGTCCCCGACAGCTCACTCCCCAGACCTCCAGGATCCCAGATGCCACAGCCTGAGCCCGGGATGGAGAATCCCCCCTTCCCCTCTAGAGCCCAAAGATCTGGTCAGAGACAATTGGCAGGTGACTCAAGAGTCCACTATAGCGCTGCCTCCCTGGAACTCAGGGCAGGCCAAGCAGGCAGCAGAGGTGCCCAGGCCCCGCAGCAGTGACAAGACCGCCCCGGGGGTCTCCGGCTCCGCGTGCCAGGCTCCCACAGCCTCTCCAGGCGTGCTCACGACGACCCCGTGTGGCCGGTACCACAGGTCCCACGGTGCAGGGGAGGACGCCGGGCTAGGCAGCCAGTCTTCTGTGAGCTGCCGAAGGCTTCCCTGCCCACCCCCAACTCTGTCCCCTCTCCCTTCATCCCCATCGCACTTCCTCCCCAGGCTCAGCTCCTTAACACCGGCCAGCACTCATTAATGGCAGCCACGTGAGGCAGCCGCGGCTCGGGGCTAATGGGCTGACAGCTCAGTGCAGACTGCCTCCCAGACGGAGCCCAGGGTTTTGGGGAAGACAGAGGATGGATGGAGCAGCCCCAGGCCAGCTCAGGTGAGGGGGGCTCACTTCCCTCCCACACCCATTGTATGTAGGAGGAGACAGGCCTGAGGACCTGGGTGACTCAGGGGTGGGGAGCAAGGCGCTGGGCTGGGAGCCTGGGAACAAGCAACCCCGTGAGTGACCTTGGGCCAGCCTCAGTCTTACCCACAGTAAAATGGGTGGTAATGGTGTAAGGATGAAAGGGTTTTACCAAGGACATCCAGGAACTGTTGAGGATTGAAGGGTCCTAACCTCTCCCCGTTCACCCTTTTTTCACCTCTGTTTCTCTGTTTGCTGTCCCTTCATTGTTACTCAGCCCAAGAAGGGTCCTAGAGAACATTTCTTGTTGATGGGGAGTGAATCTCAATCCACTCCCACCCTCTCTGCTCCAGCTTCTGGGGGTCTCCTTGTTCAGTTCGCGGGCAGAGGTGAGCTCATGTGCATGCGTGCAAGCGTGCATGTGTGCGTGCAAGCGTGCATGTGTGCGTGCGAGCATGCATTTGGAAGCAGAGACAGATGAGATGCTCCACGCTGCTCGCCTGGAAAATGAGGCCCAGAGAGGCTAGGTGGCCAGTGTGGGGTCAGGCCTGTTTCTGGTGAGGGCAGGAGTTAGTCTGGCCCAAGCCTGGCCTAGAGGGTCTGTGAGCCCCTGAAACTGACTGTGGGATCCTGCACCTTGGGGTCATCCCCTGATTCTGCTGGACCCACTATAGCCCAGAGAGGGTGGCCGTGTGTCCCAAGCCACACAGCAAGGTGGCTTGGGCTGAAGCGCCAAAGTTCATCAGGCTCCTCCCACCTGGCATCTACAGCCAATGCCTGGAGGTTCCAGTTGACATGCAGGGCAAGACAGATTCAGTGGGCCACTCCTGAGTTGCCTAGGCCCCCAGACCCTCTGACTCTGGACCACCCCTTACCCATCCCAGGCAGGGCCTGAGAACCTGGTCTCCTAACCAGTGGCCCCTTGGCCAGGAGAGCAGCTGGGAAGGGAGATCTGGGCCAGGCCCAGGGGCTTCTGTAAACCCTGGACTCTGGAAACTCCAGGCCAATTCCCATCTGAATTTTCCAGGGCCACGGAGGAGGTAGTGAGCTCCCCATCCCCATAGGTGTGTGAGCAGAGGCCCAGCAGTTACAGAGGCTGCTGAGGAAATTCCAATCACCTGGGAGTCTTTGGGTTCAGAGGAAAGCACTGGCCATGCAGCCAGGCACACCCTCTGCCCATCCCTCCACACACACACTTAGGTTTCTGGCTGGCACTGTTGGCCTCCTGACCCAGCCACGGGCTCTGCCCACCTCAGGTGTCCTGAACTCCAGCCCTAGGGGCCCTTTCAGTCATGGTGGGCACCAGGGCTGCTCCACCTCCAGGCCTTTGAATATGAGGCTCCTTTTTCTTGGAATGTTCTTCCCCTCACCATGGTGAATTCTGATACATCCCTGGTTCCCAGCGTGGATGGCATCATCTCCCTGGAGCCCTCCCTGCCCCCGCAGCTGACTCTGGCCCTCCTCTGGGCTCCCACAGACCCCACTCTTCCCCCAAGGATTCCTTCTTGACCACACCAGATTGTGAACTATGAGACGCCATGAGAGCAGGAGCCAGGTCAGTCTTGCTCACCGCTGTGTCCCCGCTACCTGGAACAGTGCCTGTCATTCAAGCATAACCATTTGCTAATAAGTGGTTAAGTGAATGAATGACTGATCAGGGAGCCCACCCACCCATCTGGAGCACACACACAAAGGAGCTGACCAGAAGTTCATGCTCCACTTGGTGTGGGGTCATCACTCAGAGCCCATTTACTCTTAGTTTACAAATGATCCTAGTAAGGGCAAGCGTTTGCTTTCTACTCCCCAAGCAGGCAAGAAGCAGGAAGGGAGGCTGAGGATGCTGCTTGTCCCCTTGTGCAGTCCCTAAGGAACCCCTCACTCCCTGGGCCACCCAGAGGAGGGGGATCAAGCCGAAGTCAGGGGTCGGGGAACGATCCTCAGACCCCCCCAGGTCAGGGGCTGGTTTGGAGAACCCAAGGCAGGCACCCCATCCTTCTGGGTCCTTGGTCGGGAGAGCTCAGGGTGGGATGGCAAAACCCTGGACCCACAGTGGGGCTGCAGTGGGTGCTGGCTCCCTCCCCTGCAATGAATTGCGGTCCAGGCTGTCCCTCCCACACTGACAGGGGCCAGGTGTGGCTCCCAGAGCCCAGGGCTGCTTCAGTTGGAGCCCCTGATCTCCTTCTAAAAGTCTTGAGAAAACACACAGGAGACAGTGGAGGGCAGGTGAATCTTGGGGTCCGTGGGCAGGCGACAGGCTCAGGGGCAGCCCTTTCTCAGGCAGGACTAACCTTCCAAGACCACGAGATCAATCCAAAGACCGCCACCTCCTCACTCATGTGTCGCCTCAGCCACTCCTCCCTGGCACGCCTGGCTCACACCTCAGTCTTACCCTGTGTCCTTGCCCTTGCTCAGAGCTGTGACCCAGCACCAGCTGATTTCTGAGGCCAAGTTCAGGGATCACCTTCTCGGCCAGAGAATCAGTACTAAGTCACACAGATTCAGGGTCAGATCCCAGCTCTCCCACATCCTGGTCGGGTGCCCTTGAGTGGGTGTTTGCTCACCTGTACAATGGGGCTGCGGAAATGACTAAATAAGAAAATCAAGCATGTAAGTGCTTGGCTGGGGCTGGGCCTGGCTCAGAACAGGATGCTATAAATCAGAACATCCCAGACATTCTGGCAGAGCCGGAAGGAGAGGGAGGACTAGGGAAGCTTCAAGCACCAGGCTGGCCTTCCTGTTTGCTGGTGCCAAGACTTGGGGGCCCGGGCTTGGAGTCTGGCTTTGCCACTTAGCAGCCGAGTGACCTGGGCAAGGCACCTCCCTCTCTGAACCTCAAGAGCCTCGCCTGTGAGATGGGAACGTGACTCTTGCCCCATCTCTGAAGCCTGGACTCTGCTGGGGGCTCCCAGAGTGGGGTGGGTGTCCTGTTGCTGCTGCCACCATCGGCACACCCCAGCTGGGCATGTTTCCCCAAAAGCCTCGCTCTGTTCGCTCCCCACGAGGCTGGGGAAAGCCTGCCGTGCTCCCCCTTGGCATGGGGAAGCCTGGCCCAGGCAAGGGCTGGCAGGGCCTCTGGGTTTCCGGGCTGACACTGGTCCCTACCTGCCACCTCCAGCCTGATGCCCTCAATCCCCTCCCTGTCCCAAGGAGCTGCGTCAGGGCCTGACTCCCCAACCGCCCCCAAGGGATGCGAGCACTGTCAGGGAGCCAGAGTCCAGAGAGGGGATGCGTGGGCTGGAGGTCACTTTGAGGGGAGCAGTGTCTGTCCTCTGCGGCGACGGCCACTCTCCGCGGCATTGGCCTCGCGCCCCAGCACTTTGGCCTCCCCAAGATTCCAGCCTGACAGAGGCGGCTGCTGGGCTTGCAGAGAAGAGGGGCAGGAAAAGGGACTCCTCTGCCCCCCGGTACCCCGAACGCCCCCGTTTGGCCACTCTCATTGCAGGCTCCACCATCTGACTGAGCAGGTCAAGTGCCAAGCCCAGACCTCTGCCCTGGTGGTTGCCTGTCCATCTGTCTTCCTTCTCCTCTCTCAGAGGGAGGGCCAGGCTAGGGCTTGCAGCTGCCCCAATTCCCACCCTCAGGTGCTCAAGCCCGTCAATGCCACTGGAGTCAGCCTCAGCACTGCCACAGGCCAGGGGGGCTCTGCTGTGTGCATCTCAGGGAGAATCTGGGAGATCTTGTACCTCTGCCTCAAGGGAGGCTGGGGGATGCAGACCAGCCCCGCCTAGCCACATCTACCCTGCCAACTGCCATCCAGGGGTCCCCAGGTGCCTCTGCCAGAACTTCAAGGCCGTTTCCACCCACCCTCTCCCCCAGTCTGCCTTTCTGGCCTGGTCCCCCTGCATACCCCGTGTTCCTTCCTCATGGGCCTTCCCCGACCCCCACCCCTCAGCCTCCCCGCTGCTGCGTCCCGGTCTCCAAGTCCCCACTGCATGTCAGGCCCTGTGCCGAGCACTTCCATCACATCCTCTGTCACTGGCAGCCCTGGGGAGGGGCAATGTCAACCCCCTTTTACAGATGGAGAAACCGAGGCAAGAGAGGCAAGTGATTGCCCAAGGTCCCTCCATAAATTGAGGGAGCAGAGAACTCAAACCCACCACTGCTTGGCTAGGAAACCCTCACCTTAAGCCGGTGCTCTCCACCTCTCTTCCTAGTCCTCCTCCCCCCTCGGACTAACCAGCCCCTGGATTTCTGCAGGCAGGCACATACTGTCTGTAGCATTTCATCCCAAGCTGCCGGGCTCCCTCTCCTCGGCACATGTGGCTCCCCCAGTGATGGGCATCCTCCCAGCAAAGAGCCTGGGTCTTACCCACACTACCCTGGGGTGGGAGCACTGGGGAGGTGGAGGGAGCAGAGGGGGGATCTGTGCCGTGCATGGTCACCCTTCCCACCCAGCCCTGGCACTCAAGGCCCACTGGGGCCTGCAGAGACTTGGTCTCCTAGGAGAAGGGCTTCCAGAGTGCCTGCAGCCAACAAGAGGGCCGATCACAGAGGACTTCCTGTCTTCATCCATGGCTGCCTGCAGGCCGGGAGATGGGCTGGGGCCACCAGGCATCTGCTTGCTCCATGACGCCACCCCCTCCCATCCCAGGGAGGGCTCTGTCCTTCAGATGCCCCCTGTGCCAGGTCCTTCTGCTTCACAGGGCCCAGGAGAAGTGGACAGGAGAGGAGCAAGGAGTGCATTTTGGTGTGGCTGGTGACTAACGTTCCTGGGCTCCTGCCAACATGTCCGCCATGCGGTCCAAGGGGAGCCTGCGGCCTCTTTGCCCCTGCACTGCCCGCCCTGTGCCCTGCTCACCCCTGCACCCCAGCCTCCTCAGCTTCTCCCCTTCCTTGGGGTCTGTACTCCAGGGCTGGGAGATCAGGAGAGGAGGGACCAGTGAGGCCCATAGCACGGCTGCCAGGGTCATGGTGGGGTGCTGGGAGCAAGAGGAGGGAATGAGGGGAAAGCTGCCTGGTGTAGGGGGACAATGTTTATCCTTGCCCGCGTGGCCAGGAGGAAGGTGTGGAGGAGGGTCTGTGGAGGGGAAACTGGTAAGAGGTTTGCGGTGGCCCAGGGCAGGAGAAGACAGTGTTAGGGAAGAGACAGCCTATGCCCCATCCCCTGCCCTCTTGTCCCTCATCATACTCCCTCCTTTTCCCAGGCCCTGGATGAGACTTTTTGTTCCTGGGCTTCGGCCCAGACAGGGCAGGGACTTGGGCTTTAGAATTCAAGGCCAGAGACCCAGTAGCGGCACCCATCCATCTGTCCTGCCCGCCTCAAACATCAGGCTCCATTTCCATGGCTCTCCCAAACTCTGGAGGCTTTGGGGGGGACTTGGTGAGAAGCAGGCGGCTCATAGTCTGTGGTGCAGTGCGGGGGTGGGGGTGGGGTGGGGTGGGGGTAGCTGTCTTCTCCCGTTGATCTTCCCCCTGATCCCGTCTGACTCCCCCAAGATCTGCTCCCTCCAGGGTTGGGGGATGAGGCTGGATCTCTCTCCATGGCTTGTGCTCCCACCATCATCCCTGACTGTGCTGGTGTCTCAGCTGCACCCCCCAAAGGCCCTGTTGAGTCCCAGACCACAGAGACCCCTGGACCTAAGGTACCTGAAGAGAGGCCCAGCTTCTGGGTGATTGCAGCCCATCCCTCAACAGCAGACAAGCAGATCCCAGGGGGCCAAGATACCCATCAGCCCAGAGCCCCTCACTCCACTCCATATGGGACCCCAGGAGGTCTGGGAGGTGGGAAAACCTGAGCACCTGTCCCCTGCCCAATAAGGAAAGAGCTCGCAGGCCCCAGGGGTCTCATTGCTCCTCAGAAGCCTCTGTCCAGGGACCCTGGCCTCTGCCATCTGCTCTGATCTCGCCTAGCCTGCTTCCTATGGTCCCCATTCATGTCCAGAGGTGGAGGGACTCCAGGGGGACAGATTTAGGTCCCGGCCTCTCTGCCTTTCCCTACCAGGCTTGGTTATCTCAACCAAGCCGCCCAATCTGGCCACTTGTTGTCGCCACCACCTCCCGGGCCGCCTTCCTGGCGCTCCAGGCTAGGGGTCCCCGCAGGGTTGTGGGGAAGGGGCTACGGCCGCAAGAGGGGCTGCGGGCAGCCCGGGAGCCGGCAGGAGCAGGGCAGTCGCCCTCTCTCCTTCTCTCGCTGCCCGAGCAGACTGGATTTCAAAAGCGACACGAGCGGAATGTCAATGCCAGCGCAGAGCCGCGGGCGGCCGCCGCGGAGGGGATCAAGATGCGGGTGCTCTGGCCGGGCCGGCGGAAGGGGCACAGCTCAGACCCCCAACCCAACCCGCCGCGTTGCCGCACCGTCACCGCGGATTGCGCGGCCCCGTGACCCCGCTGCGGGGCCCGGCAAGTTTCCGCAGCGCGGGGGACCACGCGGGCAGGGGCTGGGCCGCCCCTCCGCCTTGGCGACCCCCACCGCGGCGCCCACGGGTGCGAACTCGTCCTGCCTCCCCGCGCAGCCGTTCGATGGAGTGCCCACCTGGCAGGCGGCACCTGCAGACAGCCCCCCGCCCCTGCGCCCCTAGACCGCGCTTCACCTGGGCGCACAGGTAGGAGGGCCGGCAGGCGGGGGTCCCGGCGGTGCACTCACCCTCGAGCTCGTCCTCAGGGATGTCCACGGGGCGCTGCTCCGACAGCAGGTTGGGCACGGTGTAGATGCCCCGGTACATCAACGCCGCCGTCACCGGGTGGAACGGCATCTTGGAGGATCCGCGCCCGCCCGCCCGCCGCAAACTTTGAGGTCTGGGCTCATGGGCCGGCGGCGGCCCCAGGGGCGGCTGGAGCGGGCAGGGCGTGCGGCTGTGGAGGGCGGCCCGGCGGCGGCAGTGGCGGCGAGGCGGGGGGCGCCCCTCCGGGGGCCTAGCGCCCCCGCGCCCCGGGCCGCCGGTCCATGCCGTCCCTCCCTCGTTGGGCTCCCGGCCGGGGCCCCGCAGGGGCCGCGGGGGCGGCGCCGCTCGGGCCTCTCCGCTCGGGCCGCTGAGCGCTGCGCCCGCCGCTCCCGCTTCTCGGTGCCCCGCGCGCTCCGCGCTGCGCGCTGCTCGCCGCCCGCTGGTCCGCTCGCCGGCGCGGCCGCCCGGCCCGCCGCTCCGGTTCTCGCCGCCTCCCCTGCTCGCTCGCTCGCTCTGCGCCGCGCTGGCTGCGCTCCCCGCCTCCCCCGCCCGCCGCCCGCCCCCTTTGCGCTCCCCACCCCACCCCGCCCGCCCCTTCCCGCCGCCGTGCCCTGTGCGGCCGCCCCTCGCCCGCCGGGGGTTCCTTCTTCCCTTTGCCCCGGGCTCCCTTTTCTCCCTGAGGAGGATCACTCGCCCCGCCAGCGCCCATACAAACCAAGTCCGCAGCCACCGGTCTTAAATTAAGGTGGGGGGTGGGGCCCTTCCTTCCAGCCCCTTGGCTGGCCCCCACCCCCATTAACAGAGAGCCAGGAACTGAGGACCAGATACCTGGCAGCGAGGGGAGGTCTGCCCCAGGCGCCTGGGTCCTCGAAGAGAATCACACAGTGTTGGCGCCAGGAGAGGCTCCAAAGTGGGGAAACTGAGGCTGAGAGAGAAGGGCGTTGACCAAGGTCATGGGGCAGGGCCGGCAGGCAGGAGCTGAGGACAGCTCTGAGGCAGGCTTCCCTGCCCTGTGGCTGATACCTTGCACCTGACCTTGCCTCCAACGGTGGAGCCTCCTTCCCAAGCCCTCACCACCGCTCAGCCTGCAGAGAGGGAGCCAGGCCCCAGAGGCAGTGGGGGACAGAGAGGTGGCTGGGTTCCTGTAGGGACTGGTGTGAGGCTTTGTCAGTTCACATAGCTCCAGGTTAGACCTAATACTTGTGCAGGGCTCTCCCAGGCCTCAGAGCATGTGTGCGTGTGGAGTGAGGGGGCAGGTGTTTGTGGGAGCAGTATGCCTGTGCATGTATCCGTTATCCACGAGGGTGTGTACATGTGTTTTCGAGTCCACACGCAGATGAACGCATGTTGGGAGTGTGTGTGGACACCTGTGCGTGCCAAGGTTGTACACTGGGAGGGGAGGGCAGGAACCCATGGGCAGGTGGGGGTCAGCGTGCAGCCCCTGGGTGTGGGCCTGTGTTCGAAGACGTCCATGCATATTTATGGAGGAGGGATTGACCCTCTGGCCTCGCCGTGGCCCTAGCTGCGGACCCCGCCCCTTGAGGCCCCATCGGAACCACCTCCCTGCCCCCTTTGGTCCAATCAGCCCCCGGCCCCACGGGGAAAGCTGATTGCTATGGCCCTCCACGGCCCTGCCCTTCCCAGGCTGATTACATTTTTCTGCTTTTGTCGCTGATTAATCACAGCCCTGTCTCATGGCCTGGGGAGAGGGGCTCAGGGAGGGATGCCAGCCTTGGCTGAGCTGGGCTGGGCCAGGCCTGGGCCCCAGCACTTCTTGGACTTGGCTGTGGACACGGCTCCCAGCAGCATCTACAACCTGCAGAGAAGCCAGGAAGGACCCCAGCTGTTTGTCTGTCTGTCTCCCCAGCCTCTATGGGCCAGCTGGGTGCCCATTAGGACCTGGGGCTGGGGGCGGTGTGAGGCCCCAGAAAAGCCCCTCCTGAAGCCCTCCTAGTCCACCTGTCCTGGGTCTGACATTCCACCCTTAGAGCTGAGTGCTTTGAGCTCTCTTGGGTCTTCTGCTGGAGCAGAGGAATGGGGAAGAAATAACCTGGACCTCGGAGCCAGACAGACCTGGGGCTGCTGCCGTGGGACCTTAGTCACCTCCCTTAACCTCCTGGGGCCTCGGTTTCCCTCGTGAAGTGAGGGTGGCAGTGCTACCTCCCGGGCAGTGTGAAGATGAAGAGATGTAACATATGAGAGGTGCCTGGCAGGGCCTCCCTGTGTGTCTTGGGAGTTTACTATTAGCATGAAAATCCCCCTGAGGAATATGCAATAATAATAATTATAGCTGCAACGTACTGAAGGGGAGCGTGAATGACAGCAGCTCAATCCTTTGGTGTTTACTGAGTGGCTAGCCAGTTCTAAATCAGGAGCCCTACGTCTAGGGAAGGTGGGCTGGAACCTGCTGAGGAGCTGGTGGGAAACCTAGCTCCTGGTGACTTTCCAAGAGGCTGCCACACAGCAAGTTGGCGCTCGCCAGACGGAGCTCCTGTTGCATCCCCTGTGGCTCCCAGCTGTGCTGTCCAGGCAGAGAATCTTCAAAGGACGGGCAGAAACAGTCCCCGAGTAAATCAAGCAAAAATTAATTGTGTGGGCCTGACTAGCACTACCTGAAGGTCTGTGCTGAGGGAAGGTGTGGATGTCTGCTAAGACATGGGCCCTCCTCCTGGCCTCAGCCTTGGTCTGTGACCATCTTGTGACCAGGCTGCTCCCTGGGACAGGCTCCCACCAGGCCAAAGGGACAGGACCCTCCGGGTTCATAGCACCAAGGGATTATAGCACCAAGGTCGTGGTGCACCCCACTGCTTGGGTCATTCTTGACCTCAGGCCAGTCGCTCTCATCTCCCCTGGTGCAAAGCCATGGCCCATGGAGCTGGCTGTGTGTCCAGGGAGCTTCCACACGCCACCAGCTGCACCTGGGCTACACCTGGGCTGTGCATATGACCTGCACAGAGTCCCCTAAGACTCTGAAGGCAGTTTGGCCACACCCCACTCATGGTCAAGGGCACCCCCATTCAGGGAGCTGAAGGGACCAGGTTGGGTCATGCAGCGTTATGAGATAGAGCTGGGGTTCAAGCTCAAGGCAGGAGCTGGGTAGGGATGGGATGGGAATCCAGGATCTGGGCCATGCTGCTCTCTCCCTGCCCTTCCAGGGTCAGAGGAACGCCACCTCCTCTGGGAACCTTCATCGACCTCCTCAGCCCTCTGGTGGGCAGCCCCTGGGTGCTAGGTCCTGCAAGCAAGCCAGGCGGGGAGTCAGAGGATGAGGGGGAGCTGCTTGTACCTGGGGCTCACAGAGCAAGCGCCAGAGGGCTGGGCAGCATGGTTAAGGCCGAAGCTCATTGCCTGCTGAAGGGCAGGTGGCGGGGGGGCAGTTTTTACAGAGGAAGGACATGGAAACGGGGCTTTCGGTTGAGGAGGCAGTGCCATGAGCAGTAAGAGCTCTGCATGGAGAACCCAGAGCTGGACATGTGCCTCTGGGTGTCTCTGAACCTCAGCTTACTCACCTGTTAAATAGGAACACATCCAGCCCCCAGAGTGAATGCTTAGTTCCTGCACGCGAAGTGCTCAGGCACGGAACATGGTGGCTCTTACTATGAGTCAAGGGAACTCCAGGAGGAGGAGCAAAGGTGGGCAAAAGCTCAGAGATGTGTGAGGACCCCACTCAACTCTGGAGGGCAGGGTCCGGGTCTGCACCCCCCAGATCCCAGTGCCTGGCACAGGACTGGGCTGGGCTTGGGAAAGTGGCAGGGACTGGATGAACATCTGCTGAAAGAATGAATGAGAGAATGAATGAATGAATGAACGAAGGATCACACACCAGCCCACCCGCCCTTCGGCGTTGCAGCCCCGTCCTCTCCTCTGCACGTCACAGGGGAGCAGATGGTGAGATCACAGGGTGTGAATTGTGTCTGTCACTCCCCCATCTGGAGAAGGTGCCGCTGCCATCACACTGCACTCCCTGGGGTGCCACTAGGAGACTCGTGGGCCCTCCAGAGAGGGGTCTCCACAGACTTCCCCCATTAGTCCTTGGCTCAGGGTGCTGGAAACCCGGGGAGAGGTGCCCCATCTGTGACTCTGGGAGAATCTACCAAGTGGCAGGGAGGCAAAAGGAGAGAAATGGATACTACCCTGTCCAGAGGCTGGCTGCCTCCCTGCCAGAGACTGGAGCCCTCTCTTCTCAAAACCAGCATGTTCCCCAGCATCCTGTCGCCACCCACATTCAGCACCAGGGAGAGCTACTGGCAGAGCCCAGGGCCAAGCCATACCGGGTAAAGTTGTGGAAGGATCCGGGAGGGCCTGACAGGCAATACATAAACCCATTATCCAGAAGAGGATATCAAAATGGAGGGAGGGCAAGCACCAAGCTCAAGGTTTTGCCGGGGCCGCTGACCGCAGCCCTGCCCAAACTTGGGGACTGCTGGGGGAGGCAGGGAGGTGCTGGTGGGGGAAGGGCACATCCAGGGAGGGCAGAGGCTCTGGCCTCTGCTCCTTGGCTAGGGAACAATATTGTTCCAAGAACCCGCTGGGGACAGTGTGTGGATATGGATAAAATATTCATCATCCGGGAAAACTCACACGGTCACTTGATGAATAATGGAATTTATAGACCTGCAGAGGCAGACCCAGCCGTGAGGGGTGCGGGCCAGGACCCAGAGGCCCCTGTCTGCTCTGATCTTGCCTTGCCCTGGGCACCCTCTCTGAGCCCTTAGATGCCCGGCTCCCACAGGTGACAGGGGTAGACAGGACAGAGCAGGAGGCAGAGTCCATGAGAGGGAAACAGGGTGAAAGGGACAAGTTCTCGAATTTGTTACTCCTTGAGAATCAGCTTGGTGGTAGAAAAAGAGCACTGAACTTGGAGTCCATTGTGGCTGGGGTGAAACCTGGCTGCTGTTACCAGTTCTGTGCCCTGGGTGTGACACCCAGTCCTGCCTCAGTTTCCTCCTCTGTAAGATAGGGTTGACTCTGCCACTACCCAACCAGGGTTGCTGGGATCTAATGAGATGACAAAGGTGACAGTGCCTGGTACCTCTGTCCCTGGCACACATAGTGCTGGGACATGTTGCAGAGAGGTTGGACCTTTAGAGCCTCCCTTTCTGGCTCTCACACTACCCTGGGCCCAGAAATGGTCTGGAAGGCAGAGGGAGGCATGGCCATAGGAGCAGAGAAGCTTCTAGTCCTTGGGGCAGGGTTTGATGTCAATAAGCGCAAGAAACCTGGCCTGGGAGAGACAGACACAGGCACTCACCCAGGCCCCCCCACCCCAGAGAGTCGGCTTGGCTGGGGCCTGGGCAAGGGCACTTTTAAAAAGCTTCCCAGGAGCTTCCAAGGGCTAGAACCGCTGCTCCAGGGAAGAAGGCTTGGTCGGGGAAACTGAGTCTGGGCAAGGGTGAGAAGAACTTGGTGGTGTCCAACCCAGGAAATGACAGCGATCCCCGCCCCTGGTCCCCTGTGGGGCTCTGTCTCCCGCTTTGGGCAGGCTGCTGACTGGCTGGGGCATCAGAGGCCCAGCCCCTGCTCCAGGCCCACTTCCTGAGTGACAGCTGTGGCAGCTGGCAGGAGATAGGCTCGAGGCAGCTCCTAATTGCTCTGGGCTCCCAGATCCCTGCCTCAGTCTGTCGCCTCTGATGAGATGCTTGACCGATTTGCCCAGGGCAGCCACTCCTCCAGAAGAGGCCCCAAGTCCTGCCGCCCGTCCGAGCATCAGCCAAGGGTGTGGATGGGAGGAGGTTGCCTCTCCTTGCTGGCTCTGGCCGTCTCTGGAGTGGGACGAGGGTGCCTCTCCTTTCCGCATTTCTTTGCGTGACATAAAGAGCTTGTGCAGAAACTTCCATTTGAACAAGGAGCTGCACAGGTGCTAAAATGTGCAGACCTTGTGGGTGGGCTCTGCGGCCTCATCTGGCACATGACATGTCCTCTGGGATCAGACCTGAGAGAGAAACAGTGTGACCTCGGGCAAGTTGTTGGACTTCAGAGTCTTGGTGCTTCACCTGGGAATAAGGGTACCCCTTTCTCAGGATGAGCACAGGAGGAGGATGACAGGGAAGGCACTGAGCCCGGGGTCCAGGGCAGAGCACAAACGTTCGCCGTCACTGCTCCTGTGGTGTCTCAGAGGGGTCCTTGCGGTTCCTGGGACCGGCAGCCTTTAGCACACCAGGCTGAGTTCTCAGGTTGGTGCCTACCTCCCTGTCTCCAGCTGCCCAGGCCCTTCCCCCGCCCCTCCCCTGCCCCTGCCCCTCCCCTGTTGTGGAAGCATCTCCAGGGCAAGGGCTGGAGATCAGACAACTGAACCCTCTGGCCCTCCCAAGGGGGTCCTCAGATCCTGACATCTCAAATTCTTTCTCAGGAGAAGCAAATTACTTACCTGGCTTCAATCATCCAGCCCAACATTTACCTTTCTCCTTGTATGAGCTTCTGCCTCCACCTGCCACCATGCGGCCTGGGTGCTGCCTGTGTTTGCACACCTCCAGGGACGGAGAGCTCACTCTCCCCACCTCCAGGCAGGGCAAGCACTTGTCTATTCCCTGGCCTCTGGCTTTGTGCTCCAATATCTCCCCTGTGCTGAGACAAGGCACTAAGGGTCCCCCAAAGGAGCACCTGCTTGTCACCTGGGAGATGGACAGTGCTGATCTATGAGTAGCTCATCAGAGTGGTGCCCCCAGCACAGTGGGGATATCGTGTAAGGATGGCACCTTGAGGCTGTGGGCAGAGGGCACTGTGTTAGCAGAGAGAGGGGGCAGGGGATGTGGGGGCCAGGCTTTCAGATGAGTGCTTATGGCCCCTCATCCTGGGACTCAGCTGTGAGTCTGATGAGGGGAACGTGGGGGAGGCCCAGACTGGAGGCGCTGCCCAGGTAGAGGCTGGTTTTGCTGAAGTCCCTCCTCCCCTGCCCGCTTCCGATTCCGTAGGGAACAGGGCTATGGTCTTTTGGAGTCCCTGACGTTGGGGGACAGGGCACTAGGACGCCAGGTGTGTGGGTGGAGGGACTTCCTTCTGAGCTGCTGAGTTAGGCCCCCAGCCCTGGCCCTGGTCAGACCCCACTCAAGGGGCCGCTAATGGGCCTCTGGCCTGAAGTGCCCTGGTCGTGTCGAGCCTAAGTGATGATAAAATCGACAGCAGTTTAATTGGTAATTTTAATCCTGGACAGAGTAGTAATGGCGTTACTAATTGGATTGTTAGAGATTTGTGCTTTATGGCTATGTAATTAGAAGAGCTATGGAGGGCCAGGGTGAACTGGGGCGCCATGCAGGGCCGGGGCAGGGAGCAGCAGGTGGGGGCGCCCTTCCCTGGCTGGCGTTGGGTCACCACTGAGACCTCCTGCTCCTCTGCCGCTCCTTCCAAGCAGGGCTCCTGGGGCAGCTGAGTGGGGCGGGAGCAGCCAGGGTCTACACATGCCCCTCTCAGACCTGGGGTTCCATCGTGTCGAGAGGAGAGGAGGAGGCCTTGGCGAGCACGACACGAGGGGACCTGTAAGTTCAAAGCTCAGTTCCCTATAGAATGGGGTAGAGGGGCTGCCTCAAGCCCAGCCCCTCCCTGTGCTCCCAGGGCTCTGGGGAATCAGAAAGAGGTCTTAGGTCCTCTCTCCCTGTTCAGTTCCCAGATGGGGAAACCGAGGCCCAGGGAGGGGAGGGGACAGCCTGTGTGTGCTCCACTCTGGACTCATATGTGTGTCTGAGACTCACCAGCCCTGGAAACCGGCATTTGCTGGCTTTTCTACAAACACATCGCTGCCATTCTGCACCTGTGTGAGGGACACACGGGCTGACATCTGGAGCATGGAGAGGGGCTGAGTGGGGGGAGTCCAGCCCCACCGCAGGCATGTGGGGCAGACGTTGTGAGGTCTCTTGTCAGGGGGGCAGGGTGGAGAATCCTTTGGATTGAGTTCACAAGAAGCTACAATGATTTCTGGCACTCAATAAACATTTGCTGGATTAATTAATGAAGGAAAGAAAAAGAAAAAAGAAAAGGGAGGGAGGGAGGACAGACAGACCATGGACAGAGGTCCTCTGTCCAATGTTAGGCCCTTCCATTGGTCCGCTAAACTACCACTGGTCACTTTCCTAACCTAGGCGTAGTTCCCTCCACCTTCTTCCAAGGGAGCACAATGTACCTCTCTCCTCACCTCTCTGCCCTCAGCTCTTCCCCTTGCTTACCTGCTCCAGCTGCCTCACCTGGCAGAGTGCCAGGCACACACCTGCCCCAGGGCCTTTGCACTTGCTGTGTTGTCTGCTAGAAATGCTCTCCCTCTAGACATCTTCATCACTCACTCCTTCAGGTCTTTACTCAAAAGTCACCTTCCTGATGGGCTTTCCTTAGCCACACACTTGCTTAAAAAACAAAGCAAAACACAAAAAGACAAACCACACCTGTTCTCCCACTGCCCTGCTTTATTGTCCTGGCTTGCACTTACCACAACATAACACACCGTGGACTTTCTTTTCTTGCCTGTTGCTGGATTTTGTTCATGGCTGCATCCCTAGTGTTGTGACATAGAGCAGATGCTCCTACATAGTTAATGAATGAATGAATGAATGAATGAATGCAAAGTTGGAGGCTCCCTACTGAGGCAGCCCTGGGAGATGAGGGCAGGTTGCGTGGGGGTGTGTTGTGCAGGTTGAGGGGGGTAGGAGGCTGACATGGGGTGGGGTGGTGACTGAGACCCCCCAACTGTGAGCCTTCCCTCTGGCTCCCCACCCCCCAGCATGGCTCCATAAGGAGCAGCGCCCCAGCGACCTACATCAGCAAATTACTCAGCAGATGGGGGCTGGGGAGATAAAAATCTCCATCCTCCTGCCAAGTGCTCCACCTCGGTTCCCTGCACTTGCGCGGCCATCAGCCTGACCCACACTCCCTTTCGGGTCACCCCATGGCCTCCAACTGCCTCTTCTGTGCTCCTCCCACAGGAATTGGCTACCTCTGGGGTGGGCTTTGGGACTCCAAGGAGACCCCTCCTCTGCTGGCCCCAGCTCCCTGTTCACAGGCAAGAGTTAGTGCCTGAAACCTCACCATCAGCACCAGGGTGGGTCCCTCCAGGGCGAGCGCCAGCCCACCTGCCTGGCCAGGCTGCCTCAGGCTTCTTCGTTGGGTGATGTATGGTCTAGTGGCCCTGCCAGGAAGCGACAGCAGATGGATGGGCAGTGCCGTGGGGTGGGCTCAGAGCCAGGAGCAGGAGCGGGCAGTGGGGGAGGCGCCTGGCTCTGGAGAAAGCCATTCCCGGAATGCCACCCTCCCTGACCTCAGGCAGGACAGGGAGTGCGGAGGGAGCTGTCTCCCGCATGGCGCTCACACTGTGGCCCTCGGTGTGGGCAAGTGCAGGGGACTGGGGGGCTCTTGGCTCCTCCTGGCATCTCTCCAGGCCTCAGTTTCCTCGTCTGTAAAATGGCAGTGAAGCACTCACTGGGAGGTGGCAGGGAGGATTACCTGAGAGAATGCTCAGCACGCACAGCCCCCCGACTCAGGGGCGCGCCCACTCCCGACGCTGTTAGCCTGCTGCTGGGCCAGGGAGGGGCTATCCCCAAAAGTCCTCTTCCTCCTCCCTGTGTCTCCCCCTGACCCCCTCCCCCACCTTCCCTCTCCTGGCCTTTGGGAGAATCGCACAGCCAGAAATGTAGAAAACCTTGGCAAATTACTAGTTCAACCTCCCTCCAATTTTCCAGAGGGGAAAACTGAGGTCTTGAAGGAGGCAGGACCTGCCCAAGGTCAGGTGGGAGGGCTTGGGAGACCCCTTACGGTGATTCCTGAAAGAAGTCCCCTCTCCACCCCAGGAGGGTGGGGCACGAGGGGCTGGTGCCGCTGCCCAGCAGGTGGGGAAGGACAGGCAGGACAGCGATGGGCACAGGGGAGGGGGCCGGGAGGGCTGGTGCAGTTGCTGAGGCCGAGTCAGGATGCGCCAGACGCCTCCGTGGGATCTGTCTGCATCCAAGGAGACCAGGACACTGGGCGGACGGACGGCGTGTCCTTGCTGGCTGGGCCTGGAGGAGGGCTGGGGAGTGGGGGGGGGGGGGTCATTCTGGGAACCAGGCTGCCTGTGGAGCCAGGCGGAATCTCCCGGCATCTGTTCACCTGCCCCGCTCCCCACAGGAGCCCGGATTCCACATGGGGCTCTCGACGGCTGTGGGTACGTGCCACAGATGTACGTGGACAGGTCTGCTGGACGCATGAGGGGTGTGGGCCTGCATATGTGCGTCTCTAGCCAAGTGTGTGTGCACACGTGTGTGCCAGGGTGGATAGGCACATGCAGGAGTCTGAGCACCTGGGCCCCTAGAACCCAGGGCTGGGGCCCACATCACACGCATCTGGGTGTGCAATGCACTTTGCACGTGTGGGCCTCTCTGGACACGCAGGCATGGATGAGGTGTGGGAGTACACAGGTGGGCGTGGGGAGAGACAGATGTTCACTTGGCACCCACCAGGCCCCGCACAATTCGGCCTCAGTTTTGGTCCAAAGCGATTGTCAAATGGGGAAACTGAGGGCAGCAGCCTGCCTAAGGCCCCCAGGGTGCCTGCCTGTAAATCCAGGAGAACCACCCGTGTGCCCCGTCCTCCTCACAAGGTGGGGCTCAGACAAGAAAGTGCACCCCTCAAGGTAAGAGATGGGAAAGGCTCTGCAGCAGATCATGGCAGCACTCTGGAATGTGAGTCTTACTTTGGAATAGTTCTTCTAAGCAGAATCCCAGGGTTGGATGTGGCCTTTGAGGTCACCTGGGGAGCCCCTGCTGCTAAGTCGGGGGGTGGGGGCTGACAGCCGGGACCCTTGCAGAGGAGGGAGCCCCTGCTGGAGGGTCTCATCCCCTCTCCGAGCCTCTATTTCCCCACTTGTAGAATGGAGAGGACCCCTCCTCCTGGGTCCCTGCTGGAGGGCTGGAGACCCAAGGTCATCTCAGGGGCGAGGCAGTGGTCCCACCATGCTCTCTTGCCGGTCTGGGAGGGGTGATGAGCCCAGGGCAGGGGAGGAGGGGCCTGAGGGATATGAGGCAGGGAGGCAGGGCTTCCAGTTCAGTTAGTGAAGGGATTTGTCATTTTAATGATGCGATATTTCTTGCCTGGCTCCTGTCCGTGGCAGCACGAAGGGGACAGCTGCCTCCCTGAATAAGTTGGTGCCTGTGCCGGTGGGGGCTGCCCTCAGACTCCCTCACCAAGCCAGGCTGAGGCTGGGGTCGAGGCTCAGATGCCAGGGATCAAGGGGCCAGTGGCTCCCACACATCCTCACCCCCAGCCCAGCTCTGCTTCTCCCTCTCTGTGTGACCTTGGGCAGGTCCTGCCCCGCCTCCAAGGCTTGGTTTTCTCATCTATAAAATGGGGCTAACACGATCGCCCCCGTGGCTTCTGCCACTGACTGCTATTGGCTCCAGAATCTTTCACTCCCTCCCCTTTGCTGCCCCTCCAGTCCCACCTGCCAGGGCTTCTGCTCCTGAATTTCTACAGACCCTCGGCAGGCCGCCCTCCCCCAGGAGCAGTGCGGTCTTTTTGAAGCGCCAGCCTGGCTCTGGCTCCCCCTCATCCAGAGGCGAGCCCAAGCTGGCCTCGCCCCCGTCCCCAGCCTCCCTGGGCCTCCACCCCATCCCACCTCCACGCCTCAGGCATTCTGAACCTGTCACAGCTGTGGGACCATCCCTTGCTTTTCTCCCTTCTGGCCCTTTGTACAAGCTGCTTCTGCCCTAGTCAGACCCATCACCCTGGTCCCTCAGGTCAGAGGCCTCCTCTGGCTTTCACAACTGCCCTCTATTTGCCCTGTGACCACACTTGTTACACTGGAGGGTGACAAGTGGTTTCCTAATCTGTCTTGCCTGCTCTGTGTTCCAGCACATAGTAGGCCCTTGATAAACATGTGTTTGTTGAATGACTGAATGAGGGGCTGCGGAGCCGCCCTTGTGACCCTGGAGCACAGCTACGAGGACGTGGGTGGCAGCCACAGCGAGGGTGGCCTGGTGGGCGGCCCATCCATCAGGCTGGCGCGGCGCCTGACCAGATGGAGCCGAGCCCCTGGGGAGGGGAGAGGAGGAAGAGATCCATCACCCAACGGTCAGCCCGCGGGTGTGTGGGCGTGTTGCACCTGCCCCTCCACGGGACCCTCATCCATCACGCTGTCCCTGGGATACTGGGATGGGGTGAGCAGGCTTGGCGGGGCTGGAGCCTGGAGGAAGTCTGCAGCTCTCTTAGGACAGGGGAGACTGAGGCCTGGATAAGGGCGGCAGAAGTAAAAAGTGGGGACCCTGGAGCCAGACCAATCTGCGTTTGAGTGACAGCTCCGGGCCTCACTTGTGTGACCTTGGGCAAGTCTCTGGCCTCTGGGAGCCAATGTCCTCATCTGTAAAATGGGAACACAGCAGTGCCCCCGGGCCCAGAAGAGGAGAGGATTCACAGAGACGAGGGATCGTGCTTGCTTCGCACCCGCCACTCCTACCCCCAACCCCCAGCCCAGCCCCTGGCAGAGGAGGGGCGAAGCAGTGATGGTGGCTTTGAGTGGCAGGGCCATCAGATTCAGGCAGAACTGCCTGTCTGGGACATCAGGGCGAAGGAGACGTTGATGGATGCTCCTCTGGGACAGAAGGGCTGGGGGTCGGGTGGCTGAGTGACGACCAGGCCCCACGGTAAGTACAGCTCAGTTGACCCAACCAGCTGGCCGGGGGACATCGTGGCCTGGACTCTCCCAGCCCTCACCCGGTTTGCTGGGAGGTCACTGCCTCCCTCCCCCTCCTCCTCAGCATACTAATTATCAAAACAAATGCTTTCTGAGCCATCATTTCACCTGAACTGCACAACAGCCTAGGAAGTGGGGCGAGATCCTTGGGCATTAAGAGCCTCATTCTAGGGACTTCCCTGGCATCCAGTGGATAAGACTCCACACTCCCAATGCAGGGGTCTTGGGTTTGATCCCTGGTGGGGAACTTAGATCCCACATGCATGTAGCAGCTAAGAGTTTGCATGCCACAACTGAGACCCAGTGCAGCCTAAATAAATAAATAAATAAGTATTAAAAGAAAGAAAAATCTTCATTTCACAGATGGGGGCGCCTGAGACCCATTCACCCAGCAGTTAAGTACTGAGCACCCACTCTGGGCCAGGCTCGTGCTGGGCGCCAGGGAATCAGACAAGAAGGCTTTGGCCACATGCTTGCCCCACACACCCTGGAAGTTACAGGACTGGGTTTTGCATCCCTCATGCTAGATACGGGGAATGTGGTGGACAGCCTTCCGCTGTGGCGTGTGCTCCCTGGCAGCAATGGCACCCTGGGTGCCAGGCACAGTCTGCACTTAAAGTGCATTCTCATTTAGTCATCCAAGGCAGACGTCGGTGACCCTGTTTTCCAGCTTCGAAAACTGGAGCTCAGAGGGGTGACCTGACTTGCCTGGGCCCCCCAGCTAGGAGGAGGAGGAGGAAGGCGCCCACATCTGCGCCTCAGACCTGCACTCGCTCCACACGGCCAGGGCCACGCTGCAACCCAGGGACAGGCTCAACGAGGAGTGCCTGGGGCAGGGGGGCTCGTGAATGAACCCGTGCCCCCCAACAACACCGAGCTCAACCCTGCATCCCCAGCTCCTCTCCTGCTGTGGGGGTGAGGGCCAGCACCAGGACGCCCCTCCCAGAATCCAGCCCCAACCCGACAGCCCCTCCCAAACCGTTCCTGCCCCCGGGCTTTGTCCCCACTGCTGAGTCCCCTCAGGGGGCCAGTACTTCTGTCCCACCCGCCTCGGGCTGGGCCGGAGGGAGAGCCTCTCCTGAGAAGCTGAGGAGCCCAACAGCCCAGGCGGAGGTAGGACGGGGTTCGCACCCCAGCTCCAGGTCACGTGGCCTCTCCAAGCCTCACTCTCCTCCTGTCTCACAGGGGAGCGATGGTGACAGCACAGGGCTCTCATGCGGCCTCAAGATGCAGCCAGGACCAAAGCGGGAGCCGCTGCCATGAACTGGGCCTGTTGTGTAGGGTGGTAAATGTGTCCCTGCTGGGACGGCTGAGGATTAGAGACAGGCCAGGTGTGCCAAGGCCAACACGGATCACTGTTGTAGTAAATCTCATCCTCCTCGGGGCCTGGCCAGAGCAGACAGGGTCGGTGCTGGGGTGGCGGGCCGAGACTGCTCCCCTGAGCCAGGCAGTGGGGCTGGACCGGCTGAGAGGAGCTGGGGGGCTTGGGGGGCGGGGCTGTGCTTGGCCTGTGCCGACCTACCCAGTAGAGCAGAGCTGGCTCTAATGAAGTGGGCCAGCCCCAGGCCAGCCCTGATTTCACGTCTCGGTGGCCACTTCCCAGCTGGTAAATGTCACTGGAGAGAGTAGCTGTGGCACCTGGCATGGATCCAGTCTTGGGTGGGGGCGGGCAGTCTGCCGGAGGGGCCAGGGATGCCCATGGAATGCTGATACCGGCCCAGGGCTCCCAGACCCTCCAGACTCCCCCCAAGTTCCAAAGGCTGTGCCCAGGCAGCTGCAGCTGTCACCCGCTCAAGGATATTTGCAACCAACAGCCCCTCTCCTGCTGTCAACCTGTGAGGGCCCGAGATTCAGGGCAGGAAGGGTTCTCTGTGGCTGGTCACATCCTGCCCCTGTCTTCATGGGAGGGGGGCAGTTCAGGGTGGTCTGGAGAGGGTCACAGCTGCCCAGGGCTCAGGAGTGGGAGCAGAGCTGTGGGAGAAGCCCTCCCTGCCCACAGTGGCTCCTGCTGCCCTGAGCTGTCTCCTTTGATACCTGAATCAGGATGAGCTAATAGTGAAGAGCTATAACCACACAGCAGCAGGCCTGTTTAATAAACTCTCACTGTGGCAGGTGCTGGCTCAGAACCTGGTACCCATGATGACCCTGTGGTGGGCTGGGAACTGAATCAAGAAGAGGAATGTGGAGCTCGAAAGGCCAAGCCCTCTCCTCCGAGCAGCACTGTCCCCCACCAACCCTGTGGTGCCACCCCCGGTCCTCGTGGGACCCTCTCTCTGCCCTGCTCCCCAACCCAGAGGGGATGGGTCCTGGCCCCCCAGTCTGCCCTGCATCCTCCTCCCCTCCCCATCGCCTGGGATCGCCAGGAGGCGGGAGGTGGGGTGGGGGTGGCCTGAGGTCGGGGGGTGTTGCTTTTCCCCTGCTCATCATGGGACTCTCAGCCCCCCTCAGCTTCCCGGCCCATGGGAGCCAGAGTGGGGGAGAGGGGGGTGCACATCCTTTCCAGGTTTGGGAGGAGGAGCTGGGCCTCCTGGAGGACTGGAAAGCACGAGGGGCCGAGGGGGGGGTGTTTCCCTGTGCACCGTTCCCTCCCCTGCTCTCCTCCCTTTTCTCTCCTTTTAGATCCTCCATCTCCAGGTCTGAGACCTGACAACCATGCCCAACCACTCCCGGCCTAGACCCCATAGTTCCTGGGTGTGAACACTCTTAAGTTGCCTCTGTGACAGGACGGGAGAGCGGGCTGGCGCCGGTTCTGCAACTGGAGGGTCAGACCCACCTGGAACGCTGTGACTTCCACGTCGTCATCACTGCCGGGGGGCCCCTCCGCCTAGCGGGAGCCACCCCTGATTTATCCGCATCACCTGGCCCCCTTCCCTAAGGAGCACCTCGGGGTGGGGCTCCGGCTCCCAGACTGCTGCCTTGCTGGGCCTCTCTACCTGATGCCCAGTACGAACTGGTTACAGCAGAGCTTGGCAAATGAGGGCACTGGTGTGGGGGTGGCCCCTGGAGCCTAACGGCCTCCTGGAGGGGGGAGCGGGGTGGGGGCGCAGCTCACAAATGCACCTCGAGGGGAGCACGCCTGCGCCCCCTGAGAGCTGCTCCCTGCTCCCCCTTCTCGGCGTTTCCCAGGACCTTCCTACGTGGAGCGGGGAGCCCTGGCATCCCCAGCCACTCTCCCCTTTCCGGGGGGTGGGGGAAATTGGGGGAGGAGAAAAAAAGCTGTTCGGATACTTCGCGGCATGTGCAGCTCAGAATAGTAATGTGCTTTCTCAAGGCAAACAGAACTCCCCAGGTGTTAATGCAAATTCACTCCAGTTAAGATGAAAGAGGGCCGTTTCCCCCTTTGCCGGCTAATCTGAAGGACTTAAAAGATTCTGCCTCAGGAACTCGGCTGGGAGAGGAAGGCTGGGGGAGGGGTGTGGGCGTGGACAAAGAAGGCGGGGTCCCGGTGGGTTTTAGAGCAGAGCACCTGTCACAGCAGGCCTGGCCGACGTGCACTCGGCTGCCCCAGCCACCACCTGGGCTGTCAGGAGCTGGACCTGCTGCCGGGCAGGAGGCTGCGGGGAAGCCCAGGTGGCGGTGCCAGGCCCCTGCAATGGTGTCCACTGCCCTTCACATTAACTCGGGAGCTGGCACCAGCACTGCCACTCCCCAGTTTGTGCCAGAGATGGGCTGGGAGAGAGGATGGGGTGAAGCTGGCTGGCCCTGAAGGGTGCCTGGTTCAAGACCAGCATCCTGCGGCTGTCCCTGTGGTATCCGGGGTCTGTCTTTTTTCGGCTTCCTGGAGGGTGAAACAGACCAGACTGAGGAATTCTTTTAGAAACATGACATTCGTAGACGGCTGGAACTGGAAGGGGTTTGGGTTCCTCTGGTCCAAACTTGACCTACAGCCGAGGACAAGAGCGTAAGGGACCTTCTCAAGCCCACACGGCTGGAAGCAGGGAGCTGCTCTCCTGAAGCGTAGGCTGGACCCCGACAGGCCAGGGTGGGACAATCAGTCTGGGTGGCTCTGCCAGCCACGGGCCCCTTCCTCCCATGGGGGGAGCCCTTCTCCAGCCCAGACAATGCCAGACCACTCCAATTCTGCACACGCATTTCCCTCGGAATCACCCTCTCCTGGAAACTATGCAGGGCCAAGCTGGGCCGTTGCTGGGGAGGGTGGGGGGACTGGAAGATGTCTCTGGATGAAGGGAGCTCCAGGGGGAGGGTGGGCGAGAGAGAGGCTGTCCCCACCAGTCCACTTCACTCGTTCTGGATTTAACTCCAATCCACTCTCAGGTAAATGGCACAGCAGGTGCCTACAAGGAGACACCTCCGCAGCCTTCTTCGCTTTTGTTTACTGACTTAATTCCTTCGGATCAAGGCTGCCCCTTCCTCCCTGAGCAGGCAGGCGGGGGAATTACATTATTTATATTGAAAATGGGCAAGATTCCATGGGGACTTCTTCCTTATGCCTGATAAGAGAAAATTAGGTCACCGCCATGCCCCGTTGCCGCAACCCACCCAGGCCCCAACCCCCCCACGTCTGCAGTGGGTTTTTATGGTCCAGGTGCCCACGGGCTCAGGGAGCTGCTCCAGGTGCAGGGCCAAGGGCTGCCCACCCAGCCGCTCTCCCACCCTGAGCCTCCAGTAAATTATTGACCTGAGCAGCAGGTATTAATGTGACAAAGCCAGAACATCCTTTCCAGGCAGCCCCAGCCTGGGTTATCTATCATCTCCTGGGCTTTGCAGCTGGCACTGGGCAAACACAGTGAGGACAAATAGGCCAGATGCAGGTAATTAAGCTCCTGGTACAGGTGGAGGGATGGGGCCCATGTGGGGGCCACAGGGGGGCCTGGTCCCTCTTGACTTGGGGCTTCCTCTGGGTGTCCACTTGCTCTTTTTTCTGCTTCCTCCTGTAAGCCCCCCCACCCCTCCAAAGGAAGCATCCAGAGAGAGTCACCTTCCCCTTGTGGCACTGGGCTTAGAGCTTCCCAGGCATGATTGATCCCCACAAAACCCTATAAAACTCCCCTTTTAGATGAAGAGATTGCAGTGCCCAAAACTTAGGTGACTTGCCTAGATCACGTGGCCGCTAAGTGACTGAAACCAGGTCTTCCTGAGTTCCAAGTTGGGGGCCCTGAGCCCCTCAGCTACGTGGTTTCCTTAGCCCTCCGTATGGCTGGGTATAAAGAAGAGATTTCATGCTTCCTGTGTACTGCTTCTGTTACTTGTAAATAACGGTGGTACTGCTACACATCCTCATCTCTTTTTCCTTAGAAATCTGAGTGTTTTTTGTGTCTGTTCTTCATGTTATCCTGACAACATCTCAGAGGTACCCAGAGGCATCATTGCCAACCCTCGTCACAGAAGGGGAGCCGGGAGGCACAGGGCAGGCATGCAGCTCGGGCTACGGACCTCTCCAGGAGATGTCTTGATATCTTTGGCTCAGAGGCAACATGCCAGGTGCTATTCTGGGGCTACTACCCCAGTGGGAAATGGGCATCAAGTGGGAACTGGGAGGGGACCCGGTGGGGGTTCCTCTGAGTCAGCTCAGGTCCTGGCAGTGCTGAACAGCCCTGAGCCTTCTCCGTGTAAGCGAGCTCTGGACTCCCTACCAGGGCCGGGACTGTGGCCGCAGCATCCTGCTGTAATGCAGTAATGACAGGCTGCCAGGGAGTCCCACCGCAGCCCGGGAGGGGAGAGGAGCCCTTGGCCTCTCTCAGCTGCCTGGGCTGTCTGAGACGGAGACGGAGACGGAGAACACACAGACAGCTCGACTCTTCTCCAGACGCTCAAGAGATTAGATTAGACATGGTTGCAGCAATCTTCTCACCGATACCTTTCCCCCCAGAGTCCGGCTGCCAACTCATTGTTATACGTGGGTGGCTCCCGACCCGCTCCTCCAAAGCGAAGGCTTCTGGGGTGGGCAGCCCTGGGGACATCTGCCAGGTGCTCAGCTCAGGCGAGGACGACAGAGAAGGATGAAGTGCCGGCAGGAACGCCACTAAGGGACCTCATGGGGCCGGGCTGCAAATGCCACAATTAAACACCCAAGTCCGGCCTGCAGCTTTGGGTTTACAGCATGGTCAAAACAAACTAAAAACAAACCAAAAAGAGCAGAGGAGAATTCAACCTGTCTTCCCAATACCCAAATATCAGTATTATTAATTCTAACCCCACTGAATGGAGCCCTTGGGATCTGTGAGAGCCTTACTATCTTTTGGGGGTCAGGAGTTGATTTTTTAAAAAAAAGTCAGGTAAAAATATTGTCTGGGCAAAGGGCTTCCCTGGTGGCGCAGTGGTTGAGAGTCCGCCTGCCAATGCAGGGGACACGGGTTCGTGCCCCGGTCCGGGAAGATCCCACATGCCGCGGAGCAGCTGGGCCCGTGAGCCATGGCTGCTGAGCCTGCGCGTCTGGAGCCTGTGCTCCGCAATGGGAGAGGCCACAACAGTGAGAGACCCGCTTACCGCAAAAAAAAAAAAAAAAAAAAAAAAAAATTGTCTGGACTGCTTCAAAAGACCAGTATTTATAAAGTATTTTCTCTAGCTTAGACTATGTAGGAAATAAAACTATTTCCAATCACTGAAAATAACATAACCGACATTTAAGAAATGCAGCAGTTTCTGCACACCTGAAACTAACACAACATTGTAAATCAACTATACTTCAACTAAAAAAAATAAACGCAGCAGTTTCATATTATTCATCTAACAAAAAGTTGAATTAGTTACTAATTCTATACATTTAAAACTAACAAAATATTGTTTAAAAACTTCAAAATTCTCTAGTTTTACAACTTCATATCTTTCCAAAATATATAAAAAGCTGGTTATATTTAACTCAAAACTCTTGGAAAGTTTTGTGTACTTTGATAGGCAGCCCCGTGGACCCTCAGAAGTCCTGAGAACACATTGTGCCACCTGAATCTCTATTTTAGGCTGCGTGATTTGGGATAGAATTATCCTATAGTAGTTTTGGTCTTAATAAAGGAATTTTGCTGACTAAAACAATAAAACCAGCAAAAACACCCCAAAGCTCTGCAGCAGTAGTTCCCAACTCCACGTGTGAATGGCATGTGGCCCTGTGACCACAGCGGGGCCTCATCTATCCTGCAGGCTGTGCCTGGGCCCCCAGTGGCTCTGCAAGCTGCCCACGCCCCCTCTTCCCCGAGCAGGAGTGCCTGGAGCGATTGCCCAGTCTGGCGCCCTAGTTTTCAGTTCTAGAATTGAGGACAGGTGAGGGGTGTGGGAAGGACATGGAGAGGCTGGGACCCAGTACAGGGCCTGCCTCACAGGAAGCACGAGGGGTGCCCTGGTGAAGGCACAGTCGCGGTGCTGTCGTCAGCCCGGAAAAGGGGACCCTTTCACCACCAAAGACGTGGGGCTGGAGCTGAGGTCCTGGACATCAGGGAGCCGCCACCTGCCAGCCCCAGTCACCACTTCAATGGCCAGAGCAACAAGCAAACTGAGGGAGCCCAAGACGAACTTTTTACAATTTAGAATTTTTATTAAAACAATCATTTAAATTACAACAATCCCCCAGAATAGAAAATGGCCTTCCCTGGTCTGGCCCTGACAGGAGGCCCCATAGGAAGAAGGGTGGTTTGACGTCTTTGAAAACGGGTGGATGGAGCTTTCCTGGAAGCCCAGAGGGGCCAGCCTGGCCCCCGGGTGGCTGGGAGAGGCCATCTCCCTGCCAAGGCCGCCCCCCTCGAGGAGCCTGCAGGCCCCAGCCCTGTCAGCGGCGAAGCTTAGCCAGTCGCAGGTTGTTAGCCTCAGGACTTGCGGTTTTGATTTGAAAAAGAAAGGGAGAGAGAAACCTGTCCCCAAGACTACAGAACGCAATCACTCAGGAAGCGTTAGGTAATGCCGCGGGGTGCTGTCCAGCAGGGCCCGATGGGTGCGCAAATACCTTGAATAACTGTGAGGACAGCACAGGTCAGAGCCGCTGGGGCTGAGGTGGAGCCTCAATCAGATCAACGAGGTGCCCTGTGTGGACCCGCCAGGCACTGCCAGCACAGCCTCGCTGAGTGTTACCAGCACGGCGCTTCTGCCCGAGGACCATCGGGAGCACTTCTAACGAAACGATCCGGGCAGGGCCCTGCTCTCAGTGGAGGTCGGGGGCTTCCTTACTTAATAAGACCTAAGCTCGTTCACTTACAAATCACAGAGTCACCTCGGCCATTGGCACATGCCCTGAAAACCAAGCTCTGCTTTCATTCCTTCTTCCACCGGGGCTCAAGATATTTCTGAGGGCCGCCATCCTCTCTGCCTGTTCATCTCTGGGAGGTACCTGCCAGCTCTCGTCCCCAAGGACAGCTGCCTTGTCCCTGCTGGAGCCAGGCTCTGCCGGCCCTCCAGAGTCTGCTCCCTCCACAGCTCAGATCCCAGCCGGCTCCCCTGTGGCTGCACGGCTCGGCATTTCCCAGACTTCAGACATACACACAGCAGTTAAATAATAAAAAAACAAAGCCTGACAACATTTTTATAAATGACCATCACGCTCTGTGCCCACAGCCATTGTTACAGACTAAATGTGCAGGTCAGGGATGGGTGGTGAGCCTGAGGAAACAGCCTCACAACTGTCAGACCTTACATTACAAATGCGGCCGGAGGACCCCCGCTGGGACCGTGTCTCGGGAAGAGGCCTCAGAGGGACAGAGAGACACAAGGGAACCTTCCAGCTACAGCCATTCATGCTTAGTGTCCAGATTCGGAGTCCCGCCCTGCATGTCCTGAGGGGCTGGGGGGACACATAGGGCTGGCTTCCTCCGTGCAAGGTGACCCAAGAAGGTGGTGGCGAGCCCAGGACTCCACTAGGTCAGCTTGACCACGGAATTTGGCAGGATCTCTGCGAGCTTCTCAGTTTCTCAAAACCACACAGGAGTGCCAGAGGCCACCTCTGCCCTCGGGAAATCTCCAGGCCCTCCCACGCCTTCATTTAATACACGTCTTTTCACTGGTTACCACTTATCCCCGGCTCTGCACAGCAGCCTTATCGGAAGGATGTGAATGGTCTGGTGGGTCACAGCAGCACCACCAGCCATGGAGGAAGAAAGGGCAGGAAAGCGGCCCCAAACCAAGGAGTATGGGCCGCGGGGTGGCTTTGTGATCTGCTGCCACCCGGCATGGCCGGGGGTCGCGTGTCAGCAGGTGCAGAGCACTGACTGAGGGGTCACCTGCATCCCCTCCATCACACAGCCCAGGGGAGAACATAAAGCGAAGGGCTCTCAAGGAGACGAAGGCAACTGCCAAGGAGGCCCAGGTACAGCCATGGGGGGGAGGGCCTTGCTGGCGTGTGGCCAGGAGGAAAGATGATTCAGATCAATGAGGCAGACTGGGGCCAGTGGAACTGGGTGTCGGGGCCTCAGAGCCCTACAGAGACCCCCGGTCATGGCTGGGCTGCCAGGTGCTGACTAGAGTGTCGGGGAGCCCCTCCACCCCACCTGCCACGTGCAAGAGAGGCTACGGTTGGTGAGGGCCCCGCCTGCCACCTGGACCCTGGTCTGAGGTGGCAGAAGAAAGGCAGCGAGTGTTCTGTAGGGTGCAGGTTCCTACACGGCTCTGCTGGCCTCCCAGGCCCTCTGCTGGCAGAGGGCCTTTCCCATTCCCCACCAGCTGGCAGCCGGAGGGCTACCTCAGGGGTGCCTAGGCCGAAGACCCATTGCCTGGCTCGCTCTCCAATGATGTGTAGCAGGCAGGTTGCTGTGGGCCTGGGCTTGGGCGGCCACGCTTCTTCCCATGCCAGTTCCAAACCAGTGAAGGAGATGAATGTTCTGGGGACGTGGGGGGCAGGGATGGCACCAGCCTCCTGGTCTCCAGGGGGGCTGTGTACTTCACTTCCTACAGCCACTTCCCAGACAGGGCTGGGAGGTCAGCAGTGGACAGTAAGACACACACCCCAGGGTGCTTTGGATGAAGGAAGCACGGAATCCCACATTAGATAAGGAAAGACAAATACTCAAAAAAATTTAAAGACTCAGGTCAGGAGAACTAGAACCCCAAGAGAGATACTTCTACAGGGTCATAGTTCAAGGCAATTGCACATGAAGGGGGCTGGGCTCTCCGCTCAGCCAGGAAAAGCTCCAGAGCTCCCGAGGAAGCCCCCATCCAGCCCGCCTACGGACGGCTCCCTCGGTGTCAGGCCCATCCCATCGGTGCCGCAAGCAGAAGTGGCCAATCCTCGGGTGGCTGGGTCACCTGCTAGAGCTCTTCAAAGAAGGCCACTCGGGACTTGGCGCTCTGCAGGGTGAGCTGCAAGGAAGCAGAGAAGAAAGTGAAAGGGGGGCTGGCTTTCAGTTCTTTCACAACAGGATGCCCTCCTGACTCCCGGACTAAACTCAAAGGTGGCTGAGAGTGAAAGGGAAGACGGCTCAAGTAGATGTTCAAGAAGCTGGTGGTCAATCCCAAGTAAGTTTCCAGATTTGCCCAGGAACTCAAATTAGGAGGTGACAACTGAGGACATGCCAGGAGGGATGGCTGGTGGGCAGAAGCATGTCAGCAGGAAAATGTCATCAATGTCACCTTTTCACAGAGGGCAGGGGAACCCTGGGCATTTTAATAGATTCTCACGTCCCCATCTACAAAGGAGTCTCTACAAGGCCTCTTGGTGTGCTTGTCCATGCTGGTCACAGCCTGGGTGCTCATCCGCTCCAGGGCCCTCCTCAGCAATGCAAGTGTCTCAGTCCTCATGCCCTGGGCACGCTGCTGTGGCAAGGAGACATGGCCTCGGGCAGGGCAGGCCTGTGTCAGGTGAGGAAGAGCTCATCCTTTCCACTCCTGGCTCCCCAGGTGGCCCCAAAGCAGACTTGCCCGTGAACTGGCAGCTGAGAGGGGGTTTCCATCCACAAACTGGGAGGCAACGGGCTTTCCAGGTAGGGCTGGTTTAGGCAGGGAGGGCGCAGCACATAGGGCGGTGCTCTGGGCAGAAACTGTGAGAAATTCCCAGGAATGCTGTCTTGGCGGCACAAACTTGAGAAGACGTGGAAGGGAGAGGGAGGCTTGGCGGTGGAGCTCTCGGTTTGGCAGATAAAGCACGAACCAAGGTTTGTGACCTCCCAGGCTGCCAAACCCCAATCCCCCAACTCGGGAGGCCCCTTCCCAGGATCTCCCCAAACAGAAGCATCTGGCATGGGCGTACCCCCAGTGCCCTGCTTCCTGCTCTACTCCTGAAATCAGTTACTTGGGTGAGACTGTGTGCTCCATATCCAGCTCTGGGATTTTGCTAAGGAGTGTTTTCAGGGAGGGGGGACACAGAGTGCGTACTGTTCATCTTCATACCCTCAAACCACTTAGCTTAGTGCTTTGCACATAGCAGAAGCTCAGTTTGTTGAGTGAATAAGATGTAGGTGATAATGATAACGAAATGGTGCGATGCATGGGAAAGTTGAGAACTCCACCTGGGGCTAAGAAGGCCCAGGCGCTAATTCTCCATCACCAGCTCGCTGTGTAGCCCCAGTGGACACCCTTGACCTCTCTGAGCCACTTTTCTCTGGAGTTAAACCATGGGGCCAGGCTAGATGGCCTGGCCCATTCCCTCGACCTCTGGCAGTCCCTGAATCCAAAGAGAGCTTGGCTCTCCAAAGGGTGGGGGAAGAAGACTCCAAACCAACCACTTCACCATCAAAGACACGCAGCATCAGTACACTCAAAATGAGACAGCTTGAGAGCCAGCTCTTTAAATCCTGCCAAATCTTTTGGCCTTGAAGTTCCTGACTAACAAGCTAAATGCAGGGAGACATCTGAGCTCTTTTTTTCAGTGGAACCAATTTCAGAAACCCTTTGGAAAGCCCAGCTCCAACGGGAATGGAGAGAGCTTTCATTTCTTTGCTGAAAAGGAACTCCCTCTAGAAGGATGGGTTTCTCCCTAAACACAAGCAGAGGAGAGGGGCCGGTGCTCTGTGATAATGGAAACAAGGATGGTAACTGGGGAAGAAAGAAAGAGAGCCAGAGAGCCACTGGGACAAAAAGGCTCTTGGGGGAGAGTGAATCAAAAGGTGTGAAACCCGTGTCTCCACTCGGGTTCCTCCCACACTCCCGGGGAGGCCTCAGGCCGGCTTGTCAGGGTACAGGGGACCTTCAGGGGACAGGGGCTCTGCTGCAGCCCTTCCTTCCATACACTGAGTCACTCACAGACACAGCCAGACTGCCCGACCCAAAGCCCATCTGGGCGGCTGGGTGGTCCTGGGCAGGTCACTGACTCCCTCTGGCCCCAGTTCCCACCGAGAAGCAGGGGTGGTGGCAGCCCCTGCCTCACAGGGTGACGTGCGGAGGGACAGAAACTCTGTGGAGCGCTCGGTGCCGTGCCTGGCGCGCGGTGAAACGCTACTGCTGGTGTTATTAACAGCAGTGTCACGTCCCCTCTCCCCCAGCTCCGGCTCCTCTCCTTCCGGGGGGAGCAGGGCAGAGGGCAGGTTCGGAGGGGTGAGGGCGAAGGCAGGGTTCACAGCCTCTGAGGCAGGGAGAGCAGATGCCCCCGTCTTCCCCAGGCATGGAGCCCAGGCTGTGGGGGCCTCCGAGAGCCTCCTGCCCGTTTGTACAATGATGGCTCCAAGAATTCCTGGATCCTCCTACCAGAGCTGCGTGCTGGCTGTCCCCTTGAGGTGCCAGTGGAGGGTTTTGGCAGCTCTGGCAGCGCCAGACTCCAGTCACTTGAGCGTGTGCTTGTCGGGAGGCAAAGCCCTCTTCGGGTGGGCAACACACTGCCCTGGATCCCAGCCCGCACTGACCTCTTATCTCGCAAGAGCAGCAGTCGCACCCCAGACCAAGGAGAGGTGCGGCGCGAGATCAAACACTGGCCGTGCAGAAGGAGAGCACCCTGGACGCGCAGCCTCGGCAAGAAGACAGTACCGTGGTCTCCAGGCTGTTGGAGGGATGGGCAGAGCCACCGCATGGAGGTGGCGGACGTGGCTGCTGACACCAAGGGCACTGGAGCATCCCACCTCGGCCCACAGGCAGACCTGGCTGCCCCGCCCCCACCTTTTACCCTTTCTGTACAGTCTGTGGTGGTTCCAATTCCAACAGGAAGCCCGTCATCAGAGGATAATCCCGCATGAGCTGACTGGCACTGCCAGAACCCTTCCTCTGCCTGCCCCACCTCCGCAGCGTCCCTCATCTCAGGCATCAGGACCTGCTCGTGCTGGAGTGCAGGCTGGGGAGCTGGGCAGTGAGGACGGTCCGTGGGGAGAAGCCTGGGCTTCTTTCTTCCACATGGAGACTCAAGCCCAGGGGCAAGGAGGTTCCCCCTCAGGCACTGCCAGCTGCGCTCCGGCCCAGCTCCACCCCACACCCCAGCCCTCCCCTCACCTGTGGGATCTCTCACCACCTGCTCTTTCTAGAAATCTCACTGACTGTCACATTGACTGTGTAGCCTCAGGCAGGAGGTATCCCTAAAGGAGGAAGGGAAGGCTTAGAGGAAACAGCACAAAGCTAGTCCTTCATAAAGGGAACTGCCTCTGCAGGTCGTCTTCGTAGACTCCTGGAAATTGGCTCACAAGCATCCTGGATTCCCGCCACCCTCTCCTACCCCAAGGTGTACAAGCCACATCAGCGTTCGGTATGTCTTCCTGCTCAGGGACGGGCCTGGCTCTCCGCACAGCGCGGCAAAGGGACCACAGAGATGATCCACCACCCTGGGCCTCGCATCCTGCGGTGCCACACGGTGAGAGCCGGAGTCAGCCGCGAGGGCCACCCACCACCCTGCAGCCCCTTTGGTGATCCAGCAACGCCTGTCATCACCCCAGACCCACTGCTCGGGGGGCAGCACCTCCAGGACTGGGGCGGTGCCGTGAGGGACTCCCCAGGTGCACAGAACGTGGCTCTACGACCACGTTGCCATGCTGGGCGGACTCTGAATTTCAGTAGGTGGTGAAGCAGAAAGGCCTCAGGATGCGGACAGACAAGCAGGGCCTCTTGGACAGTGGCTGCCTCATTCTGGGACCTGTCAAGTCTGGTCCACCTTCTCTGAATCCTTCTGAGGACACGCGGGTAGAGTTCTGCCCGAGCATAACTGGTGGCCACGTCTGCCCCGCACCGTCCAAAACGCTCCCTGGGTCCAGACAGAGGCGGCCAGGGAGTCCTGGAGGCCGTGTCCAGCCCCTCCGGGGGCTCTGCGCCCCACGTTTCTCTCACCAGTTCCCTGAAGATGACAAAAGAACATGAAGTTTCCTAACCAAGCACGGGACTGACCCGCTTCTCTCTTGCAGCTGTCTCCTCACATCTGATTAAAATCCACCGTGTGAATAATACAGGAGGAATTAAGTTCTCTCTTGACTGAACCAGCTGTTCAAGTCTGTCACTAATCCAGCTACATTCTGAGGAGACAAACTTCCTCTTTCTTTCTCGGCTGCATATCTGTATGGTGTGGTTTTCGTCTTCGGGGGGCTCTGGTCCACCTGTGGCCTGGCCCCTTCTTCCTGCCCAGCCTTGATAGACACAGCCTGGCAGAGTTCCTCCACAGCCATCTCCGCATCACACTGCCCACTGTTTGTGACGGCCACCAGGCTGTGCAAGGGCAGGACGGGGAGCCTCCTGGCAGGGCGAGACTTCTTCACACCACCCGAGCTGTGTGCAGTATCACCGAACAGACACCTCCGCCAGCTAATGAATCAGATTCGGGAGACACTTCTGTCTCCTTAAAAAGACAGGAGGCTGGCTCCCCCAACCCTAGGGAAGGACTTGGTACCCAGCAGCCTCTCCTGAACCCGGGCTTGCATACAATATGCAGACTCACGGGTTCCCACTCACTGGGCGAGGGTTTCAGGCAGCCCATCTAGATACGAGGACCTGGCTTGCCCCTGAGAGAGGGTCCCAGGGTCTAGAGACAGCAAGCCTGGAAGCACAGAGACCAGCACCAGGCTCGCCGATCCTTCCTGGCCTGCTCTGCAGTGAAGGCTTCCAGCTATGAAGCTCCTCCGGCCTCACTCCCAGGAGTGCCCCCTGCTGGAAAACCACAGCCCCAGGCTGGCTGCCAGCTCCCTCCTTCCAGCTCTCCTCCAAAAGTCCTTTTGAGGGGGATTGCTTCCCAAAGTGAAGAGAGAATAACTAAATGTATTCCGGCACAGAGCCTGCAGCAGCAAGGCTGTTTGATTAAGAATGAATTACACTTTCATCAGCACAGAGAAATTGATTCACAAGGCCGCACTGTGATAATCTTGTTCCTAAAGCAAAAGGGGGTGGGTGGGACACAGAGCCACTTCGGCTATCAATGATGAGAGAGAAGAAGCTCTACAATTAAGCTGGGAGAAGAAAACTAATCAGAGCGCCAGGATTCCTCCAACTAGTCTCTGGGGGCTTCACCTCAATCCACTCATCCTGGGGGGGAGAAGAGAAGAAGGGGTGGGGGAGCGTCTAATTCATTTTAAACAAAAAGAACAAAAAGACCCACAACGCTGAACCCATTTTAGATACTAACCTAATAACTCTAGGCGCTGAGACTCTGCTTGTCCCATAAAAATGCAGTAGAATTGAAATGCAAGCCCTAAAATCATGTTACACTTCCTCTCCACCACTACATATTGAGAACGAAGGAGCGGGGGAGGGCGCAGATACAAAAGGACAGGCAGATTCTCCACCAGGAGCAGGAAGGTGACAGCCAAATCCAGCAGCAGCAAATTCCAACATAATCTCTGGTTTGGGGTGTGATAAACATTCCCCTTCCAAATGAAAGCTGAGGGGGCAGGGCCGGTGAGGGGGGATAGCTGCTATAAACTGGTCAGATTAAGCTATTCTGCTGTCTTGCTAGTTGACAGCTTGTACTCAAATGCCATCTGGTGATGTGCACGGGGAGAGAGCTGTCCACACACTTATCCCTAAGCAGAGGTGGGATGAAGGGCCAAGTCCACCACAATTAACAAATCCAATTTGGTATCAGCTACTGTATCTGCTCTAGAGAGAAATATGGCTGGGAAAACCCAGAGGGTGCCTTTGGTTTATTAATCCTTTAGGGACCTAAAGTGGCAGAATGATGCCTGGAAACCGGTATCTGCCCATGTCTCAAGCTGCCCATGTGATGCTGGCAGGGCCTCACTTCATTCCTCTACCTGGAAAATGGACGAATCGGCCTGATTCACCTCGCTGGGCGGGGGGAGGCTAACTGATGGGCACAGAGCACTCTGAACGAGCACCTTCGGGAAATGGGGCAGATAGACTGATGTCATTTCCAATTGCCAATATCAGGAGGGAAATCACAGCAACGATCATAAGAATAGAACCTCGAGCCCGCAGAATGAGTTTGCATCCCGACTCTTCCCTCCCGCTGTTGCAGTGACAAATCAGGTGCTGGAGGAAAGCTGCACTGAAACGTCGTATCTTCAGTGCTGAGGGACCAAATGAGATGTCGTACTGCATCCGATAAGGCCCACTAATGTCCTCAGACACTTCCAAATGGTGGTAAAATACCCTAGAAGGGCAAGGCAGGTTTTGCACGCTCCTCAGCACCTCCCAAAGGGCAATGGCTTGACCAGGTAAAGCCCACCAACCAAAGGGAGGGACTGGATCGTGGTCTTTTGGCAGAGGCTGGTAGAATCTTCTATCTAGGGAGCTACCAGGAACAAGCAAGAAAACTGGAAGTGCTCGACAGTTAAGAGGCACGTGGACATTCAGTTTGCGTGAGGTGGGAGTGGCCTTCAGGGATAAGCCCAGGCGTCACATCCAGGAGGAGGGTGCGCTGTGACCAGCCCATGCCTGCAACGCCTCCCCCACGCTTCCCACGGAGCCAGTGCCCTCTCTCCTGTGTTCTGAATCCACACCTGGTGCCTCTGCTGACACCTGCTCTCCTTTCTTCTCCACCCGCCCCCCACATCTGCCCTGTTCTCACAAAGGGAAAGTTCTGGAGCCAGGGAGCCAAGGCAGGGGACGCTCCATCAGACAACTCAGGGTTTCCAAAGCAGGCAGAGCCATGTGGGTCCCTGAGCGGGGTCTGGGGGTGCTGAACGTATTCACCACACGGGCAGCACAGCCTGTGGAGCTGCCCCCATCCAGGCAGGCGATGCTGATGGAGGTCACAAGGGAGGCCTGGCTGGTTGTTTTAACTGTGGGAGACGCCTTTCACGCATATTCACCCTCACCCTGTGATTTATCACTTCCCTGGTGTTTTAAGTGCTCCACTTGACTTGGCCAGCCCTGCATCTCCAAAGGGAGTCCGTGCAAATTGAAGATGACATTGGACTTTTATGTCTTCCTGATCTGAGAGAGGCAGCTGGAGCTTCAGATAAATGTCGAGGCTCCTCATTCCTGCTCCTCCACCAGCGGAAACCACAGCTAGACCTCGGTGATTCACACCATTTACGAAAAAAATAAGCTTTCTAAGCTCTGTGACCCCCCAGGATTTCTCATTTGTCGACTGCCTTTGAAATCCTGTGCTTCTTCAGAGACCATGGGCACAAAAAACAAAGACAAGTTTCCTGGTGCTCAGACAAGCCCAGAACTGGGGAGTGAAGCTGTCCCTTGAGAGGGGATGAAGGGTGTGAACGTGTTGTCACCTCCAGAATGTGCTGCCCAGCTAAGTCACACCTGGCCACCACTCACTTCATCAGTGCAATGGCTCTGAAGGCAAGAGGTTCAAGCCCAAGACACCGTGTCCCCCTCCCCCAGCCTCACTGCCAGACCCCACACCCTCGCTCACAAGACCCAGAGTCCAGAATACATGTCACGGTCACTCCCCCCGAGAATGCCACAAATCTACGTTCCCAAGGGCAGCTTCTGATCACTAGCAGCGCTCGGGACTCAGATGCAAATGCCAAACCAGTTGTACTGATTATTGATTGGGAGAAAATTGAAATGTGGAGTTAAGATTAGCAGGAGGAGAAAAATACACCCTTGCAAATCCAAATCAGATAGTATAGTCAGCGGAGTTCATTCTGGCTTTTTAAAAGTTTTTACCTCTAAACACACAGAAACTAAAACACTTACTGGATACGCGTGTCACAAGTTGTGCACTAACTGTGGTGCGTCCCTCAGCCCAGGCTCACAAGCAGATTTGTTTCTTCATATAATTTTAAGCACTTGCTGAGTCCTTACAGTGAACTCACTAAATTCTCATAACAATCCTGGGGGGAACGAACTGTTTTATTCCCTTTTTACAGGTGAGGACACTGACCCTTAACCGAAAGTAAGAATTTGAGAGATAGTAAGTGGCAGAGCAGCGGCAACCCCGGTGAAGAAAACTGGACTGCCTCTCAGCATTCCCATGGTAACCCGTGGGTAAACCCTTGTAATTAGCTTAAGTGTCACCAGCCCCAGAGGGTCCTGATGAGTCGGGGCCAGACACCGGCCTCGAGGTGAGGCAGGAGAGGACAGAGAGCAAGGGGGAGGAGTACACCCAGATCACGGGAGGTAGGAGAACCAGTCTTTCCTTGAAGAAATCTATGATCAAGAGACATTAAAAAACAAAACAAAAATCAATGCAGGCTGGTTTGAACCATGATTAATGACAAGTTTCAGGACAATGGAAACTCTCCAGTTCACCACCAGTCTGCATTTCTCATCCCGGACTTTCTAGATGGAGCTGTGCCCTTGACATTCTAGGTGTCCACACTTCAAAGCCCGCCATGGTATTTCTCGTCAGCTAGGCTCACTTCAGCCCAGACCACAGCAGGCACAAGGCCAGAGCCGCCCAAGCACAGCAGGTGACTGGCCGTCAGGCGTGGTCACTGGCCACAGGGACCACCAAAGTCTAGAAAGTGGAAAGTGCATCCAACTTCATGTGTAGCAAAAGCTGCCACTATTTAATCTGGTGATACTAAGTCCAGCTGTATTAAGAGCCGACTCCATTTTATTAACCCTTGATTAATCAGAATTCTTGATTAACTGGAGCTTGGCAGTGTACTTTGAAAACAAGTTCACATCAAGACACTAAAAAAAAAAAAAAAGAAAAAAAAAGGCTTCTGTGCATGTCCTAGGAGCGGTACACATTTGCCTACAAATCAAACATCATTTGTCTATAATCACAGCTCAGGGAGAACTGACGGTCAGAAATGGGTCCCGGAAGAATTTAAGCATTCTGAATCATTACAGAAAGAAGAGAGATGAAATCATATCAAGGTAGAACAGGATGGTCACATGCAGAGAATATCTGACAGCAAAGACTAAAACAAAAAGGGACTTCCTGCGTGCCCCTGTGCTTGCCACAGGGTCCTGGAAGCCACAGTGGAGCCGCCCCGGGGTCCCCTGGGTGCCACGGGGTGATCCCTTGAGCAGAGGTGCCACCCGGCCCGCCCACTCCATGCTCTTCACGCCTGCCCGGCGCGGAGCATGCGCCGCTTGGTGCTGGCGTGTTCAGCGCCAGCGTGTGGTATGAAAGCTGAAGAAACAGGAGTCCGCTAAACAAAAGTGTCACACACAAATTGTGGTTCACGCCACGGGTTCCTGGAACCACTGACAGATCGAATCCATCTTCTAATGAGATCCATCTGGGACTTTAATAGCAACCACAAATAGGATCTATCCTACGCCAGATCACACTTTTTGGTACAGAGATTCCAATGGGCTTATTTTATTCTAGGAGCAGAAAGCACAGTGAGGACACCAAAGGACACATCCCATGTGACTGTCAGGTGTGGGTGGGCTCGCTGGCAGGTGTACTACTGGGGAGCAGGCGAGGAGCAGAGGCGGGATGTTATTATTGGGCGTAATAAATTCTCTCCACTGCCTAGGCCTGTTGGGAGAATAATGAACTGTTGCAGAAGGAAAGCACCAATTATTCAATTAATTCACTCCACGAGCACTGACTGCCCGTCTGCTGGGTGCCCGGACTGCTCTGTCCTGACATGAGTTCACGCCGACTGCGACCGCGCCCCAGATTGCGGAGAAGCCCAGGCAGAGGTGGCCGTCAGTGCACTGGCAGACAGACAGTCCGCTTAGCCTGACTGCATATCAGACCCCTGTGCTCTTGGTTTGCTGTACTTGAAAAGAGAATAGATGTGTACAGAAAGGGAGGCTCTAGAGGAAAACGAGGGAACACGGGCAGCCCTTGCATCCCACGACCAGAAGCTGCCAGGTATGACTGCGGGTCTTCAGAGGCTGTCACCACATGAAAGGTCTTGATCTCGTTTTAAAGGCACCAGTCTTAAGAACACCCAAATTGACCCCGTTTCCATGCTAGGGTTATTTATCTAAGGAGTACGTCACCAAGACAAAGGACTTTAGACAGACCTGACCGGACAAGAAGCCATGACTTTCCCCAGCCCGACAACGACACAAGATGTGAAGGACGGCCGGTCCTACAGCCCAGGACATGCTCTTCAGAACGAGGCAGCCTTCTGGACCCTGGAGGCTGTTCTGGCCTCACAGGGCGGATGCCTGCTCTCAGACTCGAAGCATGCTGCGGCCAGTCCCCAGGCACCACCTGCCCTCGGAAGGGCTCGGCACAGCCCGGGGACAGAGACAGGCAAGCTCATGCAGGGGTTAGTATCACAGAGGGCAGTCCCATCACCACATACAGAGTACCTGGGAATAACCTACTTTGAGGGCTCAAATGCAGATAGGTCTTCTGCCTTGGGCTTGAGGCTAAACCAGCAAAATAAAATGAAGAAAAACAAAAACATACCCTGTGATATCAACAATGCCACATATGCCATTTGCAAAATGCTCAGAGAGGCCTGAAATTGTGACAAGTGACTTCATTTGTGTGTTTTTATGGCTTGGAAATGGGTCTCCCCAGCTTTCAGTACCCCAGGGCCCTGTGGTCGAGGGCCCGGCTCACGGAAGCAGTGGCAAAGATGAGCCTGTGCCCGGCACCCGTGGGAGGGAGTGGGGCAGGGAGGGGGTCCAAGGCAGCTCCTGTGAGGTCCGACTGGCTCACTGGCCCAGTCATCCTTCTTCCTCTCTGTTCACTGGCTGAGGCCTCGCTCCAGCTCCCCTTTGCTAACTGTTTCAGAAGCTGGAGGAAAGAAGAACGTGGACTGTGGAAAGGTCTCTCCCTCCAGGTCACCCTATTAAAACGAATTCTCTACTCGGTGCCAATACTAACTGTAGTCAAGAGGGACGATTCGGGGCTCCCGACTGTACCCCTCAACGATGGCAGGTAGATATGGATCTCTTGCAAACAGACAGTTCTCAAACTGGGAGACCAACTTAAAGACTATGCTAAAGCGTACAAAGTGAAACACATCTATCACCATCTAAACTCAATGAAGAGCCTTGTCTTACTGACCCCCATTTTACAGGTGCTAGCCTGGTCCTGGGGGAAGAGACAGGAACTGACATCACCGGGCAGGAGAGGACCTTTCCGCTTTGCCCAGCGTAAGAGATGTACACTCTTGGGCTGAGAGTCAGTATGGAATGTAACTTCCTCCAAAATGCTGAAAGCTCAAAATATCCGTGGAGAAAGACATGAAACTGTTAGCAACATAAATGAAGTCTCAACTTTTAAAACATTAAGGTTCTTCTAGATACTCCCTTTCAAGTCTGAAAAAAGTTAAAAATTCAGAATTTGGTTTCTAAATCAAGAACAGAATTTTACAGCCCTTGCCACTTAAAAACACAAAAAGACGAGAGGGAGAGTCCATTCTCAACAGTCTCCCTTTCATTTTGCTTTCTCATTAAGTAAGGCAGCTCCCTGGGCAGAACTCCCCTTGGCTTAGAAGACAGAATTGCTTTACTGCTAAATGATGGATCAAAACCTGCCCTGTAACCGTGATTCATTTCATCAGCGCTTTTAACACAAGCTCCCCTTCCATCGAGCCAATGGGTTCACAGTCATTGGCAGATTAAATTCCCTTTCTGGCGTGAGTCAAAAAATTTCCTCAACTAAGTACATGTAAAAAATGACAACAGTCTAATGACTTGGCTACTGAGGAAACCAGATGCCAACCTCACATTTCATTAAAGACTGTCCTAATCAGCAAAAGACAAGAGGCTCGGTACCTTTTTAATGGTATTGTGTTTGCTGCTGGTGCCGCCCTGATCAGAATTCTCGTTGTGCAGAATATCCAAGGCCGTCTCCCTCTCTTTGAGTTTCAAGGCCTCGATCTCTGTCTTGAGTTCGTTGAGCTGCTCCTGTAGGTGCTTGCTCTTCTCCATATACTCCACTCTGCCAGAGAGAGGACAGAGTATCAGGGGGTCTGGCAAACAGTGAGGTGCTCGGTGGCCTAGAGGCTCCAGACCCACACGCTGCTTGGCCTGGGACCCAGGGTCTGAGCCTGGGGTTCACATCTCTGCTCAGCCACTCACGGGCCATGGGAGCTTGGGCCAGTCATTAAACTGCTCTGCATCTGTTTCCTCATCCATAAGATAGGGATAACGATCACAGGGCTGTGGTCAGGATTAAACAGAAGGAAGTGTAGGAAAGCCTCAGTAAACTCTCATACCAGTTGTAATGGATAACAGATAGCTTTTAGTTCTATACAGAAAACAACGCAAGAAACAAGCCTCCTGGCATCCAAAACAATCTTGTCTCAACCCTTCTCAGAGAAGTAATTCCATTCTAGGGACCTCTTCTGATAGGCCATGACCACACCCCTACTTGTTTTGGGACATTCTCCTAAAGATGACAGAAGCTCACTCAGAAAACACCAGGAATAGAAAGATGCCCACCACCACCTGCAAACACACATGGTTATCTATGAGGGAAGCCATCCTCAGGGTGTCCAGCTACACAGGCACAGCCAGGCAAAGTGGGCATCACAGACACAAGGGACATTCTGCAGTGATTCCCATGCACGGGTGGTGCCTGGTGCACACAGGTAATGAGTAAGAAAACATAAACTGTAAAAAAGCAGTATGTCGGGCTTCCCTGATGGCGCAGTGGTTGAGAATCTGCCTGCCGATGCAGGGGACACGGGTTCGTGCCCTGGTCCGGGAGGATCCCACATGCCGCAGAGCGGCTGGGCCCGTGAGCCATGGCCGAGCCTGCGCATCCGGAGTCTGTGCTCCGCAATGGGAGAGGCTGCAACAGTGAGAGGCCCACATACCACAAAAAAAAAAAAAAAAAAAAAAAAAAAAAGCAGTATGTAGCCTCACCCTGATCACACAACCATGTACTGCTGAGCATGCCTACAAAACAGTGAAGGGTAGAGGGGAACTCCACCATGGGTGGAGGGGACTGCAGGTGCCACAGAAAGAGATGCTGGGTCCCTCTATCCTCAGGACATGAGCCCAGAGAGACTTACTGCCCGGCCTGTGGCTGTCCGTGCTGAACACAGAGAGGGTTACCTGAGGACACCAAACAAGGTGAAAGCACATGGGCCGCAAAGTCAGACGGATGAAGTGCTGAACCCCGGATCTGTCCCTCATCAGCTGTGGGGTGCTGGGTGAGCTCCTTAAATGCTCTAAATCTGGGTTCTCATTTATAAATGGGAACACTAAACCTACCTTTGAAGTCAGTTGGTGGGAATGAAATGAGATAAAAGATAAAGGACCCTGTCACCCAGGCACCCCGTGCCTGGCAGCTACTGTGACGCTTCCCTGGCCAGCCATGGCACAGATGGCCGATTTACCGACAGCTCTGATTAGGGGACCTCGGTTAGATGCCCTCTGCAGTGGGGCTCCCTTCCATCTCAGAGCCACGTCCCTTGACCATAAAGTGAAGGAGGAGGACAGCTCAGGGCATGCTGGGCTCAATGTGTGGCTCCCGTGGCAGGGCTGTTCAAGCTGACTGTAGCCCCAGCTGTTTGCCCTCCTCAGCCTTGAGCTTGAGTTTCTTCTCTCTCACCTTTGTTCTAGACATGGGACCTGCCACAGAGCTCAGCCACCAGAGAACACAGCTGGGAAACGTGTCGCATCGCCAGGTTAGAACACGACCACCATGGACCACCACGTGAACAGCGGTCTGACTGGCTTGGAGACCTCTGACAACCAGTCCTAGACTTCAGGTGAGCTCTGGAGCCACTATAAACTCCGGGTCACCAATCAAGTGTCATTTTTATCCTGGAAGATGAATGCTGGTCTGTCGCCCTTCATTTCCAATTAGGAAATTCCTCTCCCGGTGGGTGAGGACAGAAGAAACCTTTGTAGGCGTTAGTGCCAGGCTGCCCACGTGGGGCACGGGGGAGGGGAGGGGGCTCCGTACTTTTCTTTCTCTATCTCCATGGAAAGCCGCTTCATGTCAGTATCCTTGAAGTCGAAAGACAGGCTGTCACCGATGAGGTTGAAGCTTGGTATGTCAGGAGGCAGCGGGGCTGGGAGTGGGTTCATGGGCTACAAATGAGAAATCTGATTAGGAGGTTCGATTCCACAAGAACAGAGGGCACTGCTGCGTCAACCACCCACCCCTCCAGAGGCCACAAAGGCTCTGGGCCCAGCATGCCCACCCCTGAAGCAGAGGGTGAGGCAGTTAGATTTGTTTTGAGGACTTTCTCCTCCCAGATCAGAGGGTCGTCTAAAATATGGCCCCAATCTACTTCTCCCACCCTCTGCCCTATAAGATCGTCAATGGTATCATTTATTACCCCTTGGACCACTTTGCTTCCCACCTCTGTTACTCTACTTAAACCAAGTCACCTCCCTACGTCCCATCTCTCTTTCAAGGCCCTAGAATATTCTGCACCATTCGCTCCACCATGCGCTTGCTTAACAGTTGCCCTGAAGGCGCACCAGGGGAACCGGAGGGCTGGGGGGTAAGGGACCAATACGAGGTGAGAAGCAGCGCGGCTGGAAGCCCCAGGCTCACCGGGTACGTGGGCTTGGTGGTGATTTCCAAGAGCTTCTGCTTGGCTCTTCGCTCTGCCTCGCGGGCTTCCTGCAGGTCCTGCTTCAGCTGATCTGCCTCCTTGGCCCTGCAAGGAGAGAAGGGGCCCTCAGCTCCACAGAAAATGACAGGAGGAGGAAAGAGACCCCTCTTCCCCCTTGACCCCCGGAGAGGAGGGAGCTGGGTTAACCCTGAGGGTGGCACCAGACCAGGCAAACAAGCACGGGGGTGGGGGGGTGAGGGAGGATTTACATGAAATCAGAACTTCCGAAGCAGGAACAACATTCCCAGGTATTGTTCATTTCAACTGATTTCCAGTTTAAATCAAAACTGGGAGAGCAGTGAAGCAGGTGGCCAGAAGAGTCAAGGATGAACCTTTGCAACTGGGGGAGGGGGAAGGAAATCGGGGGAGGGGCTAGAAGCTGCTTCTGCTTCTTTCTGGGTGAGAGTGGGCTGGGCAAAGGTGTCATACTGGATCACAAAGGGCAGGATGTGAAAGAACTGATTCTTCATGACCCCCCAAGCGAAACAACCTCCTCGGGCTGGAAGATAAGCACGTAGCTGAGGGCCTCGTGCCTTGTCAGGACATCGGACCCAGGGGACCCAGCCCAACACACATCACTTGTGGGGAAGTGACTGCACATGGAAAGAAAGGAGCCTGGGGCAGGGCGGGAAACACAGAACCATATTCCCAGAATGACATGCAAAGAATAGAGAGGAAACTGTAGCGACTGCACCCTGGCAGTAAAAAGCCAAATTCCGGTGTTCTAAACCCACAGACCAAGTGACGCGAGGAATGAGCCAGGGTTGTCTGATGGCTGCAGAAACAGCACAGCCCAGAGCCTCCAATTGTCTTTGAAAAGCACAGACTACAGTCCCATCCTTTGACCTGGTCGTGAGCCAGGGCACCCTGCCCTCCCCTCCCATCTTCAGGGAAGCGTTAAAGGTGAATAGCTGCTGTCCCCCCCCCCACGCCCCTCAAACCAAAAGGGAAAAGAAGCACATTCTGTAAATGTCAGAAGAGCCTCCTCACGTCTCCTCAGCTAACAGCAGCCTGTGGACAAGCTCGATGGTCTTCCTGTAAACACGAGCATCACAGAGACGGGGGCTCATCGCAAAGGCACAGCCCGACCAGAGTCCACTGGCCAGGAGAACTATGTTCTTGCACCCGTCCAGCTCCAGCCCCACCAGCCTGTGCGGGAAGGAGCCTCTGCCCCTGCCCGGGAGACGGGTCAGCAGCTGCCAGCAGGCTCTGCCCCAGCGCAGGGCCTCCCCGCCCCCATGCTGACCTCCTCTCGGACTCCTCAGCCATCTTCAGCGCCAGCACCTCGGCCTCCAGCACCTTCTGCTCCATAAGGCGCTTCTCTTCCTCCGTCCGGATGGCCGTGGCCTTGATGCGCTGCATCTCCTGTTCGGCCTCTGCCGCCTTCTGTGCCAGGAGCTTTGCCTCCTCCTCAGTGATTTGGGCCTTTTCGGCCAACAGGTCGGCTGTCTCCTCGGACCGCATCTGGAGGAAGGAGTGTGGTCAGCGGGAACAGGAGTCCTGTGCCTGTCATCCTGCCCCGATCAGGCCTCAGACACTCAGGTCAGCAAGGACCAAGGTCTTAGACTCCTTGGGGCTCTGCCACTGAGTGTCCCCAAGCCACACCCTTCAACTTCTCAGAAGGCCCTTCAGGGTCCCTCCATGGGGACCCACTTGAGCTGAGGCTACACTTCATGAGGGAGAAACCCAACTTAACTCTGTCCTTCTTTCTCTTTAAATAAGTGCTTCAAAAGCACGGGAGACTGTGCCCTCTGGGGACACGTCACAATGTTTAGAGACATTTTTGATTGTCACAAATGGGGGAATCTGGTGGGCAGAGGCCAGGGACACGGCCAACCAGCTCTCAACACACAGGATGGCCCCCTCCAGGGGATGACCTGGCCCCGAGGTGGGGCGGGCCAAGGCTGAGACACCCTGCGGGAAAGGTGACCCACGGTGAGTGGAGTCTGCCTGCACTTGGAGGTTGAACTCAATCTAAATCTGCTCCTGGAAACACAGGCAGAGAGGAAGACAATAACTTTTTAAAGCCAAAATGTCAAAGTAAATGTGGCTAATCCATGGTCCTTGGGGCCTAACTCCAGAGCCAGAGGGAGTCCGAGTAGCCTCCCAGGACCCAGCCCCTTGGAAGTCACCAGGGCTTCGTTGGCCATCGTTGCCTCTTCCTTCATCTGCAGCAGTCTCCTCTCCAGCTCGTCCCTCGTGCGTTCAGCCTCCTCCCTCATCTGCTTTTCTCGAGCAAGGCGCTGCCTCTCCATCTGGGGGGAATGAGCGGCCGCTGGTCACAGGGCCCCATGACCTGCTGTGCCACAGATCTGAGGACGGCCAGTGCCCAGGGTCTCCCCTCTGGGGACCCTTTTCTTCCCTGGACTTTAGGTACCAGTGTCGTTCTCCTCGCCCACCACCCTCCATCCTTCTAAACCAGCTGTAGGGTAGAAAGCCGTGCTCCCTGAAAAATCATCTAGTTGTAAATGAACAAACAGCAGAACATGGAGCCAGTCTCCACCTGGATGTACGGGCGCATCCGTACACGCTGGGTACAGAAACAGCTACCTGGCCAACGTGCCTGAGACCCCAGTGACTCTGCCCTGCAGCTGACAGGACACAATGCAGGCTCCTTCTCCCCAAGGGGAAGCTCCAGAGATAGACCACGTGTCCCTCTCCACCACCATGAGCCATCGTGCCACTTCTTATCCACACGGACCCCTCCCACACCTCTAATCTCATCAACAGTAGCTCCACTCTTGCCTCTGACCCTCCGAGAAGATGGAATCATCCGTGTGATGCATCAATAGCTCACACATTGTATTTCACAGCAGGAGGCAGCAGCAGCCAGGCACAAACCCCCACAGCCTCAAGCGGAAGCAACTCCTGAGCCAGGCCTGCGACAGGAGGGAGCCCGCCAGGAGGAGTGGGGACGAGGCCCTGATCCTCAGGGCACCAGCACTAAGCTGCTGCCGCCTCCCTTGCCTTCTGGATCACTGTATTAATTGGGCCACATGCCGAGCTTAATAAGGGGAACAAGCAGAGGACAAGTGCTATTCTCTGTGATCCTAGGGCTCTAGCTGAGATCAGAAAGCAGGAGCCAGAAGTGACCACTGCACCATTTTCTTCCTTAAATAATCAAAGCACATTTAATTACTTACTTCTTGCTTCAATCTTCTCCCAAACACAAGATTTTTAAGATTGCTGCTTTTTCTAAATAGTAAGTCAAAAAAATGCATTGGGCCTCGAAGGAATCATGCAAAGACAAGCAATAAAATACAGTAAATTTTTCTCCAGTTTTCCTCTTGCAGTTCAATGAAAAGCTTGGCCGATTTGTTCTCTAATTTCCATCATATTACAATTCCCATTAGGTGGATGACTAGATCCCCATTATCCTCCACTTGAAAAAAGTCTAGGGCTTCCCTGGTGGCGCAGTGGTTGAGAATCCGCCTGCCGATGCAGGGGATACGGGTTCGTGCCCCGGTCTGGGAAGATCCCACATGCCGCGGAGCGGCTGGGCCCGTGAGCCATGGCCGCTGAGCCCGTGAGCCATGGCCGCTGAGCCTGCGCGTCCGGAGCTTGTGCTCCTCAAGGGGACAGGCCACAACAGTGAGAGGCCCGTGTACCGCAAAAAAAAAAAAAAAAAAAAAAAAAAAGTCTACAATCCCCTTCTGCTCTCAGCATTGCACTCTCCCTGAGACCTCCACCCCAATCATAAGGGACCTCCTGTTTGCAAAGCGGTTTCAGCTCACAAAGACCTTCAGGTACAGTGTGTCCTCTGATCCGAGACACAGAAGAGAGATACTTAGCTCCACTTGACAGATAAGAAAACCGAGATCTGGAAGGTAAGTCAATCACTAGGGTCACATACTAAGTTTCACATCTGGCTCCAAGGTCAATGTCTGTACTGCTGGGCCATGGAGCCCCTGACCTGTGGTTGCCAGATGCCAGGAACGTGCATCTGCCATCCTACAGGCAGTGCAGGTCCAGGGGTGTGTTCAAGCTACTCTCTGCACAGCCTGGAGGCTTACACGCTCCTTGCCGTGATCAGATCTCTCACTTCTAAGCTTTCCTCTGCTGATAAAGAGGTCAGAGAGGGCTCTTCTTGAAGTTGCCACTATGACCCAGGAGCATTTCTTTGTCCAGCAAAACCCATTCCACTGCCCCCCACCCCACCCCAAAGCATCCCGAAGAGTACATCTGTGGCCTGCCATCTCAGAGAGCAAAGAGATGGAGCCGAGAGTGCAATGGATCAAACTAGGCATTTAATTCTAAATCTCAGGGCCGGGAGCCAGCTTCGTCAGAGGACCCAGATTAGAGAGCTGCACACAGACTAATTATTACCCCTCCAAGCCTGCAAGTCCTAAGGGCAGCCGATTGCAGCTGCTGCTACTCTGTCTAGTAGTTCATCCAAAGCCACGATTGATATTCTCAGCAGTGGGGCTCAGATTAGCTGTGTGGATTGCGGTGAGTCAAAAAAGGTCTAAGAGTAGATAACAATGATGCAGGTCGTCCAGGCTGCTGACAACGTGCTCCTGGCACCTCTCGCTGTGGGTGATGTGCCGCCTGGGCTGACCTGCAATGGGGAAGTGTGGCCGGAGTCTAATTCCAGCAGTGGGCGCAGAGATGCCGCCCTGCATTCCATCACCATCTAATTAGAAAAGGAGAAGTCTGGGCACAGGAGACAGGCAGGCAGAAAGAAAGAAAGCTTAGCTGCATGGACAATGGATGGACAGACGGACGGATGGATGGATGGGTGGGTGGATACACGTGGGCTTGGCTATCTCTGCCCACAACGTGCATTAATCACACTTCACTCACTTCACTGGAGAAATAACTAGGGATGTGTCTTTGAGATATGCTGTTAGAGTTTATTCCTCATTTCCAGAGCTGATGTCCCACCATCATTTGTTCATCAGCCAAAAAGACCCAATAGGAATAAAATAAGAGTAGGCAGATCCGTGCTCAAAGGACTCCTGTGAGCCCATGACCACTCCTTCCATCCCGGCCGAGACCACCACCAGGAGACAGCAGTAGTTCACCTGCTCACCTGCTTTCTGGCCTTCTCCTCCCTGGCCTGAGCTTTCATCTGCTGAACTTCCAAAGAATCGGCCTTCCTCCTCCTCATAAACAGGTCGTGGTTCCCGATACATAGCTGGAGAATCTGTGCAATGAAAGCAGGAGAAATGTTATACCTACATGTTGACTCCACTGAGACAGCACAGCAGCTACAGCATCTTGGTCCAAGGGGCCTTGTGGGGAAACTGAGAGAAGGTATGGAGGGAAACACCAACGTCCTCCCTGTGGCCTCCAGGCCTCAGCTCTGGAGACAATCACAGTGAAGAGAGGAAGGGGCACCATTTAGCTTGTCTTCTGATGCCCCTCACTCTGCGGAGTCCGGGCATGGCTCTGCAGACCAGGGAAGATGATGGCAAAGCTTGCTCAACAGGCAGGGCTGGGACGACAGGTCATTCGTGGGAAAAAAGTAAGTTGGATTCCCCCACCTCCACCACATGCAAAACTCGACTCCAGAGGGATTAATGCCTTAAGTGCAAAGATCAAGCCCTGGAAATTCTTAGAAGAGAACATAGAAGAATATCTTGATGGTCACAGGATAAGGAAAGATGTCAAGCAAGACACAAAAAGCACAAATAGTTAAGGAAAAGATGTATATGTTTATCTACATTAAAATTTGTTAAGACATAAAAAAAAGAGGAAAAATAAGACACAAACTGGAAGAAGAGATAACCAATAAAGAAAACAAACAACCCAAAAGAAAAACAGCCAAAAGACAAGAAACAAGTTTGACAAAAGAGACAATGAGACTGGCCAATAAATATACAATAAGATATTCAACCTTATTAGTAAATATAAAGATGCAAATTAATATGACACTGAGATACTATTTTAAATGCACAAGATTGGCAAAAATTTTTAAAGGCTAATAACACAATTGCTGAGGATATAGGATGTAAGGCAAAACGAAGTCTCACCCAGGGCTGTTGGATCTGTACATTAATTCACCTTCTTTGGAAAACAACATGACATAACCTTGAATTTGGACATATACCACATGCAGGGCTATGTGAAGACACTCTCTAGTCTCCAGGGAAGCGATTGCCCATGCACACCAGTGGGCAGATACTAGACTTAGAAAGCACTTAATTGTCCATTAACAGGAGAACGGAGGAAAAAATATATATATATATATATATTTGTTTAACAGAATATATAATGGAATATTATACAGCAGTGAAATGAAAGGACCACATCTTTGAGCATCAACATAGATAAATCTCAAAAACTAATGTGTAAAAAAGGCATGTGTCAGAAGAACACAGTTGATAGCACATATATAAACTTCAAAAACATACATAACTTGCCATATACGAACTAAAGTTCTGATGAGAAGCAGGGGGATATTAAACACACAGCTGAGAACGGTGGTGACCCTCGGGGAGAGAGGGGACAGCAGAGTGCTAATGCAGGGGTGGTTCCACAGTGTTGGCAGTGTGCTATTTCTTAAAGCTTGGTGGTGGGTAGGTAGCTGTTTATTTCTGTTGTTCTTTATGCTCCATGTATACATTATATATATCCTTTCATATGTATGAAGTACTTCAATAAAAATAACTTTTAGAAATTGCTCATCACAAAATGTAGATTTGACTCTTTAGGTTAAGCTAAAGAGAAATCTTTCAAGGCTGATCAGAGAAGCACATACCAAGTGAGTTATCATTCTACACCTCACAACATGTCAGTCTGATACTGGTTCAAAAACGGCTTTCAATTTCACAGAAAAACTACAGTCTGTAACAAAAACCAGGATCTCAACTTACCAGCTTATTAACACGAAGCTTTGAGGAGTTAAATTTGAAGACATCAATTTTCTTATCCAATGGCTTAATAGTAAACTATTAAGAAAGGAAAAAGCAGAAAACAGTTTCAGTCTGATAACCTAGAACATTGCCACCAACTGGGAAATTCCACAAAGCAGCAAACCCCCTGGCAAAGATCCAGCACAAGGCCATGCCTTGTCCTGGCTTCATGGTGCCCAGGAAGGTCAGGGTCCTGGAAGCTGGGTTCCCGGCACCAGCTTAGGCTTGGAAATCTGAAATACAAACCCTTGACGGGCCCAACCTTGAGGCCAACACTGGGAGGGCCACTGCAGAGGCAGCCCTGCCTACAGGAGGCTCACCACCTGGCTGGAACTAGACCAACAAGAGTCAACTACTCGAGAGATTACATCACGTGTTAGTGCCTCATTGGGTGGCACAAATCACAAATCCTCAGGGTAGGATGGACATAAGCTGGTCTCAGACAAAGAATATGACAGAGAAGCTAAAAGGTAGGATGAAGGGACATTCTGGACAGGGCAAGCAATAGAAATAAGGCAGAGATGGGGAAATGAGCAGTGTTAGCATATGTGTGTGTGTGTGTGTGTGTGTGTGTGTGTGTATGTGTGTGTGTGTGATTATTAACTCTTTGATGACTGAGATAAAACCATGGGTTTAGACTGGGAGGAAGGCAGGAGTGGGGGCTGGTGAGGTGGGTTGGGGCTGGGCAGTCAGAAGGGCTTAGATTTGATGTGACAGCATACAGGGCATCACCCCAGACTTCCAAACATGGGGATGGTTTGATGAAAGCTGTTAATAGAGAGAATACAGTTAAAGAGTGACAAAGAATGGAATATAGTAGAAAAGTAAAATACTACAAAAATCCAAGGGGAAAGAAAGAGGAATGCTATGGATGCGCGGGTGGGAGGGTGGGTAGCTTAGTAGGAGAACCCAGGGCCAGACTACCAGGCAGGGTCGAATATAAAGAAAAATAGCAACTGTTGTTCTCACTCATTCCTGATGAGACCGGACAGATCCTAGATTTCAAAAATACACTTTATTTTTTAAATTTATTTTTAACAACTTTATTGGAGTATAATTGCTTTACAATGGTGTGTTAGTTTCTGCTGTATAACAAAGTGAATCAGCTATATATATACATATATCCTCATATCTCCTCCCTCTTGCGTCTCCCTCCCTCCCTCTCTCCCTATCCCACCCCTCTAGGTGGTCACAAAGCACAGAGCTGATCTCCCTGTGCTATGCAGCTGCTTCCCGCTAGCTATCTAGGTTTACATTTGGTAGGGTATATATGTCCATGCCACTCTCTCACTTCGTCCCAGCTTACCCTTCCCCCTCCCCATATCCTCAAGTCCATTCTCTGCATCTGCATCTTTATTCCTGTCCTGCCCCTAGGCTCTCAGAACCTTTTTTTTTTTTTAAGATTCCATATATATGTGTTAGCATACGGTATTTGTTTTTCTCTTTCTGACTTACTTCACTCTGTATGACAGACTCTAGGTCCATCCACCACACTACAAATAACTCAATTTTGTTTCTTTTTATGGCTGAGTAATATTCCATTGTATATATGTCCCACATCTTTATCCATTCATCTCTCGATGGACACTTAGGTGGCTTCCACATCCTGGCTATTGTAAATAGAGCTGCAATGAACATTGTGGCACATGACTCTTTTTGAATTATGGTTTTCTCAGGGTATATGCCCAGTAGTGGGATTGCTGGGTCATATGGTAGTTCTATTTTTAGTTTTTTAAGGAACCTCCATACTGTTCTCCATAGTGGCTGTATCCATTTACATTCCCACCAACAGTGCAAGAGGGTTCCCTTTTCTCCACACCCTCTCCAGCATTTATTGTTTGCAGATTTTTTGATGATGGCCATTCTAACTGGTGTGAGGTGATACCTCATTGTGGTTTTGATTTGCATTTCTCTAATGATTAGTGATGTTGAACATCCTTTCATGTGTTCGTTGGCAATCTGTATATTTTCTTTGGAGAAATGTCTATTTAGGTCTTCTGCCCATTTTTGGATTGGGTTGTTTTTTTTGATATTGAGCTGCTTGTAAATTTTGGAGATTAATCCTTTGTCAGTTGCTTCATTTGCAAATATTTTCTCCCATTCTGAGGGTTGTCTTTTCATCTTATGTTTTCCTTTGCTGTGCAAAAGCTTTTAAGTTTCATTAGGTCCCATTTGTTTATTTTTGTTTTTATTTCCATTTCTCTAGGAGGTGGGTCAAAATGGATCTTGCTGTGATTTATATCATAGACAAAAGATGCACTTTAAACATGAATATCCACTCCCAAGAAAGACTTCCTAAGCAGATGAAGTCATTTAGGAAGATCTATTCTTGGGTATTTCTTTCACATGCTATATTGTCCAACAAGGGGTTAGCACACAGAGGACAGAAAAATGGTCCTTTGTTTCGCTTTTGGTCAAGTGAACTTAGAAGCAGTATTGCTCTTGTGTAGGCTGCTATTTATGAATTTCGTGAGCTTATTTTTGGCCTTGCTATCAAAGCCCAGAGCTGTCAGTGGGAAACCTCAAGGAGTGGGGAAACCACAGGCTCTGTGCCAAGCCCGGGCATGCACACAGAATCAATGGCTCACTTCAAATAAGCCAGCACTTCTGTTGTGACAGCACAGTTGTTGTATATAATGACCAAGACTACTTCTCATCATGTCAAGTCAGCTTGGGGCCCTTGCACTGTGCGAGTTACTGAGTTATTCCCAGGAGAGGGAATATTAGTTTACTGTGTCAAGCCATCGCACTAGGGGAGACTTCACTCCTTGGCTTCCGTGAAGGATGAGTGTTTTGGGAGCCTTTAGCACGTGAAGTTGTGGATGTGCAGTAAATAGACTTTATGAAATTAGAGATGAAAAACTACCAGCACACCTACTGCTTTAAGTCATGTAGAACTTTCAGTTTAAGTGCTTTAAAAAAGAAATACCTAAATGCTCATCTCCTGGGCTACTTACAAAAATCTGAGAAACCAAAATGTTTTGAATTAAGAAGCTCAATCTGTCTCATCAAGCACGGCCGAGTGGATCTCAGCCACATACTGGCAACCAGGGGCCTGGTGCTCCTTTCCTCGAGTTGCTACACGAGGAAAGAGAAAGCAGGAAACCTGCACGGGGTGGGGGCTCTGCAGGCAGTCACGTGGGCTGTCTCTGTTACTCACTCCACGCCCAGGCCTGCCTTCCTCAGCCCGGTGCAGAGTCTCAGGGCCCGTCCTCTGTGCTTCCCTGGAAACTCAGGGGATGTGGCTTCTGCTATTCCTCTCACCAGACACAAGTCACCCGATCCCTCTGCATCTCTGCGTCCTGAGGTGACACAGAGCAACCAGAACACAGCCCCTCCTCTCACAGCAGTGTTCTTGTGAAGACTGAATCAGAGCCAGGGCAAAGCTGCTGGCAGGCAGAAAAGCACCATACCATCACCACCTCTGTCACCAGCCACTCACACTGAGGTTATGTATCACGGCAGTTGAGTCACTGACTTGAGTTATACTTGACTATAACTTCCCTGAGGGCTGAGATTGCATTCTCTACATCTTTGTTTCTCCCACAAAACCTAACACAAAGGAGATGCTCAAAAACTCCCTTAAAATAAACAATGAATGTGGTTACCCAGGGGGAAAGGGTGGGGGAGGGGATAAACTGGGAGACTGGGACTGACATATACACACTACTATATATAAAATAGATAACTAATAAGAACCTACTCTATAGCACAGGGAACTCTATTCAATACTCTGTAATGACCTATATGGGAAAAGAATCTAAAAAAGAGTGGATATATGTATAAGTTTAACTGATTCACTTTGCTGTACAGTAGAAACTAACACAACATTGTAAAGCAACTATACTCCAATAAAAATTAATTTAAAAAATTAACAAAGAATGAATGAATGAATGAATATAGGATTACAGCATTAGGGAAAAGTCACAATCTTATATAGTAATATTTGAATTCTAAGTTAGAGTGCTCATTTGAGTTATTCAAACTTAATTTTTCTTTAATTCTTGTAAGCAAGTTGGCCTGATATCCTTCTTTATATCACTGCTGATATGTATATATTATATATACTCTATATATATATATAAAATACATATACATTCACATACATGTTATGGAGAGAGGTGTGTATGTGTGTGTATACACATATCTCTGCATTGCATGAATCAAGCACTGGACACAGAGAGAGGGTTTAACATACACCGCATTTAAAATACAAAGAGAGGGGCTTCCCTGGTGGCGCAGTTGTTAAGAATCCGCCTGCCAATGCAGGGAACATGGGTTTGATCCTTGGTCTAGGAAGATCCCACATGCTGCAGAGCAACTAAGCCCGTGTGCCACAGCTACTGAGCCTGTGCTCTGGAGTCGGCAAGCCACAACTACTGAGCCCACGTGCCACAACTACTGAAGCCCGCGTGCCTAGAGCCCATGCTCTGCAACAGGAGAAGCCACCACAGTGAGAAGCCTGTGCACCGCAACGAAAAGTAGCCCCCTCTCGCTGCAAATAGAGAAAGCCCGTGCACAGCAACTAAGACCCACACAGCCAAAAATAAAAATAAATAAAATAAATAAATTTATTTTTTAAAAAAACAAAGAGAACTCTCACCAGAAATAGAAAGCCAAGTAATAAGAAAGGGTTACTTTCTGGTTTGTTTACTGTTCTCTGGGGTTTAGTCCTGACAGTTGAGCTTCCCAGCCTCTCATTAGTCAGCAGAGGGGTTTAGTGATGCTGTTTGAAAATAGGATGCCAGTACTGTTCTGTAAATACTATAGAAATCAACAAGCAAAAACCCAAAGCCTGGGAATTAAAGGATCTTGCTGCTAACAAGGAGTGGTCTGGCTGGGGCTGCTCCAGAAGGAGAGATGGGGAAAAACCTGCTGGGCCGCCAGAGCATCTACAATGTAGACGGGTCCTACCTCCTTGTCGCTGTAAGAGATGTTCCGGATTTCGTTCCACGGGAAGGAGATCTTGGGGGTCAGCCTGTTCTCAGGGTCATAAATGTGAAGCCCCAAAGCATCCACTCCGAGCAGCAGCTCTGTGCCCTTTTTATTCTGTAGATTTGACAAAGAACAGCCACCGTCAGCTCCAGCTGAGGCTGAAAATTTTATTCAACTTCCCAAAGAACCTGGCATAGACCGTTACATGTGACAAGTTTCAACAGGTCCCAACAGAAGTCACTGCTGTCTTAGAACCCAGGGGGCCTCCAGCTTCCTGAACTGGGGCAGGTGGAGGCAAAATGATACCATTCTTGTGACTCATGTGTCCCACAGAAGGATCACTGGCTTGATGGCTAAAGTAGAGGTAATCGAAACATTGTTACTGCTAATTAAATAACTGGCTTATCATAGATGTAGAATAAAAACTTGTAGGATTAAACACCTCTTGTGTTAAAAGAAAAGGTTATTGTATTACCAGAAAGAAAACTCTAAGTGCTGGGATCAGATGGCCTTATTTTACATTAAAATGTGATAAAGCAAGTATAAAGTGTTAACTGTATAGAATCCAGGCTGTGGGTATACATAGGTAGGCACTGTAAAAGTCGTCCAACTTTCCTGCATGTTGGAAATTTTTTACTACAAAATATCGGAAAAATATATCAAAATGAATTATATATAAATTGTACCCCAATAAAGCTGTGTAAAAATTTAATTGATAGACTGTACGCAGGCTGAACCTCTGATGGTGGTCCGGCCAGCAGCCAGGGCACCCATAGGGTAAGTGCCCTGGGACCCCATGTCACTGACCAGTGTGTGCCTGGAGGCCACCTCTTCGGGCTGCAGGCCCACCCCCCTGTGCTGCAGTCTGCTCCTCGTACGACAGTGGGGGGAATCTCCCCACACCTGACCCCTTGCTGACAACAAGGAAACGGACCCAAGACTCCAGGGCAGGAAAAAAGGTCTGCAAACTGAGAAGGTGCTGGGACCGTGATGAGAAGTACAAGGCTAACAGCAGGCATCAGGAGGAGGAGTGAGCACTCTGAGATAAATCTTTTACTCCAGCTAACACCTGAAGTCAGATGTGATCACCAAACCAGGAGGGAGAGTCGTCTGCAGAGCTCTTAAAACCACTGCGTTAACACAAGTGAGGCTTTGTGCTTTAAAAATCTATAGTACGTTTTGGAAAACAAGATGTTTCATTATGTTTCTAGCTTGAGCTTTTAAAAAAACTGGATTGCACCCTCTGCCTCCTATCATGAGGCTCCAACTGTTCTAGAGAATAAACAGAGAAGTGGGGACTCAAGCAGCCCTTTTTAAATTGTTTTAAGCACATGTCTTCCTTAGGTGATGGTGAAATTTCAGGAACTTTAACACAAAGACACTAAAATATCCATTAGCCTCATCTATTGTGCAATACAAGACACACACGCACAAAATAGTATAATTTAGTCTGCTGTAGAAATATTCCCTCATAAGAAGCTGTTTTTGAAGGGTTATAAAACACTAGTTTTCTAGAATGTAGGTGGTGGGGCAAGAGGAGTCATATGGACAAAACCACAGAAATGTGTTAAATGAGTCTGACCTAAAAGAAACCAAACAATTAGCAAATACAAATTAATAAAACTTTAGAAAACAACCTTCGGCGTTATTAGGGAGAATCTTTTAGGCATTTGTATACTATACAAAAATGACATAATTTGTCAGTGTGCCTTATTTTATGCAAATGATCTATTAAAAATATGTATTTAGAAAACAAAGTAGAAAGCTATCCCTAGGATATTTTAAATGTGTTTCAATTGATCTAAATTTAATACAAAATTTATGGAAACCCTGAAAAGGAAAGCAAGCCTTAACTATAATGATGGCTGTTTTACTGTCTACTCATCTACAGTTTGGAACCGGCAATGAAATACTTCAGCAAATCACATGAACTCCTTTGGGAGGAGCTGCGTCCAGCAGCAGAGCCTCAGAAGAAAGATGCTCGAAAGGCCGGACAGCAGCTGAAAACAAACGCTTCGCCGGTGCAGGACCAGCAAGTTCCCAGAGGACAGCGGACTATTAATGGTCTGCACAGAAAATCAATTAGCCTGCCAGGGAGAGTCCCCACCCAAACAAATCAGTAATCTGTAAAAGCAGCTTTACTCTCCTTGTGTCCTGGGGGAAGAAAGTATTTACTTTCCTGTGGACCCAGATCTCACAGAGCCAGAGATAATCAAATGTTACACCAGAGGATTCAGATAGGTTTCTGCCCAGGCAGGACCAGGCCCTCCCGGGCTCCACTGATACTTAATTACCTAGGATCTAATTTAAGTCCCAATATAGAAAATGAGGCTCTTAGACCCTCCCCTTCCTCTTCCCCTGTTCACCACTGAACTGCTGAAGTGTCTACCGCCCTGGGATGGGGAGGGACCCATTTTAACAGTCTGCCCCCATTCAGTCTCCACCCACACACGAGGAACTCGCAGAGGCTTCTACACACCCGGATTGTAAAGTAGTTCACACCGTACATCTCCAGGTCCTGAGCTATCTTCAAATATTCCATTTCAGCTTCGTCCCTGTGAGGAGAATGAAAGATACTGTCACTGGCGCGGACATGAGAAATCTGGAGGGCAGCGCACACCGAGCTGAGCTTCGACCCTGCGGGAAGACGTGAGCCAGGCAGCTACCAGCCAAGCTCTGCCCGATCCCAAGTCTGTTAACCACACCCCACAGAGGTGAAGCAGAATTTCCCATCCCCGTGAAAACAAGAGAATAGATTCATTACAGTGTCTCCTTGGCTTCAATTTCACGCTTTACCCTTGGTAAATAGTGACACCTGGCTTGAGTAATTCATGAAAAGCACGTAGTACATCTGCTCCCTCAAATGGATTTGGATGTTCGAATTTCAAGTAAGCTGTTGCTTTATCTAATTGTGTACTTTCTTCACCTAGAAGGTTTTGGTAAGATGTATCTCTCTCTGCAAGCTACGTGAGAGCTGCCTTTCTTATTTTATTCCTTTGGGTGTTATTGGAGGTTAAGGCACCTTCCTGATTTTAATCCATTGGATGTTGCTGGAGGTTAGGGCAAGAGCTCTCCAGGCTGTCAAACCCAAGCCAGGTCACCCACTTCTAAGTTGTGAGTCAGACTTAAAGGAAGCTCTTGAAGTAGCAATGACTTGCAGAAAACTCCCAGATAGGTACAGTGTTGAAATATCTTAACTCAAATCTCCCTATGACCTTGCCTTCTTCCCTCTCTCCCATCTCAAAATGGTCTCAAATGAATTTTAAAAATTCAACCTGAGAGGACGAGCAGTGGCAAGCAGGTGGAGCAACTCGAAATCACACGCGTTGTTGATGTAAATTGATACAATTGCTTTGGAAAATTGTTTGATGTTATTTATAACAGCAAAAACCAGGAGACAATGGGACAACCTAAATGTCCATCAATAGTGGAATGGATAAATAATGTGTGGTCTATGAATACAGAGGAATTCTACACAGCAACGAAAATGGAAAAAACCGCCGTTACAGGCCACAAACCCAAATCTCACAATATCATGCTGCATAAAAGAAGTGAGGCACAAATAACAGAAACTGTCTGATTACACTTATACAATGTTTAAAATAGGCAACACTAATCCATGGAGTTGGATTCAGAAGAGTGGTTACCCTGTGGGGAGGAGTGATTGGGGGCACATGCTTTCTTGTCACCTGGTGTTACCTGGTGTTTTCACTCTGTAAGAATCCATCAAGTGGTATATTTACGACTTATCCACTTTTTAGTATACTTTTTTTTTTTTTTTTTGTGGTACGCGGGCCTCTCACTGTTGTGGCCTCTCCCGTTGCGGAGCACAGCCCCCGGACGTGCAGGCTCAGCGGCCATGGCTCACTGGCCCAGTCGTTCCGCAGCATGTGGGATCCTCCTGGACCGGGGCACGAACCCACATCCCCTGCATCGGCCGACGGACTCTCAACCACTGTGCCACCAGACAAGCCCCAGAATACTTTTTTAAGAGTTAAAAACAACATGTGATAGGAAGTTGATTTGAAGAAGAGAAAAAAAATATTAAAGGCTAATGAAAAGATGATCAATTCCTAACGTGATCGGGGAAATGCTAATTAATATTTAAGATACAAAATTTCATCTTTTAGATCACAAAAATTAGATTGGTTAAAAACCAGTGTTGCGGAGAGAATGGAGGGGGGAACATTTTCACACACTGCCGATGGGCTTGTAAATAGGTACAACCTTTTCAGAGGGCAATTTGGAGGCACCTGTCAAGACGCAAAATGCTCACATCCTTTGCCTCAGCAACTCCTCTAAAGGATCTATCCTCAGAACTACTCATACAATTATATAATGATATCAGATTGTACACTGCAGAACATTCTGTAAAAGTGAAAGACCTACAGCTACTCCAAATACCATCAATAGAGGAATGGACGCAAAAGCTATGGAATATGCATATAATAGAACTTTTTTTTGGAATTTTATTTTATTTATTTTTTTATACAGCAGGTTCTTATTAGTTATTTTATACATATTAGTGAATGTATGTCAATCCCAATCTCCCAATTTATCCCACCACCTCGCCCCCCCCACTTTCCCCTCTTGGTGTCCATACATTTGTTCTCTACATCTGTGTCTCTATTTCTGCCCTGCAAACTGGTTCATCTGTACCATTTTTCTAGGTTCCACATATATGTGTTAATATATGATATTTGTTTTCCTCTTTCTGACTTACTTCACTCTGTATGACAGTCTCTAGATCCATCCAGGTCTCTACAAATGACCCAATTTCGTTCCTTTTTATGGCTAATATTCCATTGTATATATGTACCACATCTTCTTTATCCACTTGTCTGCTGATGGGCATTTAGGTTGCTTCCATGACCTGGCTATTGTAAGTAGTGCTGCAATGAACATTGGGGTGCATGTGTCTTTTTGAATTATGGTTTTCTCTGGGTATATGCCCAGTACTGGGATTGCTGGGTCATATGTTAATTCTATTTTTAATTTTTTAAGAAACCTCCATACTGTTCTCCATAGCGGCTTTATCAATTTACATTCCCACCAACAATGCAAGAGGGTTCCCTTTCCTCCACATCCTCTTCAGCATTTGTTGTTTATAGATTTGCTGATGATGCCCATTCTAACTGGTGTGAGGTGATACCTCATTGTACTTTTGATTTGCATTTCTCTAATAATTAGTGATGTTGAGTGGCTTTTCATGTGCTTCTTGGCCATCTATATCTCTTCTTTGGAGAAATGTCTATTTAGGCCTTCTGCCCATTTTTTGATTGGATTGTTGGTTTTTTAAATATTGAGCTGAATGAGCTGTTTATATATTTTGGAGATTAATGCTTTGTCTGCTGATTCATTTGCAAATATTTTCTCCCATTCTGAGGGTTGTCTTTTTGTCTTGTTTGTAGTTTCCTTTGCTTGGCAAAAGCTTTTAAGTTTCATTAGGTCCCATTTGTTTATTTTTGGTTTTATTTCCATTACTCTAGGAGGTGGATCAAAAATATCTTGCTGTGATTTATGTCAAAGAGTGTTCTTCCTATGTTTTCCTCTAAGAGTTTTACAGTGTCTGGTCTTACATTTAGGTCTCTAATCCATTTGGAGTTTATTTTTGTGTATGGTGTTAGGGAGTGTTCTAATTTCATTCTTTTACATGTAGCTGTCCAGTTTTCCCAGCACCACTTATTGAAGAGACTGTCTTTTCCCCATTGTATATTCTTGCCTCCTTTGTCATAGATTAGTTGACCATATGTGTGTGGGTTTATCTCTGGGCTTTCTATCCTATTCCATTGATCTATATTTCTGTTTTTGTGCCAGTACCATATTGTCTTGATTATTGTACCTTTGTAGTACAGTCTGAAGTCAGGGAGTCCAATTCCTCCAGCTCCGTTTTTTCCCCTCAAGACTGCTTTGGCTATTTGGGGTCTTTTGTGTCTCCATACAAATTTTCAGATTTTTTGTTCTAGTTCTGTGAAAAATGCCATTGGTAGTTTGATAGGGATTGCATTGAATCTGTAGATTGCTTTGGGTAGTATAGACATTTTCACAATATTGATTCTTCCAGTCCAAAAACATTGTACATCTCTCCATCTGTCTGTGTCATCTTTGATTTCTTTCATCAGTGTCTTATAGTTTTCTGAGTACAGGTCTTTACCTCCTTAGGTAGGTTTATTCCTAGGTATTTTATTCTTTTTGTTGCAGTGGTGAATGGGATTGTTTCTTTAATTTCTCTTTCTGATCTTTCGTTGTTAAGTGTACAGGAATGCAAGAGATATCTGTGCATTAATTTTGTATCCTGCAAATTTACCAAACTCATTGATTAGCTCTAGTAGTTTTTAGGTGGCATCTTTAGGATTCTCTATGTATAGTGTCATGTCATCTGCAAACACTGACAGTTTTACTTCTTCTTTGCTAATTTGTACTCCTTTTATTTCTTTTTCTTCTCTGATTGTCATGGCTAGGACTTCCAAAACTATGCTGAATAACAGTGGCAAGGGTGGATATCCTTGCCTTGCTCCTGATCTTAGAGAAAATGCTTTCAGTTTTTCACTATTGAGAATGATGTTTGCTGTGGGTTTGTCATATATGGCCTTTATTATGTTGAAGTTGGTTCCCTCTATGCCCACTTTCTGGAGAGTTTTTATCATAAACGGGTGTTGAATTTTGTCAAAAGCTTTTTCTGCATCTATTGAGATGATCAAATGGTTTTTATTCTTCAGTTTGTTAATATGCTGTATCACATTGATTTGCATATATTGAAGAATCCTTGCATCCCTGGGATAAATCTCACTTGATCATGGTGTGTGATCCTTTTAATGTGTTGTTGGATTCTGTTTGCTAGTATTTTGTTGAGGATTTTTGCATCTATATTCATCAGTGATATTGGTCTGTAGTTTTCTTTTTTTGTAGTATGTTTGTCTGGTTGTGCTATCAGGGTGATGGTGGCCTCATAGAATGAGTTTGGGAGTGTTCCTTCCTCTGCTATCTTTTGGAAGAGTTTGAGAAGGATGGGTGTTAGCTCTTCTCTAAATGTTTGATAGAATTCACCTGTGAAGTCATCTGGTCCTGGACTTTTGTTTGTTGGAAGATTTTTAATCACAGTTCCAATTTCATTACTTGTGATTGGTCTGTTCATATTTTCTATTTCTTCCCGGTTCAGTCTTGGAAGCTTATACCTTTTTAAGAATGTGTCCACTTCTTCCAGGTTGTCCATTTTATTGGCCTAGAGTTGCTTGTAGTAGTCTCTTAGGATGCGTTGTATTTCTGCGGTGTCTGTTGTAACTTCTCCTTTTTCATTTCTAATTTTATTGATTTGAGTCCTCTCTCTCTTTTTCTTGATGAGTCTGGCTAAAGGTTTATCAATTTTGTTTATCTTCTCAAAGAACCAGCGTTTAGTTTTATTGATCTTTGCTATTGTTTTCTTTGCTTCTATTTCATTTATTTCTGCTCTGATCTTTATGATTTCTTTCCTTCTACTAACTTTGGGTTTTGTTTGTTCTTCTTTCTCTAATCGCTTTAGGTGTAAGGTTAGATTGTTTATTTGAGATGTTTCTTGTTTCTTGAGGTAGGCTTGTATTGCAATAAACTTCCCCCTTAGAACTGCTTTTGCTGCATCCCATAGGTTTTGGATCATCGTGTTTTCATTGTAATTTGTCTCTAGGTATTTTTTGATTTCCTCTTTGATGTCTTAAGTGATCTCTTGGTTATTTAGTAATGTATTGTTTAGCCTCCATGTGTTTGTGTTTTTTATGTTTTTTCCCTGTAATTGATTTCTAATCTCATAGCATTGTGGTCGGAAAAGATGGTCGATATAATTTCAATTTTCTTAAATTTACCGAGGCTTGATTTGTGACCCAAGATGTGATCTATCCTGGAGAATGTTCCAAGCGCACTTGAGAAGAAAGTGTAATCTGCTGTTTTTGGATGGAATGTCCTATAAATATCAATTAAATCTATCTGGTCTATTGTGTCATTTAAAGCTTGTGTTTCCTTATTACTTTTCTGTCTGGATGATCTGTCCTTTGGTGTAATTGAGGTGTTAAAAGTCCCCCACTATTATTGTGTTACTGTCGATTTCCTCTTTTATAGCTGTTAGTAGTTGCCTTATGTATTGAAGTGCTCCTATGTTGGGTGCATATATATTTGTAATTGTTATATCTTCTTCTTGGATTGATCCCTTGATGATTATGTAGTGTCCTTCATTGTGTCTTGTAACATTCTTTATTTTAAAGTCTATTTTATCCAATAAGAATATTGCTACTCCAGCTTTCTTTTGATTTCCATTTGCATGGAATATCTTTTTCCATCCCCTCCCTTTCAGTCTGCATGTGTCCCTAGGTCTGAAGTGGGTCTCTTGTAGACAGTATATATATGGGCCTTATTTTTGTATCCATTCAGCAAGCCTGTGTCTTTCGGTTGGAGCATTTAATCCAGTCTTGTTTAAGGTAATTATCGATATGTATGTCCCTATTACCATTTTCTTAATTGTTATGGGTTTGTTTTTGTAGGTCCTTTTCTTCTCTTGTGTTTCCCACTTAGAGAAGTTCCTTTAGCATTTGTTGTAGAGCTGGTTTGGTGGTGCTGAATTCTCTTAGCTTTTGTTTGTCTGTAAAGCTTTTGATTTCTCTGTCTATCTGAACAAGATCCTTGCCAGGTATACTAATCTTGGTTGTAAGTTCTTCCGTTTCATCATTTTAAATATATTGTGCCACTTCCTTCTGGATTGTAGAGTTCCTGCTGAGAAATCAGCTGTTAACCTTATGCGAGTTCCCTTGTATGTTATTTGTTTTGTATGTTGTCATTTTTCCCTTATTGCTTTCAGTAATTTTTCTTAGTCTTTAATTTTTGTCAGTTTGATTACTATGTGTCTCGGCATGTTTCTCCTTGGGTTTACCCTGCCTGGGACTCCTACTTCCTCGTCTTGGGTGGTTATTTCCTTTCCCATGTTAGGGAAGTTTTTGACTATAATCTCTTCAAATATTTTTTCAGGTCCTTTTGCTCTCTCTTCTCCTTCTGGGACCCCTATAATGCGAATGTTGTTGTGTTTAATGTTGTCCCAGAGGTCTCTTAGGCTGTCTTCATTTCTTTTCTTTTTTTAAAAAAAATTAATTAATTAATTATTTAATTTATTTACTTTTGGCTGCATTGGGTCTTTGTTGCTGCACATGGGCTTTCTCTAGTTGCAGTGAGCGGGGGCTACTCTTTGTTGTGGTGCACGGGCTTCTCATTGATGTGGCTTCTCTTGTTTCAAAGCACGGCCTTCAGCAGTTGTGGCCCGTGGACTCTAGAGTGCAGGCTCAGTAGTTGTGGTGCATGGGCTTAGTTGCTCTGCGGCATGTGGGATCTTCCCAGACCAGGGCTTGAACCCACGTCCCCTGCATTGGCAGGTGGATTCTTAACCACTGCGCCACCAGGAAAGCCTCGTCTTCATTTCTTTTCATTCTTCTTTCTTTATTCTGTTCCACGGCAGTGAATTCCACCGTTCTCCCTTCCAGGTCACTTATCCATTCTTCTGCCTCAGTTATTCTGCTATTGATTCCTTCCTGTGTATTTTTCATTTCAGTTATTGTATTCTTCATCTCTCTTTGTTTGTTCTTTAATTCATCGAGGTGTTTGTTCTTTAATTCTTCTAGATCTTTGTTAAACATTTCTTGCATCTTCTTGTTCTTTGCCTCCATTCTTTTTCCGAGGTCCTGGATCATCTTCACTATCATTATTCTGAATTATTTTTCTGGAAAGTTGCCTATCTCCACTTCATTTAGTTGTTTTTCTGGGGTTTTATGTTGTTCCTTCATCTGGTACATAGTCCTCTGCTTTTTCATTTTGTCTATCTTTCTGTGAATGTGGTTTTCCTTCCACAGGCTGCAGAACTGTAGTTCTTCTTGCTTCTGCTGTCTGCCCTCTGGTGGATGAGGCTATCTAAGAGGTTTGTGCAAGCTTCCTGATGGGAGGGACTCAATAGAATTCTTAAAATGAACATAAATTAGCACTGAATGCAGTAGGTCTGTACATCCTGACAGGCAGTAAGTACCCATGCCCCCACGCACCAGAAGGACACACACAATACTGAAGACCAGCACTGCTGCCAGCTCTCCCTTTTTCTTCTATATACTTCGGTACTGCATTTTGTTCAACAAACACATCCCAGTTTTGTAGTTCCTTAAAAAAGAAAAAAAGGCCCATAGGTAATATAAATCAGTGATGAAGCAGCCTCACCTGGCTCGGCCTCGGTGCTCTGCGTACCAGGCTGTGATTCTTTCCTCCCACATTTCTGGAGTCATTTGATACAGATTTATTACCTAGCAAAAAAGAGAGCAAAATAAAAAACCCCCACACAAAGAAAGTTCTGGTATTGTTTGGTATTTGTATAATTATGCATCATTTTTACAAAACAGCAAAGCTATTTTTAAAAAGCCACATACAGGGAGCCAGTCACATGCAGAGGTGGGTGTGTAAATTAGCACCATTCAACCTGAGTCACAACTCGGAAAGCTGCACCATTTCTCAGGCCACGGGGCACCCCTCGCCTGGCAGCACCCTTCTTTCCTGGGCCACAGAGCCCAGAGGGAGGACCTTGCTCAGGAGCAGAGCTCACTAATTTCAGGCCGGCTGCAGGCCAGGCTGTACGTGTTGCTGCCTTTGCCTCTGCAGAAACCATCAGAGGAGCAGGTAAAATCAGGGGAAGGTGAGGAGCAGACCTTTATCATACATGACAGGGGAGTGGAGCTATAAAATCAGAAACAGCAAAAGGGAGGGAAGGCCTGCTTCTGAGGCTAATGAACAAGACGAACACCACCAAGGATTAAAAGCTACAATGTCCACCCCCCACTCATCCCGTCTATCTGCCCCGCCCTGCACAGCTGCAAACAGCTCATTTCCCCAGTCTGAACTCAGGCTGCTCCATGCCCCTCCCTAGGAATCACTGACGCTCCTCCACCTTTAAAGAAAGGACCATCTGCAGGCCATGCCTGTCCTGGCAACCCCAAACAAATCCCAAGAAGCTTTGCTTTATAATGTTCTTAACAGAGATCATTACTCGAGATTGATTACAAAACACTTATAAAAATGTTCTTGCCACCTACATCCAATATTCCTCCCGGTCCTTTGGTTATGTCTTCCCCAACAGGGAATTTGACTTCTTACCCTTTTTGGAAGCAATTCCTCTTGGGCCAAAAATCCCCGCTTGTGAACAGAGGGGTCGTAGTCACCGTACTGGAAGGAGAGGAAAAGGAGAGAGTGGGATTGAGATTCTAAAGACAACTGCGTTTCTGAACAGGTCAGCTCAGCCTCTGTCCCTCCCAGCTCCAGGGAACAATTTAATTCTGATGACAAGTCAAGATTGCAACCTTGCTAGTTTGTTATCCTTGGATGAAAATACAAAACTGATTATATCTGTGAACCATAATCCCGTAAGGGATGGATGGGTAACATGCTAATAAGAATGTGACATTTGTAGAGAAATGTGGCCGAGTTTTCTAACTTCTGAAGGAAGCCATCACTACCAAAACAGCTGTTGAAAGGAGACAACAAAACACAACTGTGTAAATTGTGATTAGCAACCGGTGATAAGAGTCTTACCTATAAATGCTTCTAAGTGGCTGGTAATTGGAGCCAACTGATAGGTGGGAACTGGGGATAATGCCGGCAATATTTTTAATACCTTTCAATCAAGGCTCTGAAAAATGCTTTGGATAAATCTGATGCCAACACTGTCATTTCTATTGTACAAAGAAATGAGTAAAATGTTAACAGATTTTTCCTGAAGCTGCAGAGCAAATCACTCTGGGGCTTGCATTTTAATGTACTCACCAGGGACAATAACTTGAAGTTTATCTTCTGATTTCAAAACAAATACCCCTCCCTGCTCTGCAGCGGGAAGGCCACCGCAATGAGAAACCCACGCACCTTGCTGCAACTCGAGAGGGCCCGCACGCAGCAGTTAAGATCCAACACAGCCAAAAATAAATAGGTTGGATAAATTTATAAAAAACAAACAAACAAATACCCCTTTCTTTCCTAGAAAGTTAGTCTGACCAGGAAATAATCAGAAATGAAGGAATTTTTTTTTTTTTTTTTTTTTTTTTTTTTTGTGGTATGCGGGCCTCTCACTGCCGTGGCCTCTCCCGCCGCGGAGCACAGGCTCCGGACGCGCAGGCCCAGCGGCCATGGCTCACGGGCCCAGTTGCTCCGCGGCATGTGGGATCTTCCCGGACCAGGGCACGAACCCGTGACCCCCGCATCGGCAGGCGGACTCCCAACCACTGCGCCACCAGGGAAGCCCAAAATGAAGGAATTTTTAAAAAGAAACTAACCATAAAATATATAGAAGATCAAAGCCTGTCTCTTGTCAATCAGCATTCAGTGGCTTTTCTTTTGACCCAAAACAACAAAGCTCAGTATTTTAGTATTATCTTCTATAAACATTTATCCTTTTTGCCACCAACATTGGAAAAACAAAAGAAAGGTCTGGCACAAGGCTGTTGGCTCTACATCCCACCAAATCGGGTGAGGACATGGCCTACCCTCATTCCCAAAGAACCTTAAGTTAGATTTCTGGTGAGTTTTCCAACAGACACTCATGAGGTTGAAGAGATGTTCATCATCAACTGTAAATCATGCTTCTTCCCATACTACCCTCTATAAAAGCCCGGAGGATTAATATCTCTTATGAATCTCATAATTACCTTGCAAATAACAGAATTGTATTGCATTGTTTTTTCAGTTTAAAAAATTAACTGGTCAAACTTAAATACTTAACCCTGTCTATGCATTTCTTCATTTAAAAAACTTGAAGGAGGGACTTCGCTGGTGGGCCAGTGGTTAAGACTACATGCTTTCAATGCAGGGGGCATGGGTTTGATTCCTGGTTGGGGAACTAAGCTCCCGCATAGTGTTTGTTGTGGCCAAAAAAAAAAAATGAAGGAAACTGGTTTCTCTGGGTCTCTGAAAGGCCAGGGGGGTGTAATAAGTCAGGAACTGTATGAGCTTGAACAGTACTCTCTGCAGAGAGTGCAGGTAGGAGCCTGAAATTGGCGGGGAGGGGAGGGGAGGGGGAGGGGAGGGGGAGGGAGCGGGTATGGGAGGCAGGCTGCTTAAAGTTCAATTCCAGCTCCTTCACTTATTAGCTATGACCTTAGAAATTTTGTGTCTGTTTTCTCATCTGTAAAATGGGAATAACTATTTATTTTATAGGATTCTTGTAGATTAAATGAAATACCCAGAAATTTTTCTTTTTTTAAATTTTTTTGGCTGCACCATAAGGCATGAAGGATCTTAGTTCCCTAACCAGTGATCAAACCCTTGCCCCCTGCATTGGGATTGTGGAGCCTTAACCACTGGACCACCCGGGAAGTCTCAACCCATAAAAAATTTTAAACTATGATTAACACACCGCATTTAATATAACCTGATGTCAAAAGATTAAAAACTCAGGTCATGTCACCTCTCCAAGTCTGTTTCCTAATTTGTCAAACCAGAGCATTTGTCTTGGAGGATTTTGAAGGGGGCGGGCCACTCTGGAGCATCCCCTGAGGCCCTGAGTGAGGCACCCTCTCTCTAAATCTCAGCTTCCCCATCTGGAAAGCAGGGGTCAGAACAGTGCCTGCCTCCTGGGGGGTGATGAGGATGAAGACAGTCAGGTAAGCATTTTGTATGGTGCCCAGCTCATAATGAGTCAGGTATTATTGTCATCAGCTGCATTATTTATGATGACACTGGTTACTCTTTGCCTGTCAGTTTCTTAAAGGGGGAGGATGATAAAGAAAGTCCCGTGAGTTGTACTTGCAAACTTCTCAACAGTGCTGACCAAACTCTAGTGCTTTTGCAAGCAGATATGCAAAGTGAAAGCCATAAATTCAGGCTCCAAAGGCTTGCAAGATTAATGATCCACATTGTCATACTAAGCTCCCAGCTACTCAATTGATCAAATGCTACATCTGAGCACTGGGGAGGTGGCAAAGACACTGCTGAAGGAACTTCTCCACTGGACTAATTCCACTTATAACATTAAAGCCACCTTGAGGTATGTGTCTGCACTTAAATGTCTTTTTAAAAAACAAAAGAAGAAAATCCTCAAGTTGTGGTGGCTGGTGAATATAAAAGAAAGTCAGACCACTCCATGGATGGAAATGGCTGTTCCTCCTCATTTTATGTACAGAAGAATCCCAAAAACATAAGCAGGAGTGAATTTGCTGGGAAGCTAATGAGGCTTGGGTTTCAGGTCTCTGCATCTGCATGGGCCTGTACCTAATTTTATATTAATAATTTGGTGTTCTTGCATTAAAAGAACACCCTAAATTATATAAGCTTCAGGGCCCACAAAACCTGGATCCACCCCTGATATAAACCAATTGAATTTAAATTCAAGAAGCGAGTTCACCTTGTAAAGGACTCTCAGAGTCACTTCTTAAACAGAGACAAATACTTTCCTCTGCTTATACGTATGAAAAATTAGACCAAATGCTCTGAATAGGATTTCACAAAACATAATGGTCTAATCAATACATATATAGAATAAACAGTTAGATCCCAACCGCACACCAGTCACTAAATTGCAGATGGATTAAAGACTTAAACCTATAAATGAAAATCCATAAAAATACCAGAATAAAATATAGAAGAACATGTGTATATTAAGTTGGTGAACTCATTCCAAAAGTCACTCAAAACATGAAAAGGACTGACATGTAAAAAAAGATAAAATATTAATATCCATAATATATAGAGCTCCTATAACTCAATTAGAAAAAGACAAACAATAAAGTGGAAAAAACAGGCAAGTCATAAACACTTGATTCACAGAAGAAATACAAATGGCCAATAAGTCTATGAAAATGATGCCCCCATGGTAATCAAGGAAATGAAAACTTTTAAAAAATCTACATTTTTGTCAAATTAGCAAACATTTAAAAGGCTGATAGCAACCACTGTTGATGAGGATATGGAAAAACAGATATTCTCACCACTATTGGTAGAAGTTAAATTAGGAACTTTTGGAGAGCAATTTGGCCATAACTATCTAAATTTTTTTTAGATAAAATTTACATACATAAAATTCACAATTTTAAGCTTATAATTCAGTGGTTTTTAGTACATTCAAAATGTTGTACAACCATCACCGCTGTCTAATTCCAGAATATTTCCATCACCTCAAAAAGAAATCCCTTACCCATTAGCAGTAAGTCCTAATTTCCTCCTCCTGTCCCCTGACAACCACTCAACCTACCTTCTGTCCCCATGAATTTGCCTCATCTGGACATTTCATACAAATGGAATCATACAATATGTGGCCTTTCCTGTCTGCTTCTTTCACTTAGCATTATTTAAACTTTAAATGTTCCTATCCTTCAACCCATTTATGCCATTTCTTGATATCTATCATAGACAAATATTGTTCGTATGTGCCTAAACAGGCATACTCAAGGATGTTCACTGCACCCATTTCAGTAGAAAAGTAATAGAAAGAAAAACAAGCCTAAGTATCTACCAGTAAAGATATATTTAAATAAACAAGGACCTACAGTATAGCACAGGGAACTATACTCAATATCTTGTAATAACCTATAATGGAAAAGAATCTAAAAAAGAATATATACATATATGTATAACTGATCACTTTGCTGGACACTTGAAACCAACACAACATTGTAAATTAACTGTACTTCAATTAAAAAAAACAAAACAACAAAAAAGATATTTAAATAAACCACAGCCCCTCTGTTCTATGAAATACAGTTCAATAGTTTAAAAAACTGAGTACTTTAAGAACTCTCTTCTGACAGTTTTACGTGAAAAGGGTGTGCTATGCAGGATTTCCTCTAGAGTGGCGGCCTAGGAGTGGGATTTCGGGGACTCGGGGAGGGGGTATATCCTCACTGACAGGCCCCTACCATATCCATCACCCCACAGAGCTTATGCCAATTCACAGTCTCTTCCTGCATGGAAATGAGCTCAGAGCTTCTATTCTATTTATTTATTTATTTTACTTTTTTTTTTTTTAATTGAGGTATAGTTGATTTACAATGTTGTGTCAGTTTCTTCTGTACAGCAAAGTGACTCAGTTATACATATATGTATATTCTTTTTCATATTCTTTTCCATTATGGTTTGTCACAGGATATTGAATATAGTTCCCTGTGCTCTACAGTAGGACCTTGTTCTTTATCCATCCTATATTAATCCTTGTCAATCTCATGGGTTTGAAATGTTTCCTTATTGTTGCTTTAATTCCTCTTTTTCTTGATTACTAATAAGATTGTGCATCTTTTTGTATTTACAGATTCTTCTCATATTCTATAAATTGCCTGTTATTCGTACCCTTTACTCCCATTTTTCTGTTTTTTTCTTAGAAACTTAAGAGTTCTTTATATTCAGGGTTATATCTGCAATTCTACCTCTAGAAATCTACATTACGGGGAAAAAGCTTTTGCACATGTACACAAGGAAGCATATAAAAGAGTTCTCAGTAAAGTGCTGCTTATAATAGGGAAACAGCAGAAACTAAACCTACCTCCTCCTCAGGAGGATAGAAAAATAAATTAGGCTTATTCATCAACAGCTACCATACAGTAGTTAGAATCAATGAGCTACATCGACACATACAACACAATACATCTCAAAATTGACACTGAGTTAAGAGAAAATACCCATTTGTAAAAGGATAAGCCCCCCAGAAAGGGGGATATGCAGAGGATAGTACCATTTATATCAACTTTTACCTCCTGGGTATTTTTTTTCCCTGGATTATTTTAAAGTTAGTCTCCTCCCATCCAAATGACCACTGCCCAAGTTGGGAACCCCATAGTCTCAGCCAGATGACCACCACAGCCTTCTAACAGGTCTCCCTGTTTCCAAACTGGTCTTACTCCAATCTGTCCTTCACACAGCCACCAAAGGATCTATCTAAAATATAAACCCTTCACTGGCTCTGCATCCCCCCAGGAGAAAGTTAAGACCCTTTATGATCTGACCCCCAGCAGACCTCTCCAGCCTCAATTCTTGCCATTCTACCTATACTTTACATATACCCAACTTCTTAGTTGCCTTTTGGCACTCTGCCCCTAATTAGCATCAAAGAGCACTAGGAAACAACTAGCCTCCTCTCCCACCAGTCTTTTCTCTCTCTGAACACCAGGAATCTGCTGGCCAGCCCTGCAAGATTGGGGAATTACATACCATTCTCTCCCAAAGTCATTTTTAATAAGAACACATTTCAAACACCAAATTGTCAATATAAAATCCAACAGGTGGCTTAAGATGTTGCAAGATGGTTTGGTGTGTCACATGACTGGGCCAAAAAAACCAGCCTATATTTCTGATTCAAAAATAACCTAAACTCCTACTAAGAAATAAGGTTCTTGTTAACTGAACCATGTGATTAATATTTGTATTTATGCTTTAAGGGTAATTGTTTCTTTATGCTTTGGAATGAACTGTCTATATCAGCTGAACAGCTGAAATACTGTAATGAATACATTTGTGCGTAATTACATCCCAAGTGTTAATGAGCTCAATTCACTTTCCCCACCACACTTTTACATTTCCTATCTGTCTCAGAAAGGTTGTGGAAGAAAAGAAATGGAATATAATGGAAGGAACCAGGATGATTTACTGAAAAGTTTGGACTGATGTGACCATATAAATGAACCTAGAATTTAGTGAAAGGTAGTGTGTGGTACCCAGAGACCCCTCTCACAGTGAGGGCAAGAACAAGTGCTAAATTATGCAATCCAGACACTAGGGTTCTCACCCCTGCTCAATTCTCCAGCTCCATTCTGCTTCAAATCCTGTCCATCAAGCAGTGGGCTACAAACTCCATTTAAAAAAGGATTTACATTGGGCTTCCCTGGTGGCGCAGCGGTTGAGAATCCGCCTGCCAATGCAGGGGACACGGGTTCGAGCCCTGGTCTGGGAAAAGCCCACATGCCGCGGAGCAACTAAGCCCGTGCACCACAACCACTGAGCCTGCGCTCTAGAGTCCACAAGCCACAACTACTGAAGCCTGTGCACCTAGAGCCTGTGCTCTGCAACAAGAGAAGCCACCGTAATGAGAAGCCTGTGCACTGCAATGAAGAGTAGCCCCTGCTGGGCTTCCCTGGTGGCGCAGTGGTTGAGAATCCGCCTGCCGATGCAGGGGACACGGGTTCGTGCCCCGGTCCAGGAAGATCCCACATGCCGCGGAGCGGCTGGGCCCGTGAGCCATGGCCGCTGAGCCTGAGCGTCTGGAGCCTGTGCTCCGCAACGGGAGAGTCCACTACAGTGAGAGGCCCACGTATTGAAAAAAAAAAAAAAAAAAAAAAAAAAAAAGAGTAGCCCCTGCTCACTGCAACTAGAGACAAAGCCTGTGCGCAGCAACTAAGACCGAACGCAGCCAAAAATAAATAAATAAATAAATAAATATATTTTTTTAAAAAAAGAACATCAAGTATTGTGACTTTAGACAAATTATTAGTCCTTTCTGAGCCTTAAATTCTTTGGTTTACAGAAAAGACTCCATTGAGTATCACAAGAAATATTCATGTTATAACACTTTGTAAAACTGTAAAACACTACAGGCGTGTAAGATCTGATCAATATTGTAATCAGAGGCACCCTACTAATATTAACAGCTGTCCTAGAAACTGGAAGAATGTTATAATAATCCCTAGTTTCCCAAATGCAGACTTGAAGCCATAGATTACCTTTATTTGTAGGTTCCTGACAATTTACACCGGGAAAAACAGTTAAAGCACGCTCCTCCATATGAACCCCATATGCTATCTGTGAATCACTCTCATCTCTAAATTAGCAGGATCCAAATTAGGAGGGCTTTCCTACAGTGAAATCTGTTTAAGCAAACATCTGCTGGTTCCCTGAAAAGTTATTTTTTTTCTACAGGTGGCCTTTGAATTTGTGGCCCAAAATTTATGCAAAGAAAATGTAGCCTTTGAGACTAAAGTCCTTCAGAGAGAGGTAGTATCTTTGAGAACCTGGGCCTCCTCTCAGCCGGGGAGAAGGTGTGCGAGAGAGAAGCTCAGTTCAGGGCCAGGAAGTGCTCAGATTTAATGAAAGTGACAACTGCTTCATCACTGTCAGGGCGATACTGATTGAAAGGACACATTTTTCCTGTTATTAATATTCTTAATCAAAGCATAAAAGGAAGCATATGTTTTAGTTGAATCAGTGCCCATTTTCTGTTTTCTCAATTACTCATTTGTCAGGACAGTGGAACAGGGGAGGCACAAAATGCAATCCCAAAGCCATGAATTCTACCCTTAGCTTTACCCAAGATTGCCCAAATGACCTTGGGCAAATCACTGAGGGCAGATACTCACTTCGTGTCTGTATCAGTGACAGAGTCAACAACCTCCCCTCAGGCCAGTGAATACTCAGCAAATATTAGACGAGTCATCAAACGACTCTGATGCTTCTGTGTGACAAGCACGTACAGACCCTTTCTTCCTCCAAATGATAGGCCAGTTACTTCCTGGCTTTGATTTGAGATCTTAAGCTACCCCAAAAAGTGGGCTAAGAAGTTGAGGGTCTTATTAATTTCTCTAACATTTCAGGGAAATGGCTTTTTGGATACCTCTAACTAAAAAGGAAAATAATAACTGAAAAGATTGTGCAAAATCACAAAAGTAACCCAGGTGTCCCAATTCTGAGGTCATCTTATACTGCAGTGAAAGGTAGCAAGCAGAGGAATCAGGAGAAAGTGGCATGTGACTGAAGTCGTAAATCTGAGGGGCATGAAGCACCCTGGGCAGACCCTGTAGTGCGTCTTATAAAAACAGAGAGGACAGAAGCACAAGACCAGTGGTCTCCCTCTCCCACCACTCCCAGTCTGCAGCGATTTCTCTGTGAAAGACTCCCAGGTCACCAGACAGCTCAGCTGGGCTTGGTGGGGCCGAGAGCCTGCAGTGCCCGACCGTAAGCACAGCCAGCACGTCCATCCAGGTGGATGAAGCAGGACATTCCCCAGGGTGTGACATGGTTCCGAGGCATAGGGCCGCTAGTCCTCAGAAGATGAGTTTGAGATGAGGACCTGGGCCTTTCTGACCCCAAGGCCATGTTTGGCCAAAACTGCAGACGATAAACTCATTCTTCCTAGTTAATAAAAAGAGAGGTTGGCTGGGTGAATGTAATTAACCACATGTGCATAGTGAGATTACACAGATAATTCATCAAGCTGTACACTTATCGTTTATACACATACAGACACTCTCACAAGATGATACAGCAGTGGAACAGTGAGAGTGGTCCCCCAAGTCCACAAATGCCACAGCATCCCACTTTCTGGGGAAGTCTCTGAAGCCTAGAAGATCCAAAGAAACAGATGACTGGTGTGATCCTGTGACATGCATTAATGCCCAGGAAGAATGCGTTTTTCTTCTTTGAGCCTACCTTGGCCTGGACGGCGTAAGAAGCCAGGAGCACAGAAGCCTCGGGAGGGCAGTAGATCTTTTCATCTAAAATCTGCTTCTTTACCTGAAAGGGGCAACAGGGGAGACATGATACCGTGTGCATGGACAGGAGCTGTGCAGGCTGGTCACAGCAAGACACTGCAGGGTGTTCTAATGAGGCCTGTGAACCCAGCCTGCTAATGATTTTCTGACAAAGGGCATAATTTTTTCTTTTTACTGCTGCCGACAGGTTGGGAGCTCAGTCCCCGAGAAGTTATTGGTAAGATGGCTACGCAGAAAAAAAACCTTAATCTCTTCTGTTCGTGATCAAAAGCCGAAGAGGAAAAACAATCTTCGTAGTTAAAAAAAGAGACTGACATCTGGGTTGTGACGGAGGAGAGCTGTGAACTCGGGAAATGTCAGGAGCGGCTCTGGTGGTGATTGCAGCCTCGGCCCCAGCTGAGCACACGCAGAATCAGAGGAAATGGAGTCTGCTTTTAAGTCTTAACACAAGACCAAAGTCAGCGAGGCCACTGAGTTATGACTGCAGGAAAAAAACCCATCACTTTCAATATGCCTGCTCTAAGGAAAAAGGAAGCAATAAAGTTTGATCGATTAAACCTTTAAGTCCACTTGAGGTCCGGGAAATATAATTCTTAAGCCATAATGTTGAATTAACATATCTCATTGCATTTAACTTCTTAGACTGGTACGGTGGGTGATGTTCCAGACATAGAGGCAAGACAGCCTCCTGAAGTGAGGGCACGCTGAAATAAACACAACGGGAAAGCCAGCTCTCTTTCACAGACGTCAGCAGTCACCAGATTCATAAAAGTAGTAAATTTTGCCTTGCTCAGCTGTGAAAGTGCTCCAACATTTCAGTAGGAGGGGAAATTAAGCCAAAGTCAAATGGAGAATGGGCACTGCTTCCAAGCACTTACAAGAAAGCCATCTCTATACGGCTAGGACATTCTGGGGCCTAGGAGGTAATTTTGTGGTTTCATTCAAAGCAGGGCAACTTTCTAATCCTTCGGTTTTAAGCTGCACTACAGAAAAACTGAAAGGGCTTCCTTTTGACATGAAAATATTGGAGAGGGGATATACAAACACACACACTTTTTTTGGCAAACTTTTTTGCAAGAGAAATTATTGGAGGGGGTTATTATTTAACTTTACTTAATGCAATAATCTGGGGTTCAAACTAATTATAGGAGGCCAGGCTACATGTGTACATCTGGGCAATCATGTAATTAACGCCCTGCTCGGGTCTTTTCCGTCACTGATGGCGGACACACCAGCCGTTCCAGCGCCAAGCACCATAACTAACCGTGAAACTCGGGAAGTGCTCTGAGCGAGCAGTAGGAACACAAGCAAAACTGACAAGGTTCTCATCCTCACACCAGTCCCCCTAGCTGCACCTCTAGATGGTCAGCTAGCTGTCTTTGAACCTATAATTATGGATCTCCTAATTTCTTCAATTCGGTGGAACAATTACGGGGTGCCCACCGTGCACTCAAGGAGCCTTGCCTTAAAGGGGCTTACAGTCCAATGAGTGAATAAGTGGAATAAGACAATATAGACAAAGAGTGGCATGAAACATGATGTTTGAAGTACCACATGTGTGGGATTTACCAAGTGTCACTGGAGTTCTGAAGTCCTGCCTTCATGAGAGCAGATTTTAAATTTCTGGAAGAACTACTCTTTGCAAGACTCTCTTTTTAGACTTCCTGGGCAACTATTGAGTATTTTTAAGTTAGTGAGGAGCCATCTTCAAAGACGTTTCTACTTAGGAAGCTACTTGTATGTGTTCTTTCGCCATAATACTTTTGCAGTTTCATCTGACACCAATTCTCATCACTCAAGTATAGTTCTGTCCTGAAGACTGTTTTTCATTACAGAACCAAAGGGACTGGCTTTCCAGAGGGAGAACATTTTCACAATGTGGAGGCATTTGTGGTCAAATCCGAGGGGTTGGCCCAGGCTGCCTCTGCTGCTATGCCTGGCGGCAGTTCTCTCAAGATCAGGGGGGTAGCATGGAAAGGGGTACCTGCAAGAAGAATAAATGTTGCGTGATCTCCTGAACCAGCTCCTCCTCAGCATTCTCAGGATAAAATTTGGCCAGGAAGTGAAAGGTGACTGGCTCTTCCTTTGAAACGTCATGATCCAGCACCTGCAGAATTGCAGAGCAAAAGAAAAACAAGCTAGTTTCGCCCCTCTCCCTCCCAGGCCACCGTCAAAGGACGTTCTGCAGGGAGTGTATAAACATTTTTCTCCCTTCTAAATTTATCACATTTCCCAAAGGTTGTGATTCTACAGTTTGAAGCATTCACAAAGCCATCTATAACAGGAGGTAATATTCACTTCACATGGTGAATTAATCAAATTAATCAATATCCCCAAGTGGTGAGTGGAGCTAAGATGATTCAGGCATAAATGTTTTCAAGGCCACAGAGATAGCTAAAAACTAGAAATTTATAACTCAAAGGCCTTGGGCACTATCCTTCACGGTAGGCTGAAGGTTTTTTAATTTTCTCAAGTAGTGGAATCTTCCTTTATTCTTTTGTCTTGCTGACTACCTCCAACATTTAGGTCCATACTGGAATGGAGCTTAGAGATGATGAACTAGATATTTGTGAAATCATCTAAATATTAACTGAGCAACAAAAGTGAAACATGTCCATCATGGCAACCCTTTGTTTCAAGGAACCTCTAGAGATGCCCCACAAAATACTTGAGCACAGCCAGTAAACCACTCTGCCTTTAATCTTCTAACAATTTCATCCACCCACTGGAAAGCTTGAGCCATCTGCTCTCCAGAATGAATTTCATCTCAGGACATAAACATGCCATGTGACAGGCTACAAGGCTCCATTAACATGTGTGATAATTTATTTCCTTTGAGCAGCAGGCTCCATGGCTCCTGAGGCCCCCAATCTAATATCCATTTGGCCAACATTCAGGTATGATTTCAAATTTACTTTGCCGAGAGTCACAAGATGATACTGAAGGTTTTGCTGTCTTTGGTAGATAACTCTCCAGGCTCCTGCCCAAATTCCTGGTCGTGGTGCCCAAGAGACTCAAAGTAAACCTGATCTAGGATGCTCTTGCTGGCATGGCAGCACTTGGACATTCATGATCGTTGGGAATTACCATGTGAAATTTATAACCAGCAGGGACCCCAACGTGAAGATTCAGATTACTGCGTACATATGTAAACACAATTTGAACGCCTGAGTTTAGAGTCAAACTGGTAGAAGACGAGAGGCTTTCACTGTTTATCATGTGAAGTAGTAGATAATAGAAAGAGGTAGGCAATTGCAGGGGGTAATTTGGGGTAAAAATGAGACACTGACTTACTTAGAAATTCAGGGGTCTTATAGGAGTCACTGACTAAAACATACAGCCCTGCTCTCAGAGTCTCCATGGATAGGTTGGAAGGTAAGTAGGTGACAGTGTTTTTGTGAGCACATAAGAACCCACACAGAGGGCAGTTCCCCGAGGCAATATCCATTTCTAAGCCACATTAGAACTGCTGGGAGTCCAGGCTTGTCCACCAGGCCTCAGGAGCCCCAGAATATCATGAGAACAAAATAGACATTCTTCCTTCACCATGGGAACCAGCGCACTCTTTATTCCTTAGATCATGTTAATGAATAAATTGAGTTGGGTCATGGTGTTTCTCAAAAAGACTCTAAAAAATTCCCTAAAGAACAGGAGCCCCGAGAAAATCTTTCAAAGACATAAATTGTGGGAAAAAAACCCAAAACGATAATACAATAGTAATTTTTATCCATGAAGCCTGACTCATGGCTCAGTCAACAGACAGCATTAAGTCTGAAGCAATCAAGTGACACCCGGTGACAACAAGGAAGAAGCCAGGGATGGCGGCAGGTCAGTCCTGGGTGGTTCTGCAGGCCCGGGGTAGCTGGTGAGGCCTCCCCAGGCCCGCATCCTGTCCCGTATAACTTCCTCCACAACCCGCCCCCTCTCTGCTGTGTACCCATAATGCCCCATGATGAGCAATAAGCTAGACACATGTTCAGGGGAAATCCAGAGCCCATGCCAGCCCCACTGGTGTCATCAGGGTCTGGGCCCACCTTCTTGTCCATCTTGAGCCAAGCCACGGTGTCCTTGATTGTATACTGCAGGCCAAAGAACCAGGTTTCCCGAAGCCCCAGGGTCCGGCACACCAAGTCAAACAGATCCTTCCCTTTCCACTTCATCTGCAAGGGAACAAACCAACAGGGGAAGACAGCTGAGCCCAAGTGGTAATTTGCTCGCAGGAAAACATTTTCTCTGCTCCCCCCACCTCAGGTTCTGAAAGGTGGGGATGACGCTGAGATGGCTGAGGAGCACAGAATTCCTGAATAATTGTAAACCTTCCTACAGAAAACCATGAGCGGGGAAAATAATAATTAGGGCTTAATGGCTTAATCACTGCAAAGCATACACAATACCTCCCTTGGACAGTTCCTTACAAATCTTAATATGCCCAAAGCTGCTAATTTAGGAAAGCTGGTAAATAACGTCCACATTTAGGAGAGTCAAGCTTCTCCCGTTAACCCAAGGTGAGCTTCTAGAGACATTCGTTTCCTCAAGATTTTGCTGTTGATTTGTTTTTTAACCATGACTCTGCCCTTTAATAAAAGGGTAGCTTTTTAAAATGTAAAGACTAGTTTTCCTTGATTTTTTTTAAAAACGCAACATAGGGTAAGAAGTTGTAACTGACGTCATAAATCATGGGGAAAAAGAACCACGAGAGACCAGCCAGTCCAATCATGGGTCTCTCCCTGTCATGATGTGTAACTGAGGCCAAAGAAGAGGTGTCCACCCACAGCCACAAGCAGTAACTTCAAACTCTTGTATTGAAACCCAGGGGATAAACAGACAGGAATATACTGTAGTGTGCTAATCCCGTAGCCTCATTTTCAAAAGGACCTGAAGCGGGGCTTCCCTGGCGGCACAGTGGTTGAGAGTCCGCCTGCTCATGCAGGGGACGCGGGTTCGTGCCCTGGTCTGGAAAGATCCCACATTCCGCGAAGCGGCTAGGCCCATGAGTCATGGCCGCTGAGCCTGCGCGTCTGGAGCCTGTGCTCTGCAACAGGAGAGGCCACAACAGTGAGAGGCCCACGTACTGCAAAAAAAAAAGAATCTGAAGCAATGGCCGCTAAACCCATTTCTCAGCTCTTCAATCTTGTGGCCAGAAAAGCAGGTTCAATATCATAATAGGGGAAGAAAATACCCAGGAGCTTAGTAAATGTTGCCACCCGTGAGGCAGCCACCCGTGATGCAGCCACCCATAGCGGCTGCTCGCCTCGACCCCAGTCAGTGGCCCCCAAGTATCAGGTGGACATTCAAATGGACACCTGGGTACAGGGATGAGCACAAGACACATCACGGAGATGGTGGTCACAGATGGTGGATTCAAATACGAGGTCGCCAGACATCGGAAGAGGAAGACCACCTGACTGCAGGGGCGTCTGTCCTTCTTCTGCTCTCATTAGAAATTTCCACCCAAGGTCCTGGCACACTGAAGATGCACAGTGAAAAGGAACTGGGGGAAGTTCAGGGTTCAGAGACTTCTTATAAAAGCAAGAAGGGGGCTTCCCTGGTGGCGCAGTGGTTGAGGATCCGCCTGCCGATGCGGGGGTCACGGGTTCGTGCCCTGGTCCGGGAGGATCCCACATGCCGCGGAGCAACTAAGCCCGTGAGCCATGGCCGCTGGGCCTGCGCGTCCGGAGCCTGTGCTCCGCAGCGGGAGAGGCCACAGCAGTGAGAGGCCCGCATACCACAAAAAAAAAAAAAAAAAAAAAAAGCAAGAAGGAAAAAAAATAAGTTAGACCTCTAAAATCTGATAGGTGTTCGCTAAAACTTGATTCTAGAGGATTTTTCAAGCAGGCCTTCTATTTTTAATATGTGTGAATGGACGGCGTGTTCCCTACGAGGAACTCAACAGGAAAGCCCATCCTTCCCCGTGTGTATAGTCAAAGTCAAACAGCAAAGGAGCATCCTAGATGGAAGGACAACAAAACTGCAGCAGACACAGGGTGGAGATATGGATTAGCTTTTGTCCTTCTCCAAAAGACGCTCTAGCTCTGCCCCCGTCTGATCCCGTCTGCCCCCGTCTGCCCCCATCCCCTCTCTGTGACTTCAGTGGGGCCCCTGCAACACTACAAAGGTGGGTTCTTTAGAAATTATTTTGAGTAGAATAAAATAAAATGTTTTATTTTAAAAAGATGATCTCCTTCCCCCATTCCCCCCCTTTTTTTTTGGTACGTGGGCCTCTCACTGTTGTGGCCTCTCCCAACGCAGAGCACAGGCTCCGGACGCGCAGGCTCAGCGGCCATGGCTCATGGGTCTAGCCACTCCGCGGCACGTGGGATCCTCCCGGACCGGGGCACGAACCCGAGTCCCCTGCATCAGCAGGCGGATTCCCAACCACTGCGCCACCAGGGAATCCCCTCCTTCCCCTTTTGTAAGGCTTAATAATGCTTGTTGGCACACCTGTGTCCCAGTCTGACACTGGGACAAAGGGTTTTTTAATTCACGGTAGGTTTTAATTCCTACAGGCAGACTTCACTGAAGATATGTTATTTTGGAAAACTAGGAGCTTCAGGATGCTGATTATTCTCGTTTCTATTTTAAGCCAGTACGTAGTATATAAATTATAAATGACTACTTTGCTACAAGATAATGTAACACTTAAGAGCACACATTAACTTGGAGAAGTGAAATACCCAAGGGCCAAGAAGATCAAGGTAATGATCCCCAATCTGCCATAACTCATAGCTACCGCAGGGTGGGCTCTGGCACGATGGGGCTGTCTGCAAGTGGGTGTGTGGTACATCTAAACAAGAGTTACCAAGAGAATGCTGAGTGGATTTCCTGACTTGGGAGCTTAAATTCTCAAACATAATCTCGTATTAATGCAGTTTTCTACTTCCTTGTTTCTAAAATGCAAAATTATCTCTGTTGAATGCAGAGACAATGTCTTTGCTACTATGGAGCTTGCAATAAAGTGAAGAGAAGGGAAAAATTCTCACACCGATTCAGAATGCCTGGCTTAGATTTTCAACTTAAAGAATTGTAGGGTGTCAAATTGGAAATGAGTCTGAGTAATTAATTACCTACGGTGGACCTGTCCCCTTCTTGTATAAGGAAACATTCTTTGGCAGCCTGCTACAGCAGACACTGGCCTTCCTCTTGGTGGTCTAAGGTAGGCAACCCCCCAGATCGCCTCTTTTTCTGCTCTGTGGGGTTCCTTTCATCTTGCTCTCCTCCAGCACTCCCCAGACACCTTTTCCAGTAAGTAACTGGTATCTTAACACTCTTCTCCCACCTTAAAACAAAACCCATTTTCAGAAGAGCCAGTTATTTATTGCTCCTTTACAGCTCAATGTGAATTAAAGCCTCTGCTTCCTCTCATCTAATCCTTTTTTTGGCTGCACCTCGAGGCCTGTGGGATCTCAGTTCCCCGACCAGGGATTGAACACTGTCCACAGCAGTGAAAGCCTGGCATCCTAACCACTAGGCCACCAGGGAACTCCCCATCCTCTCAGCTAATCTTTCAGCAAGCATTACACAGCACATCCTATGTGCCCAGCAATATTAGACACTGAGGATGTAAAATTCTGGAAGAATGTTCCCTGCCGAAGACTCAAGTAACGACCCAGGTTGGAAAAAGCTTTAAAGAACAAGGGAGAATTAGTTAAAGGAGAAAAGGAAATAAGTCTAAAAACAGACAAACATCATGATCTCTACAGGGAACGGCATGTCATCTGGCAGAGGTGAAACAGACAGCCTGAACTCAGTGGGTGTGGAGGAGATGGACCAGGACTCTCCATATACCCTGAGGCAGAGGAATGATGGAATCAGACCTGCATTCTAGAATGTGCACTAACAGGGTGGAGAATGGGTTGGAGGAAAGGAGCCTGGAATCAAGAAGGGCAGAAGGGAGGCCAACTCCCGCCTTGATGAAGGCAGTGCGAAGGAGAGAAAGCCTGAGAACTGGAAAAGCATCAAGAGAAACGCCTGAATTCCTGGCTTGAGCGTCAGGTGATTCCAGTAAAGGAGGGACGGAAGACATGAGAAGCAGGAGCAGCAAGTTTTGAGGGAAACAGATGAGTAATTAAGTTTTAGACAAAGTAAAATAGGGTGCCTGAGGAAACCAAGTAGAGATGTCCTAAATACACCTGATTTTAAGTCTTAGCTCTATTTACAAAATAAAGTGTTCTAGTTTTAAGTCATTAAGTTTTTCTCTTTGGCTAAATCTAACCTCCAATGTGTTGTTACCTACACGAGGGTGCATTTTTCAACATGCCTTCCCCAAATGTATGAGGCTTGCTTAGTCTTCCTAATTTGGGTTTCTACTTCTTCACAAACAAGAACCACCAGTCACAGTTACTCCTGGTGGTTCTTGGGACACCCTGCGGACGGGAGGTCTTGGGTTGCAATGGGGCTTCTTTGGTGCTGCCAACTCGCAAGAGCATGAGCACGCCCCCTCCAGTTCTATCACTGGTCCCCCGCGCTGTGCTGATGTGGGAAGGTGATGTGACCACCTGAGCATCTCCCTAGATCGTAGGCGCCTCAGAACAAGAGCAACGCCGGTCATCTCTCTACTCCCCACAGCACCCGCCAAGTGTGTACACACAAGACGTGGCAAACAATGGCTGTGCGACAGAACAGACTTGACCACTTCAAAAACCCGGGGCCCAAAAGTGTAAAGCAGTATGAACCCCCATTCGTCCACTCTTTCGACAAACATTTAGTGAACACATGCTGTGTCCGAGCACCAGCCGAGGTGCAGGGGATAAATGGGGGACAGAAGACGACAGGCCCAGGGTGTGAACCTGTCAGAAACAGATTATCATTCCCCTCACCCCACACACAAATCAACTCCGGGTGTGGTGGTCAGCACTATAGCACCCAGTGCCACAACAGGGACATCAGGGACTGGAGGGACCCTCTATCTTGAAGGGGTGGGCAATGGCATCTGAACTGGTGGGAAAGAGAAGCCAAGTGAAGACCAGCCTTGGGGAAGGAGGAGAGAGCAGAGAAGTGTGTTACAGGCAGAGGGAAGAGCATATGCAAAGGTCTAGATGGTTCTTGTAGGAAATGACAGTATTGTAGTTCAGTCTGGCTGGAGAACAGAGGCTGAGGAACACTTGCTGTGCTTTCAACTACCGTCTAAAATCAATTCTTGGGAATTCTCTGGCTGGCCAGTGGTTAGGACTCCACGCTTCCACTGCAGGGGGCACAGTTGGGGAACTAAGATCCTGAAAGCCATATGGCATGGCCAAAATAAATAAATACATAAATAAAAATAAAAATAAAACCAATTCTTTGTCTCCTAACTCTGACCTGTCGTGTAAATCACAGAAAGCTGCCTAAGTGGCTGTTTTCTCCTTTTTCCCTAGGATGGAACATAACTTGTACCATTCTAGATGTACAGGAGAGAAGCTAAATCATTACATAAGATGGATGCTTCTGAAGATTAGGGCTTAATTCCTTCCAGGAACCAGTCTAAAAGGCAGAGAGAAACAGTGGTTATCTAACATAGGTATGAATCTCAGTGCTGCCGCTGTGTGACCTTGGGCAAGTTATTGAACTTCCTTGTGCTTTGCAACAGGGATAATAAACAGAACCTGTTTTAGCAGATTGATCTCAGGATTAAGTGCACTGATACATTTGAAAAGCCTAAGAAGGTGCCACAGTAAATACTCAATAAAAGGTGGTGATTACTCATTCTAACCCCGCCTCTTCTTATATTCTCAAGGGGCATCATTTAAAGCCTCCAGTTGTGTTCCACTCCACGCATGATGGATGGCAGATCAGAAAGAGCACCATCAATTCTCATCGTGCTAACCACGCCATCACTCACTTGACAAACATTTATTGAGCACCCACTACATCCTAGTCACTGACCTCGGCCCCAGAGATGAATGATGAATCTGGGACAAAACGCTGTCCCTATTCACGGCTGATGGAGAAGACAGGTAAACGGATAAGGAAAGTGCAACCTCTCAAATGCTCACCCAACAGAGGACTGAGGGAACACAGCTCAGGCCTGGAGGTCTGTGGGGTGAGTGGCTTCCCTGGGGAGATGCTGTCTGAGCTGGGTCTTGAAAGCCAGGCAGCAGCTGGTCCTCTGGTGAAGGGGATGAAGGAAGAGAGGTCACTCCAGCCGGAGGGAACAGCATGTCTGCCGCTTGGGTCCAGGCTGTTGTCAAGTGAAGGAACGCTCTTTGCGCTCTTCTGGTATCTGACAAGCAGCATGACTGTCCTACCTGAAGTATCGAATGTTCAGTGTGGTACTGAGTACATGGCTTCAGCCCCACGCGTGTGACAGCTCGCACCCACCACGGCCACTCAGGGCCTGGGTCGTTCAGTCCCTGCTCTGAGTGGCCAGGGCCCCCTGAACAATACCTGCCATGTCTCTAAGGAGCCACGACCAGTGGGATGAGTCTTGTGTTTCTTTTTTTTATTAAAACATTTTCTCTTCTGACACCTGCTAGCACATAAGCCATTCAGGCTTTGCACTTATGCTACTCACAGGCCTTTTTGGAGGGTTTGTCATTTTTCCCGAACAGATTGCCAAAAAGAAAACAGCCCCTGGTGCTGATGAAATGTTCACCTGAACTCATCTCTTCTGCCCTGGGGGAAGTGTTCCACTGCTCCACATACCCCCTCACCCCCACCTCTGCTCAGCCCAGCGAAGGGAGGGAGGCATCGAGGCAGGGGCTCATCTTGCAGGCAGAGAAGGAGCGGTGGAGGGAGGGAGAAAGGAGATTTGCAGGAAGGAGCCGGACTCCATGGTGTGTGGGCTCCAGCTCTGTGGGCCTCGGCCTCCTGATGCCCTTGAAGAGCAGGGCAAATGGCAGGGAGTCCGGGCGCACGGTGCATCTTGCATTGTGGCTGTGTTCTTGCATTACTTTAACGGGCTGCGGTGCTATTTCCCAGATCCATCCTGTGCCTCTATCACAGATGGATGTGTATGAACTTTATAAACAGGACTAAGTGCTGTCAGCTTGTTATCTTTTGTAGGGGCTGGATTTATGAGCTTTACCCAGAGTGAAGTGCTTGTCATTTATCAACCTCAAATGTTTTAAGGAAACAGCACTAAGCACTTACGCTCTGCAGCAGGAACGTAGCTGGAATGCAGCACTTTTCTGTTATTAAAAGCAACTGGCACCAATAATCTACAGGACCAATCAGGGTCTATTAACAGGGGAAGCATTTTGAATAACGTCTGAGACATCTTCTTACAACACGCCAGGTTTAGACTCACAACCCTAAAACTACCACTTGTTTTTTTGGCTTTGGCAGCCTTCGCATTGCATTTCTCGCACTGCTTTCTCTGGGCCGTGCAGAGAACCGAATGTGGCTGCCATGTGTTTTCACACATGGACTGAGAATGCCTGAGAATCAGAAGCCCCAGAGAAACTTCAGCTTTACAGAGAAGACTCAAACCTGTAGAAGCTAGCAGAGAAGTGACATCCCATTTAATAGATGTCGGGGGACAGGATTATCAGCCACACAAGGGATGCTATTTGACTGGCTGTCTACTCCACAGAACAGGAAAGAGAACCGACGGACAGACCTGGCATTCACTTATCAGGGTTTCTTCTAATTAGTTCCCAAGCTGCCCCAGCATTTTCCATAAAAACTATTGAAAGGTTAGCTCCCTTACAGACAGAGCAATAGAAGGGACTGTGCCTCCCCGGGCTCAGGACACATGTAGCATGTTTACCATGATTTCGGGAACGCGAGAGCAAGGAGGGCTGTGATCTCCCCTCTCCTCGTTCACCCCTAATTGACTTTTGCAGTCGTGGCTGCCCTACGAGAACCAATTTCAGAGAAGAGTTGAGAATTTAAGATGCTGATGTGCCAGATCAAAACCTAAATACAACTTTTATTGGTCTGTTTTGAAAAAACAGATGCCAAACATCTCCACTGACAAGATAAACACAATGGAAAGAGTTATAAAAATGATTTTGCTGTGCAGAAGTCAATAATGAGTCCCATTAACATCTATTCCAGTTAATCAAAGAGGATAAAAAAGTGCAGTAATGGGGGTGTAAAACCGACCCTCCCCGATTCATGCCACGGAAGCAGGTTCTGTGTCTCATGTCTGTGTTTCCTGTCGTGGTTAAGGACACACACACACCACTCCTAATCAGCCATTATTTCTGAGGAAAAAGGAGACCCTCCAAATAGAAACAAGATTTTATCCAAAAAAAGAGACTCATCTCTTTGCTCTACCAGTCATGACCCCCAAATCCCTTATCTCAATCTGCACAAAATCTCACAAACCTGAAACCTCCTTTGTGCAAAAACAAAACAAAACAAAACAAAAAACTCAATTCCAATCTTGCCCTATCAGTTTCTGCCATAATCAACCACAGCAAGTAATTTCCCTCTCCCAGCACTCCAAATCATCATTGTTAGTATGCTGAATCTATTTAAATCATTGGTTTCAAGGCCCTCCACCAATTACTTCCTCTCTCCTCCAACCAACTGCTCTGCCTTGTTACAAGGCAGCCTGTGCCCTCCCTGGTCAGCAAACCTACATGCCTCTAGTTAGCCACAACCAGACCTTTCTAAGATTCCTTCTTTATCTCACCACTGTCTCCCTCCCCCGCATACAATACCAGATATGTGAGTTAGCATGTACTTTACATACATGGAAAAATGAGGTGTCTGTCTTTCCTCAAGATTCCTGTCCTTCCTGCAATTCTGCAGATCATAAACTCCTTGAAGGCAAGGGCTAACATACTCCCTCTCTCTCTCCCTCTCTCTCTGTCTCTCTCTCTCTCTCCCTTTCTCCCTTCCTCTTTCTCTCTCTCTAAGTCTCCCAGGACCCACACAAGTGCTGCATAATCTGTGGCCACTTCACAAATGCTTGTGGTTGGCTGATGATGTTGATGATAATGATGATGATACCTAAGCTGAGCCTTCTGAGTAGAACAGTCTTCTAGGTAATGATTGCAATGAAGCAAGAATTTATGACACTCCTCATTAAAATTCTAATTGCATAATTGGGCCTGAAGGTATATATCCCTCCCCCTTTGGGGACACATACTGATCTCCATTCTCTAAAAATACCTTGGCAAGGAAATCTAAATCTCAAAAAGCCAACCAAGAAAAATTTCCACAGAACAAGAGACCAGTAAGAAACAGATCACAGCACATTGGCAAGCCACAAAACGGAGGTTTTAAACTCTGAAAAGTCTTTCAAAACAAAATTAATTATAGATTTTTTGGGGGGAGAAAAGTCCTTATGTTTGCAGCTCCTGGACATTGCCTGCTTTAGTGGAGACAGGTTCTGACAGCGGCTGTGAGCCCAGAGAGGGGACCTGCATCCTAAACTCCCCCCTCCACCACGCACAACCTTGGATGAGCCACGCAGCTCAACTGGGCCTCAGTTTCTTCACCTGTCAATCAATTGTGCCCCTGTGCAAGGCCAAATTTTATTTATTTATTTATTTATTTATTTATTTATTTTGGTGGTATGCGGGCCTCTCACTGCTGTGGCCTCTCCCGTTGCGGAGCACAGGCTCCGGACACACAGGCCCAGTGGCCATGGCTCACGGGCCCAGCCACTCCGCCGCATGTGGGATCCTCCCGGACCGGGGCACGAACCCGTGTCCCCTGCATCTGCAGGCAGATTCTCAACCACTGCACCACCAGGGAAGCCCAAGGCCAAATTTTATAATGCTGTGAAAAAAGATGAGAGGCTTGAAGCTTTGAAAGTCAGCTGACAGATGACAAAGCAAAAGGAAACAATAGTTATATGCTATAAAAGCAATGCAATCCCTCCAAAGTTAAAAAGATAATCTATCTTTGGAATTTAACTCACAACATGAGGGCAATCATGGCCTTATCAAATAGCTATAAAACACCCAAACCCGCTGTGTTGGGAAAGTCGCTTAACCTCTCTGGGTCTCAGCTTCCACACTCATCAAGTGGGCTTTCAGGATTAATACCCTCTGAAGTCTACGAGCTTGATATGGTTTTGTATAAACCGTTGAGTACTTTTTTTTTAAATGTAGCAATCATATATTTTTTAAATTTTTATTTATTTATTTATTGCTGTGTTGGGTCTTTGTTTCTGTGCGAGGGCTTTCTCTAGTTGTGGCAAGTGGGGGCCACTCTTCATTGCGGTGTGCGGGCCTCTCGCTATTGCAGCCTCTCTTGTTGCGGAGCACAGGCTCCAGATGTGCAGGCTCAGTAATTGTGGCTCACAGGCCCAGTTGCTCTGCAGCATGTGGGATCTTCCCAGACCAGGGCTCGAACCCGTGTCCGCTGCATTGGCAGGCAGATTCTCAACCACTGCACCACCAGGGAAGCCCCACCGTGGAGTATTTTTTTCACTGCTATAATCATTTTATTTTAATCCTTTAACATCCCATTCTATATCTTAAAATCATTTTGGGGGGTGTCAATGACCCTTAACACTTAATTTCTGTGTGCTTTCTACTTTCCCTTATTCAGGTACTGCCACTGCAATCATGTTCCTTACTACTAATAATCAGGAATTGACTTACAATAATGAACTCTCTAATGCAACAAAAATGGTGATAGTCATGCTAATGAAAAATACAAGCTTTTTAGCACCAAGCATGCTGTTGATATTCAGCAATTACCAATGATTACAAATGTTTCCTACTAGAGCATGGACTTGAGGATATAGGGAGGGGGAAGGGTAAGCTGTGACAAAGTGAGAGAGTGTCATGGACATATATACACTACCAAACGTAAAATAGATAGCTAGTGGGAAGTAGCCGCATAGCCCAGGGAGATCAGCTCGGTGGTTTGTGATCACCTAGAGGGCTGGGATAGGGAGGGTGGGAGGGAGGGAGACGCAAGAGGGAAGAGATATGGGAAAATATGTATATGAATAACTGATTCACTTTGTTATAAAGCAGAAACTAACACGCCATAGTAAAGCAATTATACTGCAATAAAGATGTTAAAAAAAATGTTTCAAACACTGTGAATAAGAACTCTGCAGAGAGCTATGAATAGGAAACAATAGTAAATTCAGTGCTGGCAGCACAAAGCTCAATTTCAAATGCCTAAACATGAAGTAAAATGAACAGACTCTGAAACACCACCCATGACTAAGTGTTACCCAGTGGATTAACTCCTCCTGCCCTGGACTCTGTGAAAACTGTAATTTATATTTAAAAGTACTTCAGAAAAAGGAGAGGAAAAAGGCCAATTCCTTTAGAAATGATGTGCTCTGACACCACCTAGTGGTGTCGGAGTGATACCTGAACTAGGACAAGTGCCTCAACTCAGCACAGGTGACTGAAGATTTGATTAAAGATCTTTTCCCGATTTCAGCACTAAATTGGTAATAAATTTTTGCTTGACAAAAATGTACTAAAGCGGGCTTCCCTGGTGGCGCAGTGGTTAAGAATCCGCCTGCCAATGCAGGGAACATGATGGGTTCGAGCCCTGGGCCTGGAAGTTCCCACACGCTGCAGAGCAACGAAGCCCATGAGCCACAACTACTGAGCCTGCGCTCTAGAACCTGCGAGCCACAACTACTGAAGCCTGTGCACCTAGAGCCTTCGCTCCGCAACAAGAGAAGCCACTGCAATGAGAAGCCCACGCACCACAATGAAGAGTAGCCCCTGCTCACCACAACTAAAGAAAGCCACGCACAGCAACGAAGACCCAACGCAGCCAAAAATTTAAAAATTTAAAAACAAAAGTACTAAAACATGTGGACTTAGAATCTAAATCAGACAAAGCACAGACAGGAGGATGGAACACATCATCCTGTCACAAACCAGAGAAGCTTTGTCATCAGCTGGCTAAAATGATTACCAGCTCTGAGAAAACTCAATTCTGGGTTTTTTTGTGGTACGCGGGCCTCTCACTGTTGTGGCCTCTCCTGTTGTGGAGCACAGGCTCTGGACACGCAGGCTCAGTGGCCATGGCTCACGGGCCTAGCTGCTCCATGGCATGTGGGATCTTCCCAGACTGGGGCACGAACCCGCCTCCCCTGAATTGGCAGGCGGACTCTCAACCACTGCACCACCAGGGAAGCCCCGCAAATGCTTTTTTAACTTCTGAAATTAAGAATAAACAAGCACCAAAAATGTTCTTGGAGAAGAATGCAAAACTAGCATGAATAATTGGAGAAGCCATCAAAAACAAGAGAAAAACTTCAAAATGACACATGGGGGACAAAGGAATGGAGAATAATTAAGCATGGCAGAAATCAGAAAAGAATCCTGCTATCACAGTGGACATCAAGCTAAATAGAGACCAATTATAGAGCACATTACAAAAAAGATCCATAAGTATATGGCATAAGGTAAAGCTCACTATATTTAGACTAATTGTGGAGTCTAGAGGGTCTACAATTACAAAGCCATGGATAACCTGAAGAAGATTCAAAGAAAATGAAGGAGATGATTAAAGGAGAAAATTTACAATGCTTCTAGCATGAGACCTTTCCTCTTTATTCTCACACTCCCAACTCATGATACGAAGCTAATGTTTACCAAGTGCTTACTATGGTCGGGCCCTGGGCTAAGTGCCTGTAAAGGTCTACCTCGTTCATTCCTTAAAACAATCCTATAAGAAAATACTATTATCTCATTTAGAATAATAGTATTTAGGTTTAGAGAGGTAAGTCTAAGATCAATCAGGGAGACGGGGGCAGTGGTGGGTTTTCCTTCCACCTAAGCCAACTTACCCCTTCCAACAGGATGCTGGCTCTTTTCCCTAAGCAATATTTGTTCTGTCCTCTAGGAGATTTTCTCATACCTACATGCTCAAACCCTGAAATGACTTCCTACCTAAGCAGGAAATATGAAACAGAAAGTTGCACAACGAGCTTCTCCTGCCCAGATCACCTAAAATAGGATGCGAAGCTGAGAGCCTTTGAAATCAAGTTCTTCCCCCTGTTTTACAGTGGAAGAACTGAGGTTGGGGAGAAAAAAAGAGATTTGCTCAAGGTCACAGAAGAGCTCCACAGAGAAGCCAGGGTTCAAACACCAGTTTGAACTCCCTCCTGGAGTTTACATCCTGGAAGGGAATCATTTGCCTCGATCTTGGGGTGTCTAGGATTTAACATCTTACTGAAATCACCAGAGTTGTTCTTTCTGTCTGCTTTTGAAAGTTCCGCCTGTCATGGACCACTGTATGTCCACTTGTATGCTGGAATGATCTGTAATGTTGGTATTTAATCCAATCATAATTCTGCTTGGGTATGTGACAATGTTTGGGATGCCAACAAACAGGAGAAGGGGGCTTTGGTTTTGAAATAAGATGGTATTAGGATCTCTCACAACTCAAGTTCGAGAAATTTTTCATATTTGGGTCTTCTTACTGTTAGATTGGATTATTAGAGTAAAATTCCTGCCTAGAAAAGAAATAACAGAACCGTTTAGCCTCCTGGCAAATTACATTCAGCACCCACTTTCTCAAAATGACAACTATCAAATCTTTCAAGTGGAAAAATCCTCCAAAGCATCAAGCCAATTGTGCAATGCAGTAAGTGGTGCAAGAAAGAGATTTTTTTCCCCCATCTCTGCAGCAAAAAAGTCTGAAATGATTAGCATCATTAACATGATTCATATGTTAACTACCACTGGTTCTGAAATTGAGTCCTCCTTAGAAAGCCACCTACATTTGACCTCAATAAAACCAAGAATTCCTCAAGTACCATCTCTTTTTTTCAAAATGCATCTTTGCATTAGCATCTTGCTCAGCTAATGTACAACATAAAAATAGAGGAGAGCAAGACTAGTGGCTTCTCAGAGTTCTCTCCGTCATCATAAATCAAACTACCGCTACTTTCGGCAGAATATTTGAACATGGTTTTCAAAAAGGTATTTTCACTGGAAATTTGAGGTTTGATGAGATACAATAGCTGGACAAACCACAACAGGGCAGTCAGTGCCCATGATGACCCAAGCCTCCTGCTTTAGGCCGACTACAGTCCCCTTCCTTTCTGCCCAGCACTAAGCATTCCATGAGTCCTTAGAACAACCTTGCAGGGTCAGTAATAGTTCCATTTTACTGATGTGCATACTGAGGTTCAGAGAGCTTGAGTATCTCATCCAAGCTTTAAGTAGTTTAGCTGGAATTCAAGCCCAGGTCTGTCTTATTTCAAAGCCTGTGCACTTTCTACTACTAATTTTTTATTTTTATAAATTTACTTATTTTATTTTTGGCTGCATTGGGTCTTCGTTTCTGCGCGCGGGCTTTCTCTAGTTGCATTGAGTGGGGGCTACTCTTTGTTGCGGTGCGCGGGCTTCTCATCGCAGTGGCTTCTCTGGTTGTGGAGCATGGGTTCTAGGCATGTGGGCTTCAGTAGTTGTGGCATGCAGGCTCAGTAGCTGTGGCTTGTGGGCTCTAGAGCGCAGGCTCAGTACTTGTGGCTCACGGGCTTAGTTGCTCCGTGGCATGTGGGATCTTCCCGGACCAGGGCTCGAACCTGTGTCCCCTGCATTATCAGACGGATTCTTAACCATTGTGACACCAGGGAGGCCCTCTACTACTACTTTTTACTACTACTACTGCTTTGCTACTTTAGTGTGGTTCCTGGACCAGTAGCATTGGCATCACTCGAGAATTTGTTAGAAATGTAGAATTCTCAGTCAACCGCAGAACTACAGAATCAGAATCTGCATTTTACCAAGATCCTCAGGTCATTTATGTGTATATTAAAGCTTCCCAGGCTGTATGCTGTAACAGTCTGTCTCTCTGAATATCACTACTATTATTCCTTCCACTGGTTCTCAATGTGGTGGAGGATAGGGGTGGAGGGAAGAGGAGGGTGTTTTGCCTTCAGGGACAGTTGATGGTGTCTGAAGACATTTTTTAGTTGTCACACTGGGGCAAGGTAGGAGGTGCTCCTGTAATCTAATGGGTGGAGGCCAGAGATGCTGCTACACATCCTACAGTGCACAGGGCAGTCTCCACCACAAAGAACCCTCCAGCCAAAATGTCAATAGTGCCAAGGTTGAGAAATCCCGACATTGCTGATAATAGTGTCCATCCACTTTGGGTCTGGGGTCTGTTTAAAGAAGAAAAACTAAGAGTTTTTCATTGCAAAATTATGGCCAAACAAATGTCCCAAAAAATTCCTTTCCCTGTGGGTCAGTCTCTCACAACATGTATCAAATAGTAACTTCGATCAGGGGTCAGTAAACTGTGGTCCACAAGACAAGTCCAACCCACTGCAGTTTGAGAACTAAGAATGAGTTTTACATTTTTAAATGATTGAAGAAAACTTTTTTTAATTTTTAAAAACTTTTAATTTAATTTTATTTTTTGGCCATGCTGTGCGGCTTATGGGATTGTAGTTCCCCAACCAGGGATCGAACCCAGGCCCTCGGCAGTGAAAGCATGGAGTCCTAACCGCTGGACTGCCCAGGGAATTCCACCCCCCCAAATTTTAATAACATTTCCTCACTTGTGAAAATTACATGAAATTCAAATTTCAATGTCCATAAAGAAAGTTTTATTGGAACAAAGTCATGTCTATTATTTTTTAATTTTATCAAAGACTGCTTTTTAAAAAACAGCTCTACTGAAATATAATTCACATACCTTAAAATTCACCTATTTAAAGTGTACAGGTAAATGGTTTTTAGCATGGTCACCAAGTTGTGCAGCCATCAGAGTCAAGTTTAGAACATTTTCATCAACTTAAAAAGAAACCTCGTACTCTTTAGCTATAGTGCCCCTATCCCCGCACCTAATTTCCCAGCCCTAAGCAATCACAAATCTACTTTCATTATAGATATCCCTATAATAGACTTGTATATAAATGGAATCGTATAATATATGATCTTCTGTGACTGGCTTCTTCCACTTATAATGTTTTCAAGGTTCATCCATGTTGTAGCATGTATTGTTACCTCCTTCCTTTTTATTGCTAAATAATATCTCATTGTACAGACAGACCACATTTTGTTTATCCATTCATCATCTGATGGACATCTGGTTGTTTCCACCTTTTGGCTTTTACAAATAATGCTGCTATAAACATTCATATACAAGCTTCTCTATAGACATGTTTTCACTTTTGAGCAGATACCTACAAGTAAAATTGCTGGACCATATGGTAACTCTATGTTCAACTGTTTAAGGAACTGCCAGACTCTTCCAAAGTCGCTGCACCATTTTACATCACCACCAGCGGTATATGAAGATTCCAATTTCTTCATATTCTCACCAACGCTTGTTATTATATCTTTTTTTTAAAATTTATTTTATTTATTTATTTTTGGCTGCATTGGGTCTTCGTTGCTGCACACAGGCTTTCTCTAGCTGCGGTGAGCGGGGGCTACTCGTTGCGGTGGCTTTTGTTGCGGAGCATGGGCTCTAGGTGCGTGGGCTTCAGTAGTTGTAGCACGTGGGCTCAGTAGTTGTGGCTCGCGGGCTCTAGAGCGCAGGCTCAGTAGGTGTGGCACATGGGCTTAGTTGCTCCACGGCATGTGGGATCTTCCTGTACCAGGGTTCGAACCCGTGTCACCTGCATTGGCAGGCAGATTCTTAACCACTGCACCACCAGGGAAGTCCCTATATGTCTTTTTTATTCTAGTCATACAACTGGTTGGCTCTCATTATGGTAAAATGGTATTTTGTTGGTTTTTTTTTTTGTTTGTTTCATTTTAAAAATTTATTTAGGCTGCACCGAGTCGTAATTGCAGCACATGGGATTTTCGTTGCTGCATGCCGGCTCTTTAGTTCCAGCATGAGAACTCTTAGTTGCGGCATTCATGTAGGATCTAGTTCCCTGACCAGGGATCAAACCCAGCCCCCCTGCATTGGGAGCACGGAGTCTTAGCCACTGGACCACCAAGGAAATCCCCTCTGTTGTTTTTGATTTGTATTTCCCTGATGACTGACTGATGATGTTGAGCATCTTTTCATGTACTTATTGTCCATTTCTACATCTTCCTTAGAGAAACGTCTATTCAGATCCTTTGTTCATTCCTTAATTGGGTTGTTTGCCTGTTTATTACTGAGCTATGAGTTCTATATACATGTTAGACATAACAGCCTTATCATATACATGATTTGCCAATATTTTTTTCTTTTCACATTCTTGATGTCCGTCAAAACACAGTCTTGATGAAGTCCAGTTTATATATTTTCTTTTTTTGTTGCTCATGCTTTTTGTGTTGTCATACTTAAGAATCCAATGCCAAATCCTAAGTCATGAAGATTTATCCCTATGTTTTCTTCTGAGAGTGTTATAGTTTTAGTTCTTACATTTAGCTCTTTAATCCATTTTGAGTTAATTTTTGTATGTGGTGTAAAGTACAGGTTCAACTTAATTCTTTTGCATACAGCTATTCAATTGTCTTAGCACCATTTGTTGAAAAGACTATTCATTCCCCCAATGAATGGTATTGGCACCCTTGTCAAATATCAGTTAATCAAAGATGTATGTATAGGTTTATGTCTGGACTCTCAATTCTATTCCATTGATCTATATGTCTATCTTCATGCCAGTACCACACAATCATGATTATGGTTGTTTTGTAGTATTTTTTTTGAAGTGAGGAAGGGTGAATCTTCCTATTTCGTTCTTCTTTTTCAAGACTGTTTCAGCTATTCTGGTCCCTGGCAATTCCATATGAATTTTAGAATCAGCTGTCAATTTCTACACAGGAGTAAACTGGGATTCTGATAGGGATTGTATTGAATGTGTAGATTAATTTGGGGAATATTGCCTCTTAACAATGTTAAGTCTTATGATCCATGAACAAGGAATGTTTTTCCATTTATTGAGATCATCTTTAATTTCTTTCAACAATGTTTTACAATTTTCCAGAGTATAAGTTTTGCACTTCTTTTGTTAAATTCCTAAATATTTTATACTTTTTGATGCTCTTATAAATAGAATTTCTTAATTTTTCAGATTGTTCATTGCAGATATATAGAATTACAATTAATTTAAATTATTTATTTATTGTTGGCTTCGTTGGGTCTTCGTTGCTGTGCACGGGCTTTCTCTAGTTGCAATGAGAGGGGGCTACTCTTTGTTGCGGTGTGTGGGCTTCTCATTGCAGTGGCTCCTCTTGTTGCGGAGCAGGGGCTCTAGGGCACGCAGGTTTCAGGAGTTGTGTCTCATGGGCTCAGTAGTTGTGTCTCGCGGGCTCTAGAGAGCAGGCTCAATAGTTGTGGAGCACGGGTTTAGCTGCTCCACGGCACGTGGGATCTTCCTGGACCATGGCTCGAACCTGTGTCCCCTGCATTGGCGGGTGGGTTCTTAACCACTGCACCACCAAGGAAGTCCCTACAATTAATTTTTGTATATTGATCTTGTATCCTGCAACCCTGCTAAACTCATTTATTAGTTCTAATAGTTTAGTGGATTCTTTTTTTTTTTTTTTTGTGGTATGCGGGCCTCTCACTGTTGTGGCCTCTCCCGTTGCAGAGCACAGGCTCTGGACGCACCGGCTCAGCGGCCATGGCTCACGGGCCCAGCCACTCCGCGGCATGTGGGATCTTCCCGGACCGGGGCACGAACCCGTGTCCCCTGCATCAGCAGGCGGATTCTCAACCACTGTGCCACCAGGGAAGCCCTAGTGGATTCTTTTTTTAAAATTTATTTTTTAGGCTGCGCCATGTGGTATTCAGGAACTTAGTTCCCTGACCAGGGATTGAACCTGTGCCCTCTGCATTGGCAGCACAAAGTCTTAACCACTGGACTGACAGGGAAGTCCCTAGATTCTTTAAAATCTGTACACAACGGGGTGCCTTCAAGATGGTGGAGGAGTAAGATGTGGAGATCACCTTCCTTCCCACAAATACATCAAAACTACATCTACATGTGGAAGAACTCGTACAGAACACCCACTGAACTCTGGCAGAAGACCTCAGACTTCCCAAAAGGCAAGAAACTCCCCATGTACCTGGGTAGGGCAAAATAAAACAGGGAAAAGAGAGACAAAAGAATAGGGACAGCACCTGCACCTCAGGGAGAGAGCTGTGAAGGAGGAAATGTTTCCACACACTAGGAAGCCCCATTCACTGATGGAGACGGGGGGGGGGGTCAGCGTGGGGGAAGCTTCGGAGCCACAGAGGAGAGCACAGCAACAGGGGTGCAGAGGGCAAAGGGGAGAGATTCCCGCACAGGGGATCAGTGCCGACCAGCACTCACCAGCCTGAGAGGCTTGTCTGCTCCCCCACCGGGGCAGGCAGGGGCTGGGAGCTGAGGCTTGGGCTTTGAAGGTCAGATCCCAGGGAGAGGACTGGGGTTGGCTGCGTGAACACAGCCTAAAGGGGGTTAGTGTGCCACAGCTAGCCAGGAGGGACTCCGGGAAAAAGTCTGGAACTGCCTAAGAGGCAAGAGAACATTGTTTCGGGGTGCCCAAGGAGAGGGGATTCAGAGCACTGCCTAAATGAGCTCCAGAGAGGGGCACGAGCCGCGGCTATCAGGGCGGACACCAGAGATGGGCATGAAATGCTAAGGCTGCTGCTACAGCCACCAAGAAGCCTGTGTGCAAGCACAGATCACTATCCACACCTCCCCTCCTGGGAGCCTGCGCAGCCCGCCACTGCCAGGGTCCCATGATCCAGGGACAACTTCCCCGGGAGAACACAGGGCATGCCTCAGGCTGTTGCAACGTCACACTGGCCTCTGCAGGTTCGCCCTGCATTCCGTGCCCCTCCCTCCCCCTGGCCGGAGTGAGTCAGAGTCCCCTAATCAGCGCTCCTTTAACCCCATTCTGTATGGGTGGGGAAGAGATGCCTCATGCGACCTACACGCAGAGGCGGGGCCAAATCCAAAGCTGAACCCCAGGAGCTGCACGAACAAAGAAGAGAAAGGGAAATCTCTCCCAGAAGCCTCAGGAGCAGCGGATTAAATCTCCACAATCAACTTAATGTACCCTGCATCTCTGGAATACCTGAATAGACAACGAATCATCACAAAATTGAGACAGTGGACTTTGGGAGCAACTGTAGACTTGGGGTTTGCTTTCTGCATCTAATTTGTTTCTGTTTTATGTTTACCTTACTTTAGTGTTTAGAACGTATTATCATGGGTAAATTTGTTTATTGAATTGGTTGCTCTCTTCCTTTATTTATACATATATATTTTTTACCTTTTGCTCTTTTTCTGAGTGTGTATGCTTCTTTGTGTGATTTTGTCTGTATAGCTTTGCTTTTGTCATTTGTCCTAGGATTCTGACTATCCGTTTTTTTTAAGTATAGTTTTTATCACTTGTTATCATTGGAGGATTTGTTTTTTGGTTTGGTTGCTCTCTTCTTTCTTTCTCCCTTCTTTTTAGTATTTTTTAATTTTTAATTTTTAATAATTTTTTCTATTTTAATAACTTTATTTTATTTATTTATTTATTTTTCTTTCTTTTAAAAAATATTTATTTATTTATTTTTGGCTGTGTTGGGTCTTCGTTGCTGCGCACAGGCTTTCTCTAGTTGTGACGAGCAGGGGCTACTCTTCATTGCAGTGTGCAGGCTTCTCATTGCAGTGGCTTCTCCTGTTGTAGAGCACGGGCTCTAGGTGCACAGGCTTCAGTAGTTGCGGCACGCAGGCTCAGTAGCTGTGGCGCACGGGCTTAGCTGCTCCACGGCACGTGGGATCTTTTTGGACCAGGACTCGAACTCGTGCCCCCTGCATTGGCAGGCAGATTCTTAACCACTGTGCCACCAGGGAAGTCCCTGTTTCTTTCTTTTTATCCCGACCCGTGTGGCTGATAGGGTCTTGGTGCTCTGGCTGGGTGTCAAGCCTGAGCCTCTGAGGTGGGAGAGCCAAGTTCAGGACATTGGTCCACCAGAGACCTCTCAGCTCCATGTAATATCAAACAGCAAAAGCTCTCCCAGAGATCTCCATCTTAACGCTAAGACCCAGCTCCACTCAACGACCAACAAGCTACAGTGCTGGATATCCTATGCCAAACAACTAGCAAGACAGGAACACAACCCCACCCATTAGAAGAGAGGCTGCCTAAAATCATAATAAGTTCACAGACACCCCAAAACACACCACCAGACGTGGTCCTGCCCACCAGGAAGACAAGATCCAGACTTACCTACCAGAACACAGGCACCAATCCCCTCCACCAGGAAGCCTACACAACCCACTGAACCAATGTTACCCACTGGGAGCAGACACCAAAAACAACGGGAACTACAAACCTGCAGCCTGCAAAATGGAGACCCCAAACACAGTAAGTTAAGCAAAATGAGAATACAGAGAAATACACAGAAGATGAAGCAGCAAGGTAAAAACCCAGCTGACCAAACAAATGAAGAGGAAGTAGGCAGTCTACCTGAAACAGAATTCAGAGTAATGATGGTAAAGATGATCCAAAACCTTGGAAATAGAATGGAGAAAATACATGAAACGTTTAACAAGGACCAAGAAGAACTAAAGAGCAAACAAACTGATGAACAACACAATAAATGAAATTTAAAGTTCTCTAGAAGGAATCAATAGCAGAATAACTCAGGTAGAAGAACAGATAAGTGACCTGGAAGATAAAATAGTGGAAATAACTACCACAGAGCAGAATAAATAAAAAAGAATGAAAAGAATTGAGGACAGGGTCAGAGACATCTGAGACAATACTAAACGCTCCAACATTCAAATTATAGGGGTCCCAGAAGAAGAAGAGGAAAAAAAATGGGACTGAGAAAATATTTGAAGAGATTACAGTTGAAAACTTCCCTAATATGGGTAAGAAAATAGTAAGTCAAGTCCAGGAAAGGCAGAGAGTCCCATACAGGATAAATCCAAGGAGAAACACACCAAGACACATATTAATCAAACTATCAAAAATTAAATACAAAGAAAAAATATTAAAAGCAGCAAGGGAAAGGCAACAATTAACATACAAGGGAATCACCAGAAACTCTGCAAGCCAGAAGGAAGGAGCAGGACATACTTAAAGTGATGAAAGGGAAAAACCTACAACCAAGATTACTCTATCTAGCAAGGATCTCATTCAGATTCAACAGAGAAATTAAAACCTTTACAGATAAGCAAAAGCTAAGAGAATTCAGCACCATCAAACCAGCTCTACAACAAATGCTAAAGGAACATCTCTAGGCAGGAAAGATGAGAAGGAAAAGACTTAAAATAACAAACCCAAAACAATTAAGAAAATGGTAATAGGAACATATATATCAATAACTACCGTAAATGTAAATGGATTAACTGCTCTAACCAAAAGACATAAACTGGCAGAATGGATTAAAAAACAAGACCCGTACATATGCTGTCTACAAGAGACCCACTTCAGACCTAGGGACACATACAGACTGAAAGTGAGGGGATGGAAAAAGATATTCCATGCAAAGGGGAATCAAAAGAAAGCTGGACGGGGCTTCCCTGGTGACACAGTGGTTAAGAATCCACCTGCCAGTGCAGGGGACACAGGTTCGAGCCCTGGTCTGGTGAGATCCCACATGCCGCAGGGCAATTAAGCCCGTGTGCCACAACGACTGAGCCTGTGCTCTAGAGCCTGCAACACACAGCTACTCAGCCCACGTGCCACAACTACTGAAGCCTGCATACCTAGAGCCCTTGCTGCGCAACAAGAGAAGCCACGACAATGAGAAGGCCACACACTGCAACAAAGAGTAGCCCCCGCTCACAGCAACTAGAGAAAGCCTGCGCACAGCAACAAAGACCCAACATAGCCATAAATAAATAAATACATAAATAACTAAATAAATTTATTAAGAAGAAAAAGAAAGCTGGAGTAACAATTCTCATATCACACAAAATAGACTTTAAAATAAAAACTATTAAAAGAGGGGCTTCCCTGGTGGCACAGTGGTTAAGAATCCACCTGCCAAAGCAGGGGACAAGGGTTCGAGCCCTGGTTGGGGAAGATCCCACATGCCACAGAGCAACTAAGCCCATGAACCACAACTACTGAGCCTGCGATCTACAGCCCACAAGCCACAACTACTGAAGGGAAGGCTGCGCTCTACAACAAGAGAAGCCAGCGAAATGAGAAGCCTGTGCACTGCAACAAAGAGTAGCCCCCACTTGCTGCAACTAGAGAAAGCCTGTGTGCAGCAAGAAAGAACCAATGCAGCCAAAAGTAAGTAAGTAAGTAAATAAATAAATAAATAAATAAATAAATGAAGACAGCCTAAGAGACCTCTGGGACAACATTAAATGCAACAACATTCGCATTATAGGGGTCCTAGAAAGAGAAGAGAGAGCAAAAGGACCCGAGAAAATATTTGAAGAGACTATAATGGAAAACATCCCTAATGTGGGAAAGGAAATAGCCACCCAAGTCCACGAAGTACAGAGAGTCCCGCACAGTATAAACCCAAGGAGAAACATGCTGAGACACATAGTAATCAAATTGACAAAAATTAAAGGCTAAGAAAAATTACTGAAAGCAACAAGGGAAAAATGACAAATAACATACAAGGGAACTCGCATAAGGTTAACAGCTGATTTCTCAGCAGGAACTCTACAATCCAGATGGAAGTGGCACAATATATTTAAAATGATGAAACGGAAGAACCTACAACCAAGATTAGTCTACCAGCAAGGATCTTGTTCAGATAGACAGAGAAATCAGAAGTTTTACAGACAAGCAAAAGCTAAGAGAATTCAGCACCACCAAACCAGCTCTACAACAAATGCTAAAGGAACTTCTCTAAGTGGCCAACACAAGAGAAGAAAAGGACCTACAAAAACAAACCCATAACAATTAAGAAAATAGTAATAGGAACATACATATCGATAATTACCTTAAACATGACTGGATTAAATGCTCCAACCAAAAGACACAGGCTCGCTGAATGGATACAAAAATAAGGCCCATATATATACTGTCTACAAGAGACCCACTTCAGACCTAGGGACACATGCAGACTGAAAGGGAGGGGATGGAAAAAGATATTCCATGCAAATGGAAATCAAAAGAAAGCTGGAGTAGCAATATTCTTATCGGATAAAATAGACTTTAAAATAAAGAATGTTACAATAGACAATGAAGGACACTACATAATCATCAAGGGATCAATCCAAGAAGAAGATATAACAATTACAAATATATATGCACCCAACATAGGAGCACTTCAATACATAAGGCAACTACTAACAGCTATAGAAGAGGAAATCGACAGTAACACAATAATAGTGGGGGACTTTAACACCTCACTTACACCAATGGACAGATCATCCAGACAGAAAAGTAATAAGGAAACACAAGCTTTAAATGACACAATAGACCAGATAGATTTAATTGATATTTATAGGACGCTCCATCCAAAAACAGAAGATTACACTTTTGTCTCAAGTGCTCATGGAACATTCTCCAAGATGGATCACACCTTGAAATCACAAATCAAGCCTTGGTAAATTTAAGAAAATTGAAATCATATCAAGTATCTTTTCTGACCACAATGCTATGAGACTAGATATCAATTACAGGAAAAAATCTGTAAAAAATACAAACACATGGAGGCTAAACAATACACTACTAAATAACCAAGAGATCACTGAAGAAATCAAACAGAAAATCAAAAAATACTTAGAAACAAATGACAATAAAAACACAACGACCTGGACTTCCCTGGTGGCGCACTGGTTAAAAATTCACCTGCCTCAGGGCTTCCCTGGTGGTGCAGTGGTTGAGAGTCTGCCTGCCGATGCAGGGGACACGGGTTGGTGCTCTGGTCCGGGAAGATCCCACATGCCGCGGAGCAGCTAGGCCCATGAGCCATGGCCGCTGAGCATGCGCGTCCGGAGCCTGTGCTCCGCAACAGGAGAGGCCACAACAGTGAGAGGCACACGTTCCGCAAAAAAAAAAAAATCCACCTGCCAATGCAGGGGACACAGCTTCGAGCCTTGGTCCAGGAAGATCCCACATGTCGCAGAGCAACTAAGCCGGTGTGCCACAACTACTGAGCCTGGGCTCTAGAGCCTGCGAGCCACAACTACTGAAGCCTGCATGCCTAGAGGCCATTCTCCACAACAAGTGACATCATTGCAGTGAGAAGCCCGTGCACCAAAATGAAGAGTAGCCCCCACTCACCACAACTAGAGAAAGCCCGCACACAGCTACAAAGACCCAACACAGACAAAATAATTAACTGAATAAACAAATTTTTAAAAAAACAAACAAACAAACACGAAGACCCAAAACCTATGGGATGCAGCAAAAGCAGTTCTAAGAGGGAAGTTTAGAACAATACTAGAAACAAGAAACATCTACCTACCTCAAGAAACAAGAAACATCTCAAATAAACAACCTAACCTTACACCTAAAGCAATTAGAGAAAGAACAAAAAAACCCCGAAGTTAGCAAAAGGAAAGAAATCATAAAGATCAGATCAGAAATAAATGAAAAAGAAATGAAGGAAACAATAGCAAAGATCAATAAAACTAAAAGCTGGTTCTCTGAGAATATAAACAAAGTTGACAAACCAGTAGCCAGACTCAACAAGAAAAAAAGTGAGAAGACTCAAATCAATAGACTTAGAAATGAAAAAGGAGAAGTAACAACTGACACTGCAGAAATACAAAGGGCCATGAGAGATTACTACAGCAACTATATGCCAATAAAATGGACAACCTGGAAGAAATGGACACATTCTTAGAAATGCACAAGCTGCCGAGACTGAACCAGGAAGAAATAGAAAACATAAACAGACCAATCACAAGCACTGAAATTGAAACTGTGATAAAAATCTTCCAACAAAGTCCAGGATCAGATGGCTTCATAGATTAATTCTATCAAACGTTTAGAGAAGAGCTAACACCTATCCTTCGCAAACTCTTCCAAAATATAGCAGAGGCAGGAACACTCCCAAACTCATTCTACAAGGCCATCACCCTGATATCAAAACCAGACAAAGATGCCACAAAAAAAAGAAATCTACAGGCCAATATCACTGATGAACATAGATGCAAAAATCCTCAACAAAATACTAGCAAACAGAATCCAACAGCACATTAAAAGGATCATACAACATGATCAAGTGGGGTTTATCCCTGGAATGCAAGGATTCTTCAATATATGCAAATCAATCAACGTGATACACCATATTAACAAACTAAAGGAGAAAAACCATATGATCATCTCAAAGATGTAGAAAAAGCTTTCAACAAAATTCAACACCCATTTATGATAAAAACCCTGCAGAAAGTAGGCACAGAGGGAACTTACCTCAACATAATGAAGGCCATATATGACAAACCCACAGCCAATATCATTCCCAATGGTGAAAAACTGAAACCATTTCCTCTAAGATCAGGAACAAGACAAGGTTGCCCACTCTCACCACTATTATTCAACATAGTTTTGGGATTTTAGCCACAGCAATCAGAGAAGAAAAAGAAATAAAAGGAATCCAAATCGGAAAAGAAGGAAGTAAAACAATCACTGTTTGCAGATGACATGACACTATACATAGAGAATCCTAAAGATGCCACCTAAAAACTACTAGAGCTAATCAATGAATTTGGTAGAGTAGCAGGATACAAAATTAATGCACAGAAATCTCTTGCATTTCTATACACTAATGATGAAAAATCTGAAAGAGAAATTAAGGAAACACTCCCATTTACCATTGCAACAAAAAGAATAAAATACCTAGGAATAAACCTACCTAAGGAGGTAAAGACCTGTACTCAGAAAACTATAAGACACTGATGAAAGAAATCAAAGATGACACAGACAGATGGAGAGATGTACAATGTTTTTGGACTGGAAGAATCAATATTGTGAAAATGTCTATACTACCCAAAGCAATCTACAGTTTCAATGCAATCCCTATCAAACTACCAATGGCATTTTTCACAGAACTAGAACAAAAAATCTGAAAATTTGTATGGAGACACAAAAGACCCCAAATAGCCAAAGCAGTCTTGAGGGGAAAAAACGGAGCTGGAGGAATTGGACTCCCTGACTTCAGACTGTACTACAAAGGTACAGTAATCAAGACAATATGGTACTGGCACAAAAACAGAAATATAGATCAATGGAATAGGATAGAAAGCCCAGAGATAAACCCACACACATATGGTCAACTAATCTATGACAAAGGAGGCAAGAATATACAATGGGGAAAAGACAGTCTCTTCAATAAGTGGTGCTGGGAAAACTGGACAGCTACATGTAAAAGAATGAAATTAGAACACTCCCTAACACCATACACAAAAATAAACTCCAAATGGATTAGAGACCTAAATGTAAGGACACTATAAAACTCTCAGAGGAAAACATAGGCAGAACACTCCATGACATAAATACAGAAAGATCCTTTTTGACCCACCTCCTAGAGAAATGGAAATAAAAACAAAAATAAACAAATGGGACCTAATGAAACTTAAAACCTTTTGCACAGCAAAGGAAAACATAAACAGGACAAAAAGACAACCCTCAGAATGGTAGAAAATATTTGCAAATGAAGCAACTGACAAAGGATTAAACTCCAAAATATACAAGCAGCTCATGCAGTTCAATATGAAAAAAACAAACAAACAAACAATGGACATATATACACTAACAAATGTAAAACAGATAGCTAGTGAGAAGCAGCCAGATAGCACAGGGAGATTGGCTCAGTGCTTTGTGTCCACCTAAAGGGGTGGGATAGGGAGGGTGAGAGGGAGACACAAGAGGGAGGAGTTATGGTGATGTATGTATATGTATAGCTGATTCACTTTGTTATACAGCAGAAACTAACACACCATTGCAAAGCAATTATACTCCAATAAAGAAGTTAAATAAATAAATAATTTAAATATCTGTATACAAGATAATATTATGTGTAAATAGACATAGGTTTACTTCTTCCTTTCCAATATAGATGCCTTTTATTTCATGTCTTGTCTAATTGTCCTGGCTAGAACCAGCAGTACAGTGTTGAATAGAAGTGGTGAGAGTGGACATCCTTGTCTTATTCCTGATCTTAAAGAGTAAACATCCAGTCTTTCATCATTATGTGTGATATTGGGCTGTTCCCTTCTATTCCTATTTTGTTGAGCGCTTTTATCATGAAATGCTGTTGGCCTTTGTCAATTGCTTTTTCTGCATCTATTGAGATATCTTGTAATTTCTTTTTGTTCTATTGATATTATATATTACATTAATTGATTTTTGGATATTAAACCAACCTTGCATTCCTGGGATAAATCTCACTTGGTTATGGAGTATAGCTTTTTTGTGTGTGCTAGGCGGGCCTGTCACAGTTGTGGCCTCTCCCGTTGCGGAGCACAGGCTCTGGACGCGCAGGCTCAGCGGCCATGGCTCACGGGACCAGCCGCTCCGCGGCATGTGGGACCTTCCCAGACCGGGGCACGAACCCGTGTCCCCTGAATCGGCAGGCAGATTCTCAACCACTGCGCCACCAGGGAAGCCCTATAGCTTTTTAAATATGTTGCTGGATTCCTAATATTTTTGTTAAGGACTGTGTCCTTCCATACTCATAAGAGATATTGATCTCTAGTTTTCTTGTGTTATCTTTGTCATGTTTTGGTATTAGGATAATGATGGCCTCATAAAATGAGCTGGGACGTGGTCCCTCCTCTTCTAGTTTTTTCAAAACGTTTGTGAAGAATTGGTATTTATTGATCTTGAAATGTTTGGTAGAATTCAGTAGTGAAGCCACCTGGGCCACTCACTAGTGGGTAGAACATGGGTTTTTTTACTGTGAGTAGTATTTTTATTGCTAATTTACTCTTTTAGTTGTTATAGGTCTATTCAGATAATCCTCCTTCTTGAGTCACTTTTGGTAGCTGGTTTCATTTTAGGAATTTGTCCACTTCATTTAAGTTATCTAAATATTTGGGATACAACTGCCATTTTATTTTTTGTTTTCTATATTTTTCTTGTCTTTTTTACTTCTCTATTCCTCCTTTACTACTTGATTTGCATTAAGTGAATAGTTTCTAATGAAGCATTTAAATTTCTTTAATGATTTTCCCACTATTTATTTTTTATTTATTTATTTATTTATTTATTTATTTTTTATTTTATTTTTTTTTTTGCGGTACGCGGGCCTCTCACTGTTGTGGCCTCTCCCGTTGCGGAGCACAGGCTCCGGACGCGCAGGCCTAGCGGCCATGGCTCACGGGCTTAGTTGCTCCGCGGCATGTGGGATCTTCCCGGACCAGGGCACGAACCCGTGTCTCCTGCATCGGCAGGCGGATTCTCAACCACTGCGCCACCAGGGAAGCCCTATTTATTTATTTTTCCACTGTATTTTTAAAGATTTTTTTTTAAGTGGTTACATTAGGGTTTAACCTAATTCTGACTTATCAGAATCAGCTTCAAAGGGACTTCCCTGGCAGTCCAGTGGTTAAGATTTCGCCTTCCAATGCAGGTTCAGCCCCTGGTTGGGGAGCTAAGATCCCACATGCCTTGGGGCCAAAAAACAGAAGCAACATTGTAACAAACTCAATAAAAACTTTAAAAATGGTTCACATCAAAAAATATATATATTGGACTTCCTTGGTGGCGCAGTGGTTAAGAATCCGCCTGCCAATGCAGGTGATACGGGTTCATCCCTGGTCCCAGAAGATCCCACATGCCGCGGAGCAACTAAGCCCGTGCACCACAACTACTGCACCTGCGTTCTAGAGCCCACAAGCCACAACTACTGAGCCCACGTGCCACAACTACTGAAGCCTGTGCACCTAGATCCCGTGCTCCACAACAAGAGAAGCCACCACAATGAGAAACCCACGCACCTCAATGAAGAGTAGCCCTCGCTCGCTGCGAAGAGAGAAAGCCCGCGCACAGCAATGAAAATCAAACGCAGCCAAAAAGTAAATAATTAAACAAATTTAAAATATATATATATATTTAAAAAAAAGAATCAGCTTCAGATTTATACTAGCTTAACTGCAGCGATTATATAGAAATGTTATTCTACATAGTTCTGTTCTCTTCCCCCCTTTTTATAGTATTATAATTATTGTATACTCTATCTATTAAAGTTACAAACCCAGCAATACATTGTTGTAGTTATTACTTTACCATCCGTAGTCATTTCCTTAGCCTATTACAGCTTGGTTTTCACCCACCTCCTTTGTACTGTTATTGGCACACCTAATAAACATATATTACGTTTCCATGTTATAGGCCCAACAATATAGTATATACAAATATTATTGTATATTATATACAAATTATTTTATATAATTGCATTTTAAATCAGTTAAAAGAAGGAGGAAAATATACATTTATACTGTCTTTTATAATTATATTATTACATTTACTGGTGCTCTTTGATTTGTTTCACGTGGATTTGAATTACTATCTGGGGTCACTTGCTTTAGGCCTGAAAAGCTTCCTTTAATATTTCTTGTAAGGTGGGTCTTTAAACAACAAAGTCTGTTTTTGTTTATCTGGGAAAGTCTTTATTTACCTTTGTTTTTGAAATGTCCTTTTCATTTATATCCAGCTATGTTGGAGATAGGTTTCCTAGTTGACAAGTTTTTCCTTTGAGCACTTTGAATATTATTCCACTGCCTCTGGCCTCCACATCTTCTGATGAGAAGTTAGCTGTTAATCTTATTGGGGTTCCCTTATAAGTGTCAAGTCATTTTTCTCTTGTTGCTTTCCAGATTTTCTCCCTGTCTGACTTTCAGCATTTTTACTATGATGTGTCTGTGAATCTCTTTGTGTTTATCCTCCTTGAAGTTCATTGAGCTTCCTGAATATACAGGTTATTGTTTTTCAATTAATTTAGGAAGTTTCAGCCAATTTTTTTGGAATATTTTTTCTCTCTCCTCTCCTCTGGTAGTCAGTCCCATTACACATGTTGGTGCACTGAATGATCCTCTTATTTCTCTGAGGCTCTGTACATTTTTCTTCATTCTTTTTCTCTCTACTCTTCACCTTACATAATCTCTATCAATCTATCTTCAAGTACACTAATTATTTCTTCTGCCTGTTGGAATCTACCTTGAGCCCCTCTACTGAATTTTTTATTTCAGTCATTGTATTTTCTAATTCCAGAATTTTTTTAATTAATTAATTTAATTAATTTTATTATTTTGGCTGCATTGAGTCTTTGTTGCTGTGCATGGGCTTTCTCTAGCAGTGAGCGGGGGCTACTCTTTGTTGTGGTGTGCAGGCTTCTCATTGCGGTGGCTCCTCTTGTTGCAGAGCATGAGGTCTAGGCACCCGGTCTTCAGGAGTTGTGGCGCACGGGCTTGTTGCTCCACGGCATGAGGGATCTTCCCAGACCAGGGCTTGAACCCATGTCCCCTGCACTGGCAGGCGGATTCTTAACCACTGCGCCACCAGGGAAGCCCCAATTCCAGGATTTTAATTTGGTTCTTTTTATAATTCATATCTCTTTACTGATACTATCTAGTTGATGAAAAATGTCATTATACCTTCCTTTACTTCTTAATTATGCTTTCTTTTAGTTCTGTGAACATATTTACAGCAACTCTAGGGAGTGGTTCCCCCCTACCCAACCAGGCTGGTTACTGTTATTTGCTTGTTTATTTGTTTAGTGACTGGCTGGACTGTTTTAGTGAAATCTATTTCCCCTCTCACAGTGTTAAGGCCTATGATATTGCTCCTCAGGAAGATATATCTTTGGATTTGCCCAAAGTCACCCAAGATGACAGTGGTCTTAGTAGGACTCTACCTCTCTTTCCCTGGTCACACCCAACTGTTAAACTCCACTAATTGTGGTATATTATTCTATTATTTTCAACAATGCCCTGGGGCATAACTTGTTCTATAAAGTAATCCAATCAAAAGGTAGCTCTTTTGAGATTAGTGTTTGATATTTGTTCTGACCCCAGGAGGGCTCTTCCCAGCTGTCTTATTCTCTCCTGCAAACTAGCTGGCTTACAGTCTAGGCTGTATCTTTATTAAATCCACAAATCTCCTCCCAATTGCCTTTCACTAAAACCTCCACAGTTCTTGAAAGCACCCTTAGGTATAAATTTCTCCACACTCTACTGCAAATGAAGTCACTACTTTTTGGGAAGAGATTAGGAGCCTGCTTCTCCCTCCAGGCAAAATCTCTGAGCTCTTGATAGAAGTGGGGAGGGGGAGACACACTAGCCTGAGGTCTTCTCGTTTGCCTCTCCTGGCTGGTACCACCATCTCACAAACTGAGGGTGGGGATAGAGCAACTGGGACCCCAGTACTCTCGGTGGGCCATGCCCAGAGTACAGCTCCCATTCCATAAGTAGGAGCTGGGTGAAGGAAGGAAGCCCCATCTTTCAGCTTCACTCACCCAGGATTTAGCCTCAGCAGCAAGTAGCCTCCGGCAGGAGAAGCCCTAAAGTCATGCTCCTCCTGGGAAGAAAGCTGTCTGACTGGGAGCTAGGGGGAGAGGGAGCCCAGTGTACTAGGTTGCAGCCGTTGTCGTCGAAAGCTGGGAGCAGGGATGGCAGCAGGGACGGTAGTAGTGGTCTTGGTTCAAATACCACAAACTCTTGGGACTTCCCTGGCAGTCCAGTGGTTAAGACTCCATGCTTCCACTGCATGGGGCATAGGTTCGATCCCAGTCAGGGAACTAAGATCCCTTATGCCTCTCGGCCAAAACAAAAACAAATACCACAAACTCTTGCCTTTCTTACCAAATTTTCATAGATTTTCTTGAGTAGCTGTTTCTTCACTTGATGTTTGCCCTTAGGACAATTTCCAGAGGGTTTAAATTGTTTCTTTTTTAATGTTTTACCAGTTTACAGGGAACCAGGTCAGTGGAGTTCTTCACCCTGTCATGCTGGAAGTTGATCCTGTCTAAGGCTGCTTTTGTGCTACTATGGTAGAGGTGAGTTGAGTAGTTGCATCTGAGACCCTAAAGCCTGCAAAGCTGAAAATATTTACTATGTGGGCCTTTACAGAAAATGTTTGCCAACCCCTGACTGAGGTTACTGCTGCCAATGCTGCTGTTCCACAGGCCACACTTTGAGTAGCAAGGACTTAAACTACTTGAGAGACAGTACTGTATTGGCTAAGATCTTGAATCAAAACCCCCCTTCGCCATTTACTAGATATATGGTTTGGGGTACCTACCTCATTGAGTTGTTTTGAGAATTAAGTGTATGAATATCTGGCATTTAGGAAGTATTCAATAAATGATAACTGTTACCATCATGATAGAAACTATGGAAGATTAAGACACCGTCTCTTTCCTCAGTTTTTTTTTTCCCCAGAAAATTTAAGCTGTGAAAAAGGGAAACAAGTACTATAGACTTTCCAATAAAACGAGATGCAACTTATAATATCTGGGGTACATAATACTATCTAATAAAGTTTAAACTCTATAGAGCTGGAGCTTAAGCGTGACACTGAAAACTAGAATTCGCTAACACGAATGCTTTCAGACTCTTGCAGTAACAATGAATGAAAACCTTCAGGAAGTGCTTCCAAACCCCAAAGCCCCATTGAAAAAAAGCAGCGATTATCTTTAACATGAGGATTTGGGCCTAGATGGCCCCTTCCAGTTCTGGTTGACTCTATCTTTGTCCAGAGATGATATAAACAGAATCCCGAAGCTTCCACCTCCACTGTCACCGCGGCAAGGGCGTCCGCGTCGGTGCCGGACCAGCACCCGGCCCGATCCCGCCGCGCTCCCCTTCGCCGCAGCCCGTTGCAGCCAGTTACCTCGCAATTGAACTCCATCTCCGCGTCCATGGTGACGATCCGCACTGTGAACGTCTTGGGCTGCTTCCTCTTGAGCGAGCTGAAGCTCATTCGGGAAGCGATGGCCCCGGCCATGGCGCGGGGCTCAGGTTCGGGACCCTCGCGCCCTGAGGCCTGCGCTCTGGACCTTTTAGCCTCCCTGGAGGAGCCTCACAGGCCTCAGGGCCACCATGGTGGCCGGCCGGCCGGCCCGGGAGCTGACTGAGCGGCGCGGGCCCCCAGCGGCCAGCATGGACCGCGAGGACCCTGCCCCGGGAACCGAAATGGGAGTTGGGGACGGGCCCTGACGGCCACGGTAAGGGATCGCGATCGGGGGGACCGACGGGGCGGGCACGGCCCGGCTCTCCGGGACTCGGGCCGGGAACGCTGGTGACGCCCGGGGACGGGGCCCCTAGACGCCGGCGGCCCAGACCCCGCGCGCTTCTCAGCGGCCGAGGGAGGTGTCGGGGCCGCGCTGCAGCCGGGCACGCACGTGCGCGCGTGGCTGTCACCGTCTTCACTCCGCGCGCCCGCGGGAAGCGTCCCCTCCCCGCAGCCCCCGGCCTGCTCTCCGCCCCGCCCCGCCCTCGGGCCCCCTAGATCACTACACGCGCGACCTAACTCGGCGGCTGCCGCCCCGACGCCGCGGTTGGCTGAGAACCCCGAGGGAGGAGGAACTTTCCCGCTCTGTCCCACCTTCTTCAACAACACTTCACCAATTGGAAGTTCAGATCTAATTGGAGACGCCGGCCTGGGCTCGGCGTTGAGTGGCTGAGGCGGCAGTCTCTCCGAATGCTTTTGTTCGCAGGGGTAAGCCTACTCTAGCAAGACTGGTTGAGGCGGCAGAGCCTGCCTCGCCTTTCCCGGGAAAACATGTAGAGGCTCGTGCTGGGGCGAGAGAGACGGGTCACCCCTGGTACCGCGAGGGACTGCCCTTCGGACCAAGTCTGCACCGCGTGTGGCCCCCCAGGGGATCGTGTTTCGGACACCAGGCGGATAATCCTGTTTAGCACTTAATTAATTACGTGTACTGACCTCTGTTTCTCAAACTTTCAAATCACTTGTGGAGGCCGTTTAGGTAGCCGGCACTTTCCCCTCAAGTCCTTCTTCTCTTTAGGAGAAATTCTAATTATTACCGAGGGAGAAGGTAATAATTGTTCCTACTTCGTGGGGTTGTTGGGGACTATAAAGCTTTAGAACGGTGGCTGGTCATATTAGGTTGAATCCTATGAAATTGCTCTTTTTGTAGATTATTTTTTTTTAATGAAAGTATTTTGGGGGAATTCCCTGGCGGTCCAGTGGTTAGGACTCCGCACTTTTACGGCGGCGGGCCCAGGTTCAATACCTGGTCGGGGAATTAAGATCCCGCAAGCCACTGCCCCGACAAAAAAAAAAGCAGTTTTCATTTTATACTGTGTGATTTCCAATTTATTTTAGATCATATACGTGTACTATTTATTTTTTTAATGGCATCAAGTTATATGGATGTGTGTGTGTGTGAGAGAGAGGTGGGGAAGTATAACTGTGTATTTAAAAAAAATCCTATATTTGAATAACTCTTAATAGTTGAATACCTGAATGGTTGATCAAGAAGCATTCCACAGAAAAACTATCATTAGCATCACCCCAACCCTACAGGTGAAGAAATAGAAGCTCAGCATGACAAAGCTACTTGCTGGCTATCACCCAACTAGTGAGGGGCAAAGCTGGAACTCAAACCCAGGCCTATCTCACCTGGAGGCTGTTGGTATTATCTCTACTCTGCTCTGCTTCCTTGCTGGTGACTTCTAAATTGCTCCTCCCTGTTCTGGCCCCAAGACCATGAGCTACAGTTTGGAACACTCAGCAGACACTGTTGCTGTAACTATACTAATAGCATAAATTAGTTCTTTTCCATGGGCCCCGGCGGTGCCCGTGAAGCACCAGCCAGGCCCCTGGAATCATTTGCTGGCACACTCAGCAAGGCTGCCAGGCTGCTGTGGGGGAACTTTATGTCTTACCTACTGCTAGCAAATTCTCCCCACCAAACTGGTTGTTTAGGGCACTCTGATTAGTGTGGGAGTGTCTTTATTTTCATTGCTTCAGTTCTTCCCTGCAGGTGGGAAAACCAAGCCGGATTCTCCTATGGGCTCCCCACAGGGACAACAAATCAGGGCTTTAACCCAGGGCCAAGACTGCTGACAGGAAATAAGTGACTCTGAGAATCCACTGAGGAGTAGCAAGAGGAGGTGGATCAGCAGGGGCTAAAAATGACACTGATGGCCAGTAATAGCTCATTTTTATGGAGGGCTTGCTAGGTGCTAGGCACTGGGCTAATTGGCCAAACATGCTGTTAACATTCCTGGGGGACATCCAGGTAGATGTATGTATGGGTCTGGACCTCAGAAAGGAGGCCAGGGCCAGGAATCAAAATAGACGTGATGGAATATTATGCTGGCATTAAAAGTGCTATTCACACAGAATAAATAGAGATGGTAATAGTACATCCCATATAAGGTTCTGAGAAAGAAAAATTCAGGTAGGACTTACTAAGAAAGACCTGGCACACAGACACCAGTTACTGAATATTTGTTGCATGAATAAGTGAAGGACATGAGGAAATACAGTCTCAACTATGGGAACAATGTTAATAGCTGCCATATATTAAGTGCTTACCATATAAGGTACTCTGCAAAGTGCCTGGCATGCTTCTGATCTTTATCACAACCCTATTTGGTAGGTATATATCCCTTGTTTATACATGGGGAAACTGGATAAGGCTGAAATGAAGTAATTTACCTAAAATCATAATTGGTAGAGTTGCAATTTGCATATAGGACTGTTTTAATCCAGATCTCACCTGATATATTTTGTTTCTTCATTCTTCCAGAAGATCAGAGATTCTCCAAGTGACATCCTTTCCCTCCAGGGGGGCATTTGGCAATGTCTGGAGATTTTTTTTTTTTTTGGTTGTCACAACCAGGGGGTGCCCCTCTCCCCTCTATGGGAAGATGAAGGATGTGCGACCTGGTACCTAAGACTTCTGAGGCCATAGCCTTATTTATTTATTTATTTATTTTTTTAAGGTCACACCAGCAGCTTGCTGGATCTTAGTTCCCGACCAGGGATTGAACCCAGGCCTCGGCAGTGAAGGCATGGAGTCCTAACCACTGGACTGCCAGGGAATTCCCCTGAGGCCATAGCTGGGATGCTCCAAGGCGCTGTCCTGAAGCACTGAGCCTGGATGAAAGTAGTTGCAGCTAACAGCTTCTACCTGAATAACAGTGAGTAAGAACCTATAAGGCCTGGGACTTCCCTGGTGGTCCAGTGGTTAAGAATCCACCTTCTGAAGCAGGGAATATGGGTTCAACCCCTGGTCGGGGAACTAAGGTCCCATATGCCGCAGGGCAACTAAGCCTAGGTGCTGCAACTAGAGAGCCCAGTGCCACAACTGACTCGATGCAGCCATATATAAATAAATACTTTTTTTTAAAAAAAAAGAACCTACAAGGCCTTAGGAAATCACTGGTGCTCACCCTCTTCCCTTCAGGCCCAGGACTGAAGATTCTTGAATTTGCCCAGACTGTCACCTGCAGTGTTGGAAGTAGGCAGATATGAGTAGGAATTTCTGCTTTTCTGTGACCTTGGGCATAACTTAGCTTCTCTGAGCCTCAGTTACCTCATCTGTAAAAATGGGCATAATAATAAATGATATGACATGTTTAAGAGTCACTCTTAAATAGGAATTAATATTTACTGAGCACTCTAAGGTGCTGTGTAACCTAAAAAAGTTTTTTTTTTTAACCATTTCTGGACCTCCGTTTCATCATTACTTAAAATGGGGAGAATAGGAAATGGGATTGCAAATACCAAAGCCTAAGAGCACATATAGATAGAACTTTAACTGGTGCTCATTTTCATATGCATGTATTTGCATTTAATTATCATGATTAAGTAGATTATTATACCCATTTGACAGTTAAGGAAACAGAGACGCCCAAAGCTAAGTTACTGGCCAAAGACCACACAGCCTAATAGAGATACAGCCTGGATCCCAAACCCAGGTCTCTAACCCAGGGCCCAGGGCCTTCCAAGGACAGCATGCTGCAGGTTGCAAGGGGCCTTGTCTACAGCAGGCACTGAAAAATGACTGTTTTCTGGACGAAAATTCATGCTCATGCCTAATTTGAAATGTTCTGGTATTTCTGTGCTCCTTACTGTGATAGATAATTTTGAGTCTCAAGCTGACCTTCTGTATTAGTTTCCAAGGCTGCTGTAGCGAAATCACACAAACTGGGTGGCCCAGAACAACAGAAATGTATTGTCTCACAGCTCTGGAGGCTAGAAGTCTGAGATCAAGGTGTCAGCAGGGCCCTGCTCCTTCTGTAACCTGTAGGAGAGGATCTTTTCTTTGACTCTTGCAGCTTCTGGAGTCTCCAGATGTTCTCTGGCTTGTGGCTGCATCGCTCCAGTTTTCCCATGGTGTTCTCCCTGTGTCTGTTCACATACTCTTCCCTCTGTGCATGGCTGTCTATGTGTCTGTTTCCCCTTTTTATAAATACACCAGTCAGGCTGGGTTAGAGCCCACCCTAATGACCTCATAACTTGATTTCCTCTGTAAAGACCCTATTTCCAAATAATGTCACATTCTGAGGTGCTGGGCTTAGGACTTCAACATCATTTTTAGGGGACACATATGAGAAAAACACTCCTGTGTTTCTCTTTTACTCTTATACCCACAATACTTCTGACACCAAATGCATGGGTTTTCCACACTAAGCAATTCTCTGGGACACCAGCTGCATGTCGTATAATTTAATCCAATTGTGACACTAACTAGAGTTAGTACAGACCCCACAGGTTAAGGGCTCAGTCCTATGAGACTGCCCCCCACCCTCACCCCTGGCTTCAGACGCCAATCAGAATTCCAGGTTGTAATCTAAACTTCTGGAGGACTGGTTATAAATCAGGGATCCTGTGACCTCCTCCTTGGGTTTGATAATTTGCTAGAATGGCTCGTAGAACTCAAGGAAACACTTAGGTTAACTGGTTTTTTATTTAATAAAGGATACAGATGAACAGCCAGATGAAGAGACACATAGGATGAGGTTTGCAGTTGTCCAGGGAGTAGGAACTTCTGTTCCCGAGGCATTGGGGTGCACCACCTTCCAAGCACATGCATGTGTTCACCAACCTGGAAACTCTCTGAACCCCATACTTTTGGGATTTTAATGGAGGCTTCCTCATGTAGGCATGAGCCATCATCAGCTCAACCTCTAGCCTTTCTTCCCTTCCAGGAGGATGGGGGCTGGGGCTAAAAGCTCCAGGCTTCTAATGATGGCTTAATCTTTCTAGTAACCAGCCCCTGTCCAGGAGCCCATCAAGCATTGCCTCATTAGAGCAAAAGATGTTCCCATCACCCAGGAAATTCCAAGGGATTTAGGAGCTCTGTGTTAGGAACCAGGATCAAAGACCAAATAATTTGAACACACAGGGCTCCTGGTGCTTTTATCACTTAGGAAATTACAAGAGTTTTAGGAGCTCAGGTGCCAGGAACTGGGGTCAGAGACCACATAAAGATTTTCTATTATTTCACAGGACACAGTTCAACCTACAGCATTCCCCTTTGAGCAGTGGGCTCCAGGAGCCATATTTCTACCAGGATATCTGGGGAGGTCCAGGGAAGTCCCATTTTTTTCAGGAAGGATGCCTTCTGTAAACTTCACATGATTCAAAACGTTGCATACCATGACCCATGTTTCCCCATAGAAATGAATATGAAGGAGGCGATGAAACGCGCTCGCACAGCTCGTAAATCTATAACCATCTTACCATATTTTTTATTTTGATGCTGCTTCGTGTCTTTGCTGCATTATCTCTATCCGCTGGCACTCTACTAGATTTTCTGCACCACCTGTCACGGAGGTGTTCAGTCTTCACGGTGTTCTATCACGTCCAATAGCCGCTCCAAAGTATTGATTTGGGGGCGTGGTTTTCAGCATTGACCTCTCTACGTGAACGATGTTGTTGAATGAAGTTGTTACAGCTTTTTGAAAGTTGTTTATAATGACAGTGAGTGGCAAAATAACAGCTCAATAGTCACAAAGAGGTAGTTGCTGGAGTCCAAAGCATGCTAACTGTGTGATTTGCTCCATAGTGACACAGAATGTGGTCGTTTTCCGGCTGTAGTGGCGCCGCCTTGTGGCATCAGCGTAAACACAATTTATAATTTATTCCAACCCAACAGCTTTGAAATTGTTCAGTATTTAACCGGTTAAAATGTTCTCTTTCTCTGGCATTTGTATGATTTCCAGTATACACATGGGGTGGCACTTTGATGTTTTTATGTGGCACTGTGTCAAAGTCACAAAATTCATATACGTATATGATGCATACTACAGAAAGGCTGGAACTTGGCAGTGTGGCTCATGCCCCAGCCTAGACATAAAAGCTTTCTTGTCTTTACTGTCACTCCTGTTCGGGGTCTCATAGGAGCTGGAGGATGCAATTCTCAGAGAGCAGTTGGGCCCGAGCATAAAAGCCCATCAATAAGGAGTGGGTGACACTGCCACAGCTGGATAATTTGTCTCTTTGTGCTTCTGCAGCCTATTCGGTGATGATCTATTTGTCCCAGGGAATAGATGATGGCAGGTTTGTCCATATTTTACACTTATGAACCTGCCTGCTCCTCTTCGCCTGGCTCTGCCCTTCTGTCTTTGTCCCTGCTCCTCTCATTTCATTTCACAGATTGGGCAGTAGGTCTTGGCAATGAGTTATGAAGGTAGAGTCCATGAGGGCATCTTTGGGAAAGGAGGGAGGGAAAAGAAGAAATGGGTCAGCTCCCTGCAGAGAGGGGAGCATGAACAGGTTCAGGAGAAAGAGATGTCACAGACTCAGTGGTGAGCAGTATGGGACCTCAGAGAGGAAGGGGAGATCCTAGAACAGAAGACAATGATGCTGGGGAGGCCTGCTCGTAGAAGATGGCTTGAAGAGCTGAGTCCAATCCCAATAATTAAGTTGGGCCTAGTGCAGAACATAATTGTGGTAGCCAGCCTCCAAGAATCTTGCCATGTTGATATTCACAGCCTTGTAATGTCCCTCCCCCACTGAGCAGGGCTGACAGGTGTAACCAATGGGATATTCAGAAATGACAGAGTGTGATTTCCAAGGCCAATTCATAAAAGTCCTTGGGGGACTTCCCTGGTGGTCCAGTGGTTACAACTCCAAGCTTCCACTGTAGGGGGCACAGGTTTGATCCCTGTTCGGTGGAACTAAGATTCTACATGCTGCACGGCCTGGCTGAATTAAGAAAAAAAAAAAAAAGTCCTTGAAGTTTCCACCTTACTCTCTCTTGGATCACTCGCTGTCGGGGAAGCCACCTGTCATGGGGTGAAGACACCCAAGCAGCTCCGGGAGAAGCACACATGGCAAGGAACTGAGGCACCTGGCCAACAGCCAGCACTGACTTGCCAGGAGTGTGAGCGGCCCACCTTGGAAGCGGATCCCACAGCCTCCATCAGGCCTTCAGATGACCACAGCCCAAGACAATATCTTGACTGCAAAATTGTGGGAGACCCTGAGCCAGAAACAGCCCAGCTAATCACTCATTCCTGAATTCCTGACCCATTTGGAACCATGTGAGATCATAAATGTTTATTGTTTCAAGCTGCTAAATTTGGGGGTAATTTATTCTGCAGTAATTGGAAATGGTCTAATTATTTAACTCCTTATTTGCAGAATTGTCATCCAACATCCATCTGGTGACTGCCCAGAATGCACGGTCCGTGGGGCAGGGACCCATTCATACCAGGTGCTCACTTAACGAGCATTGCATGTCACTGAGTGCCACAAAGAAAGCCCCCCTGCCCTGCCACTTCAAGCAGGGTAAATGGGGTTAGTTAAGCAAGGAAAAGATTCTGGGGTGGAGTGGATGTGTGTCCCGGGGAGAGGGAAAGGGCCACAATTAGGATAACCATACATCCCCGTTTGCCCAGGATAGAGGGGTTTCCTGGGATAGGGGACATCTAGTGCCCAAACTGGGAAAGTCTGGGGTAAACTGGAATGAGCTAATCACCCTAGCTGGGGTGGGGGTAGAGATCTCGAAGCTGAATTTCCAGTGAGCCAGCCACACTGGTTCACATGGCCTGGGTATGGAGACTCATCTCCCATCTCTCCCGGTCAGGGGTAAGACCGTGCTCCCATAGGACCTAGTTTGATCCTCCTATCCCACTCGAATAGGGGCAGATGGGAAGACCATCTTAGAAATGCCTAGACCAGTGTGAGGAGGCTGCAGGTCAGCCCTCCCTTGTTTTCTCTAGCAGAGGTGGCTAGGAACACCAAGAATTTGGTGAGGACTCTCACCCTAGACCAGGAGGGCCAGCCCTTCCCTGTCCAGGGGTCCTGGCTTCCTGTGGCTTGATTGCCAAATGCCCTCCACCACATGGCCAATAAGTTGCAGTGCAGCCTCTGTTGGCACAATCCAGTGACAGGTCACCAAGGCTGCCCACTCCATTGTTAGGAAAGTATTCCTTGTACTGAGAGAGAAGATGCCTCCACATCATCTCCACCCTCTGATGACATGCGATGGTGCTGAACAATCCAAACCCATTCCTTCCTGGGCTCCCTTTCACGTACTGTGCACACATTGCTTCCTCTGCCTGAGGCTCTCCTTGCCCTGCTCCCTCTGGCTGACTCTCCCTGCTTAGCCTTTAAAGCTTAGGTCTAAAATCAGGCCACCTGTGAGGCCCGATCAAGATGGTCACACCCACCTCTACACACCTGCCACACCTGGTTCCTCCACCACATGACACCAGGGACACGTTACTTGCTACACCTCCATCTACCCATCAGGGCTTTTCCTGAGTGGCTGTGTCTGGGAACCCTCCAATCATGCTGACTTCCAGAATGAGGAGCTCACTCTCTTTTTGTTCCTCTGATAAACCCAAGGAGCAACTGGGCCCAGCTGTGTCTTCTTTGTTAACACAGAGAGCAGCCCCCAGGCTCATGGCCCTCTGCCTTACCTACAAGGTACCAGCGATACTGTTATCTGTTGCAGTATCTGTTGCAAATACTTTTGCATTTATTTTGATGGTTCTGCCTGTGTATAACAGTTGATTTCAACTTTTTATTTATCATGATGATATACAGTATCCTTTTAAAATAAATCATGCAAAGAATACATGTTCATTGTAGCAACTTTAGAAAACACACAAAAAATCATAGTTCAAGGCTCACTTCCTTATAGAAGTTATCATTGACCCTCAAAGTATATGTAGGACCTCGAATTTTCTCTTTCCCGCTCCCCATTATAAGTCCTCATAGCTCCACATACTTCTTCATAGCCTCTATCACAGTTGGCAAAAAATATGTTTGTGTATATTTTTCACTTATTCATTAAATATTTAGTATGTCAGGCAGGGGAGGGGAGGGGAGGGGTAGGCCTAAGGCCTTTGCCCGGGAGGTTAGTACCAGTTTGATTTTGTCTCCCTGGCCAGGCCTTAAGTTCCAAGAGGGCTGGGGGCTTGTTGTTCTGGACGCCTTTGGTGTCTCAGAGCTAACCACATGGCCTAGCCACGTGGACTCAAAATTTGCTGAAGGAATCACAAAATCAAAGCCTGTCCTCACTCCTCCACCCCAGGCACACCACACTGACCATCAGCGTCAGCCTCAGCGGGTGGACATTCTTTTAGGCACGCATCCAGTCTCTCTGGAAGTTATTAGGCTCCTGGGCCTCCCTGTGGGGTCTGCAGGCCCTCTGCTCCTGCTGAGGTCTGTGACCTGGGGGATTGTGGGCCTAGAGGAGACTAGTTTGGAAGTTAGGCACAAGACCTGGGCAGAGCAGGAGAAGGGCGTGGGGCCCCAGGAGGCCCAGGCAGCGATGGTAGGGGGGGGATGGAAAGGGAAAAGGAGGTGATGGAGAGAAAGTGTCCCTGCAACCCAGAGCCTTGTCCATCTGTCTTAAGTTGTTAGGGGGTTTTCCTTTCATAATGTGATAAACGCTATCTGTGCCGCCCCCCCCGCCCCGCCCAGGAACGCACAGGCGCACATAACTATACGATTTCAGGGGGCTTACCCTCTGCCGCTCATCCTTGAGTACCCCGTTAAGAACCCCTGGTATTATTGTTCAATGCTCCCATTTTACCGGGGTGGACACTGAGGCCCAGAGTGGGCAAAGGGTTTGCTCCAGGTCATAGAGCAAGTCTGTAGCAGAGCTGCAGAGGCTCAGAGGACAAGAATCCGGACTTCTGCCCAGCATCTAAATTGCTGAATGCACAGGAATTACACCCACCTGTCTGGGTGGAGAGGGGGCGGGCGACCAGGTGGGGCGGGTCTTACTCACGTTCCGCCTCCTTTGCCGGCTTCGGAGGCGGGGCCTTCCTCCAACCAGCAGCGCACCAACATGGCTCCGCGCCTGTGCAGCATCTCTGCGGCGGCTCGGCGGCTGCTGGGGCGCCCGGGGCCCGGGGGCCGGGACGTTGCGGCTGTAGCTGCAGCGCGGTATGTGCCGGGCCGGGCCAGGCCAGGCGGGGGCGGCGCGCGTGGGGGGTGCACGCGTGGGGGCCAGGGTCTGGGCTTGGGGGATGGGCAGAGACTCGCGCTTGTAATCTAGTGGTTAGAGGCGGAGCCATGGGTAGGAGGTCTGGTCAAAGAACGGGGGAGGTGGGAAAGGTATGCGCAGGGTCTTTGTCCTACTGGGTGCCTAGCTCTGGGCTGAGAATGAAGGGTAGGGTGAATGAGAGGGGCAGGTCCTGGGCCCTGGGGAGTGGGAGCTGTCAGAGGGCAGGAGGAGTGGCCCCTTCCCAGGCCTTTGCGGTGATTGTGAGATAGTCCCCCTGGGGGCTTCTAGGAGAGGCAGCACCTCCTTCCGGAAGTTCTGGGGGTAAGAGATATGGGGAGCAATGGGAGATCCCTAAAGGCCGTGGCTACACAGATCCTTTGCTCCCCAACCCTGAACAGTAGAAGTGGGGCAAAGGAGGCCTGAGAAAGGATGGGAGTTGCCCAAGGTCACTCCCCCTGCCATCCTGTGGCGGCACTGGGTCTGGACCCAGTCCTCATGACACCCTTGTGCTCTTTGCACCACACTGATGGCCTCCTGGGAGAGGGAGGCTGGATGGGCCATGGGCTGGGCCTGGGCTTTTTTTTGGTCCCTGCTCTGGGCTGAGGCAGGGCTGGGCCTCCCTGACTGGCCCTGGGTGGCCCCTCCCTTCTCTGTCTCTAGCACTCTGTACTTCCCCCATCTCTGCCGTTACCACCCTGTACACACTTGCCTGTCCCTGCCACTAGAGCATCACTTCATATTTCTGTTTCCCCAGCCCCTGGCACAGGACTCACAACAGTGTATGCTCAAGAACATTGGCCAAAGAAGTGAGGACACCTGTCCCCCCACCTGTGGAAAGGAGGGATCTGTCCTGCCCAGCAGTGCAGGCATGAAGCTGCAGAGTTCTGTTAGGCTTTGCTGTGAGATGTTCTAGAGTGCTGTGCAGTGGGTGTCAGGGGAGGCTGGGAAAGAGGAGCCAGGCATGTGCCCCCAACCTTACTGCCCAGTAATTGGGGAGAAAGCTGATAACATGGAGAGAGCCTAGAGTTTGCCCGGCACCAGCACATCTAACTCAGCCTTTTTCAATGGGGTGACCTTGCATGAGTCATTTGGCCTCTTGAAGTCTCAGATTCCTAATCTGTAAAATGGGGGTGATAAAGTAGGATGTAGTTCATAGAGTTGTTGAGGATTAACAAGGCCATGCGACGTACCTAGCCCCTGATGAATTTGCTGCAAATGTTGCTCCTCCCCCAAACCTGTGTCTCAAGCAATTTCTTCATGAGCCCCCAAGATGTCAGGGCTGAAGGGGCTTTGGGGAGATCACCTCCTGTGAGCCCCTTGTTTTCCAGATAATGAAATGGAAGCTGGGGGCAGGACCACACTTCCCCCGGGTAACAAAATTGGTTGGTGGTAAAGCCATTTGTGTGGCGAATAGCCAGAGGCCACAAAAGGAGCATGGGACATAAAGGCAGCCTGCTGCTCCTCACTTATCCACTCCTTAACCTTGGATGGGGCACTGAACCTCCGTGATCCTTGGTTTCCTTCTCTGTAAAGTGGGGATGGGGATCCCTACCTGGTGTTTTTCGTAGGATTGCTGTGCCGGTACTTCGATTAATACTTATCAAGTCCCTAAAGGACTGCTTCAAAGTTACCTACTCCCTGGTCCCACCTTGGATACCTGGGAATCCTGCCGACCCTCCATCTGCCCCGTATCTCTCTGGAGTCACTAGAGGGGCCATCTGGCCTCTGTGCTTTGGGGGCTGCTGGGGTATAGACACAGTGTGGGCTTTGAAATCGGATAGACCTGGATCGGAATCCTCTTGGCCATTGATTAATTGTTCTCGAATAAGGCCTGGTACATCTCTGAGCCTCATTTTTCTCTATTTTGTTTTTGAGCCTCATTTTTCTCAAGAACATTGTGAGGATCAGTTCTCAGCACATAGAAAGTGCTCACTACACAACAGTTGCTACCGCTGCATCAGTAATGCTCTCATTAACAGAACTTTAGTTCTTCCAGTTTGTCTTCTAAAGACACACTTCAGGAACAATAAGCTGAAATGTGGCCCCTTTCTTTTTTAAAAAAAAATGTTATTTATTATTTTTGGCTGCATTGGGTCTTCGGGGCTGCAATTCGTTGCAGTGTGTGGACTTCTCATTGCCATCACTTCTCTTGTTGTGGAACACAGGCTCTAGGTGTGCGGGATTCAGTAGTTGCAGCATGTGGGCTCAGTAGTTGCGGCACACAGGCTCTAGGGCACATGGGCTTCAGTAGTTGTGGCACGCGGGCTCAGTAGTTGTGGCACACAGGCTTAGTTGCTCTGCAGCATGTGGAATCTTCCCGGACCAGGGCTCGAACCCATGTCCCCTGCATTGGCAGGCGGATTCTTTTTTTTTTTTTTAATTTATTTATTTATTTATTTATTTTTGACTGTGTTGGGTCTTCGTTGCTGCGTGTGGGCCCTCTCTAGTTGCAGCGAATGGGGGCTACTCTTCATTGTGGTGTGTGGGCTTCTTATTGCTGTGGCTTCTCTTGTTGTGGAGCACAAGCTCTAGGCACGTGGACCTCAGTAGTTGTGGCACGTGAGCTCAGTAGTTGTGGATCGCAGGCTCAATAGTTGTGGCACGGGCTTCCCTGGTGGCGCAGTGGTTGAGAATCCGCCTGCCGATGCAGGGGACGCGGGTTCGTGCCCCGGTCCGGGAAGATCCCACATGCCGCAGAGCGGCTGGGCCCGTGAGCCATGGCCGCTGAGCCTGCGCTTCCGGAGCCTGCGCTCCGCAATGGGAGAGGCCACAACAGTGAGAGGCCCGCGTACCACAAAAAAAAAAAAAAAAAAAAAAAAAGTTGTGGCGTGGCACATGGACTTAATTGCTCCATGGCATGTAAGATCTTCCTGGACCAGGTATCGAACCAGTGTCCCCTGCATTGGCAGGCAGATTCTTAACCAGTGAGCCACCAGGAAAGTCCTGTGGCCTCTTTCAGCCAACTCAAAACAGAAGAGTGTTTCAGGAATGTGCACAGAGCCAAATTTCCTAGCATATCAATCCAAAACATTCCAGAGCATTTTCATGTGGTGAGGCACCAGACTGTTGATCCCTATTGAGAGTGCAAATGTGTCTCAAAAGTTCTCATCTGGGACAGATATTTACTGAGCAACTCCCATGCTAAAAGCATTGTGCTGGTACCCTGAGGGGTGGAGAACGTCAGCTCTGGGCTTCCCGTGTGGCTGGGGAGACGAGGGCGAAATAGGAGAGGTTTTTTGCTGTTTTTTTTTTTTTTTTTTGGCCGAGCCCCACATGTGGGATTTAGTTTCCCTGACCAGGGATCTAACCTGTGCCCCATGCAGTGGAAGCACAGAGTCTTTTTTTTAAAAATTGGAGTATAATTGCTTTACAATATTGTGTTAGTTTCTACTGTACAATGAAGTGAATCAGCTATATGTATGCATATATCCCCTCCCTCTTGGACCTCCCTCCCTGCCCCACCTCCAGCCCCTGAGCCACTCCACCCATCTAGGTCATCACAGAGCACCGAGCTGAGCTCCCTGAAGCACAGAGTCTTAACCACTGGACCTCCAGGGAAGTCCCAGGAGAGATGTATTTATGGAAGGGGGTTGAACTGGTTTTTCTAGGCCTAAGGGGCATTCTTCTTTTTAATTTTTTAAAAAATTTATTTAATTTATTTTATTTTTTGTCTTCATTGGGTCTTCATTGCTGCACGCGGGCTTTCTCTAGTCGCGGTGAGCGGGGGCTACTCTTCATTGCGGTGCACGGGCTTCTCATTGCGGTGGCTTCTCTTTGTTGCAGAGTTCGGGCTCTGGGCGCGCAGGCTTCAATAGTTGTGGCATGAGGGCTCAGTAGTTGTGGCTAGCAGGCTCTAGAGCACAGGCTCAGTAGTTGTGGCACACGGGCTTAGTTGCTCCACAGCATGTGGGATCTTTCTGGACCAGGGCTCGAACCCATGTCCTCTGCATTGACAGGCGGGTTCTTAATCACTGCGCCACCAGGGAAGCTCCACCCTTTGGGCTTAATATATTCTTAATATAGTTTAGATACCAGAACCTTTGGTGTTTCTGGGATGATTTACTGAGATTACATGAAAAAAAGAAGGAAAGAAAGTAAGTTGGGACTGCCTTAGAGCAGTGATTCTTGGGCCTGAGTGTGCATCATAATCCCTTGGCAGGCTTGTTAAAACCCAGATTGCTAGGCCCACCCCCAGAGTTTCTGTTGCAGTGGGTCTGGGATGGGGCCTGAAAACTTCTAACACGTTCTCAGGTGTTGCTAACGATAGGGAATCTTGGCTCTGTGGTCACCAAATTTAAGAGGGAATTGGGGACTTCCCCGGCAGTCTAGTGGTTAAGACTCCACACTTCCACTGCTGGGGGCATGGGTTCAGTCCCTGGTCGGGGAACTAAGATCCCACGTGCTGCGTGGGGTGGCCAAAAAAATAAATAAATAAAAATTTTTTTAAAAGGGGGAATTGACTCTGGAAAGCTTGGCAAAATAGATTAGAACTAGGATCCCAAGTGGAGACATCCAGCCTTGTTTTATGGGCAGTAGGGTTCCATAGAAGATTTTCAAGTGGACGAAGAGCAGCATCACAACCATGGTGCTTTACAAAATTGATGGGCAGGTTAGGAAACAAGGGAAAGAATGGGAGCCAGGAGTTCAGTTAGGAAGTTAGGTAGGAAGAGTGATATTAGCTGCACCGCTGTGTCGGCCCCATTCTCTGCAAGGCAATCCTATTGCTCTTATTTTATGGATGAGGTAAATGAGGCTCAGAGAGATGACGCTGGGCTGGGATTAGTCCTGCATTTGTCCAGAACCTGTGTTCTTAAGCACTAATTCTGCTGGGGGGGGGGGATGGAAAGGGCCCCTGAGTCCCGAGTCCACACTCTGAGCCAAGGTCCACACTTTCTTTCCTTTCTTACCTCTCAGATTTCATCATTTTCATGCACCTCTGTCTTAGCTCCCCCCACACGCCTGCACTCATTCCCCAAACGCGATCTGAGCATGTGCCACGTCCCCAGCACTGTTCCAGGCACCGGGGATACAGCAGGGATACACGAGACAGACAAGATCCCTATCCTCCTGGGGCTCTGCTTCTAGTGGGAGACAATAAACAAGGCACATAATAAGCAAAAAAATTCTATAATGTGTTAGAAGGAGCTACAGAAAAATAGAGAGCAGGGTGAGAAGAGTTGGGGAGTTCAGGGACAGGAGAATGTTGTGATTTCACTGAGAAAGTGAAATTTGAACTCTTGAAAATGTGAACCCTCGGATGCTAGCTTCAAGTTCAGACCCTGCCCTGGGATATTCTTGGGACCTGTAGAAAAGATCTTTAGAGATAAGCTGCTCTACCCTGCTCTTTTGACATGTGGGGAAACGGATACCCAGAGGCAGGAAAGATTAGACAGTGGTGGGAGGAGATGGGAGCCCATCAGAGCTCCTGGACCCCCTCACTCCCCAGCCCCCAGGGTCCCAGGCTGTCTCTTCAGGGCTGGCCACTTGGCTGTTTATCTTGGTCAGTGCTGATGTTAATAAATTACTCAAAGCCCAGTCCTTGAGCAAAGGTCTTGGTTGACATATAGTAGGAATGGCTGCCTTCCCTGTCACCACCCCTTCCAGTGGAAGCAGCCTCTCTACATTCAAACCAAAGGTCAGGTCCCTCTGCCAGTGGCTTTATTAAAAACACCTGGTTCTTCACAGTATCTACCTGATGCTAGTTCCTGAGGTTGGTGCCAGACCTGAGGTGGGGCTGACTTTAGAGGAAAGAGCTCTGGGTTCTTTCCTGAGCTCTCTGCCCCTGATTTGTTGTGTGACCTGGGGACAAGTTTCTTAACCCTCCCACCTCCGACCTTCTATTTTCTCATCTTGAAAATGGGGGCATTAATAATATCAACATTATGATATCCTTACATAGATTCAGCGGGATCATGTTAAGCTGATCACAGGTCCCTGGCACAGAGGATAGGTATCCTCAGCCAACGTTAGCCATAGTGAGGCTCCCTTATTCTGGTCCCAAATTTTTCACAGACTACATCGACCATCTGATGATAACTGTCTGTTTTTTGTTAATGAAGCAAATACACACAAAATGATAGAGAGCCTATGGATCTGGAAATACTTTAAACAGGGTTTTTAACTTTACAAAAATTATAATGAATAACGAAAAGTTTAACCATCTTCCTCTTCCCTCTCCCAGGTAAGCAGTGTTAACAGTTTGGGACTGGGAGTTCCTGGGCAGTTCAGTGGTTGGGACTCGGCACTTTCACTGCTGTGGCCCAGGTTCAGTCCCTGGTAGGGGAACTAGGATCCCGCAGGCTGCTTGGCCAAAAACCAACCAACCAACCAACAAAAAGCAGTCTGGGACAGATTGTTATTTATCTTTCTCTATGTTTATATAAATATTTCACCACTTTAAGATTCTTTTTAAATTTTATCAATCCCAGTACTTGCTCCATATTTTGGAGAAAAGCAATACTTTGATTTGCAAAACGTTTATCCTAGCCACAGAAAAGGCTTGAAAAAGGAGAGGACTTGCTGATGGGGCCCCCACTGCCAGATTCCTTGGCTAGAAATCATCCAACGGGAGGCTGGTGTTTCAGGCCTGGCTACAAGCTGCACCACTGCTGTTAAGTAAGATGATTTACTACCTCTGGCAGCCTAAAAGTAATCCCCACCCCTGCTGGGACCTTGTATGGGGAGTGCAGTTATGATCTGGCAGGACCTGGTGGTTGGTCCCCCTGCTCTGAACAAGGCACGTCATTCATTCATTCATTCTCACAGCAACATAGCAATGTGCACAGGGCAGATATTTGTCAATTAAGTGTTGGCTGGATGAGTGAATGAATCTTGCCTTGTGATGCCTTTGACCCCCTCTACCTACCTTTATCTGCCAAATCAGCCCTGGAGATTTGGAGACTGGCCAGATCACCTCTGGAGAGCCAGCCCAGACGTCCAGAGGCCAAGTTCAGGCTCACACATCTGGGCTCTCCCAGAGACCTCTGGCTGTAACTGTGTTCCAAGGTCCACTTCTCCCAGCAGACTGTGACTTCCTCAAGGACAAAGTGTGCTTGTCTTGGGCTCTCCATTTGTGGGACTGGGATTGGGCACAGGCCAGATGTAGTGTGAGCACCAGGGAGGATGGTGAGTGCAGCCCTCTCATCAGAAGGGACAGAAATTGCAAAGAAAGCACAGAGTGAAAGAGCCTAGTGTGTTCAGGGAGAAGCATAGTTGGAGAGCGGGATACACAGGTGGGGGATGGACAGGATGGGAGGCTTCCAAGGTAGGTTGGGCTGTCATGGGCTTTGGACATCAGGCAAGATGGGTGCGGGGTTGATCCTCTTGGCAAGGGATGCAGTTGTGTGGTCCAAGTGGAGGACCTTTTGGAAAGGGGTGAAGTGGAGGCAGGGAGGCTGGAGAGAGAGGCGGGAGGTGGGGCTGCCTCTCCTGACTTCCTGAGGCTCCGCAGAGCTTCAAGAAGCAAACTGGGAAGCCAGGATCTCTGTAGAAAGGACCAGCTGTGCTCAGCTGGCTCCAATGACATGACATCTTCTGGAGCTGCCATGGGATTCTGTGGCTGCATTCCCAGAAATGTGTGTCACTAGCCTTGGGGAGCAAGGCGTCTGAGCAGATGTAAGCAGGTCTCCCCTGAACTCCTCTGTCCTGCAGCTTCTATTCCAAGGACAATGAAGGCAGCTGGTTCCGTTCTCTGTTCGTACACAAGGTGGATCCCCGGAAGGACGCCCACTCCACCCTGCTGTCCAAGAAGGAGACCAGCAACCTCTACAAGATCCAGTGTGAGTGGCTGCTGAGCTGGCCAGCCTGCCCTCCCAGGGCCTCTGGGGGCCTGCAAGGCTCTGGCTGGGACTTGAGAGGGTCTGGGACATCCTGAGCTGTCTTGGGAGCCCAGGCCCTGTGGGGCTACCCCCAGCACAGCTCCCCACAGACACCCCGCTCCCCCTCGCTTCACTTCTGCTCTCTGTCCTCTGTTGCAGTTCACAATGTGAAGCCTGAGTGTCTGGATGCCTACAACAGCCTGACGTGAGCTGACCCTAACCCTAACCCTCCTGTCCCAGTCCCTGCTTGGGTGGGGGCCTCTATCCCAGCCCTGTTCTCCGTGCAGAAATCCAAGGGGGTGTAGATTTCAGAGCCACAAGTCCTCTCATGCAGCCTCTGCATCTTAGAGATGGGGAGACTGAGGCCCAACTCTGCGGGCCTGAGTTGGAAGCCTCATCTCAGGGGCTCTGGTGGCTGGTGTGAGCCCTCCCCCTTCTCTGTGCCCCTCCCACAGGGAGGCTGTGCTGCCCAAGCTGCACCTGGATGAGGATTACCCCTGCTCGCTCGTGGGCAACTGGAACACGTGGTATGGGGAGCAGGACCAGGCAGGTGAGATGCCCACTCCCCAGCGCCACTGCTGCCCAGCCCAGGTGGCTGCCCTCCACTCCCGCTGCAGCGGCACCCAGAGGGGTCTTTCTAAGTGCAGCCCCCGTCAGCTCACTCCCCTGCCAAACATCTGTGGTGGTTCCCTCTGCCCTTGGGGTGCCCCACGAGTCTCTCGAGCCCTTCCCTGCCCAGCGTCAAGCCTTGTCTCACCACGTCGTCCTGCTCGCTGCACCATCCCACCCAGGACTTCTTTCTGTTTTTCAGATGGATAGTTTTTCCCTCTAGTTCCACGCTCTTGTTCATGCTGTTTCGTCAGCCTGAAGCATTCTTTCTCCCTTGCCTCCTCTACCTGGCTCACTCCTCTACTCACCTTTTATTTTGGTGTAGACATCACCTCCTCCTGGAGGCCTCCCCTGATTCCCTCCACCCCAGCTGGATGAGGCACCTCTCCTGGCTCCCCAGCCCCCAGGACTTGCCTCTTCACAGCCCTGATCATGTGCCCTGTTCTGTGTGTCTCCCCATGGAGGTGGTGAGTTCCAGGAGGGCGGGGGCCCTGCCTTTCTTCACCACTGAACCCCCAGTATGCTGTACATATTTGTGGAATAAAAGGGACTCTTATCTGACTTGGTTCCTTACAGCTTCCCAGCGGTACCCCAAGTATGCCCCATCCCACCCCAACATGCCCACCTCAGTTGGCATCAGCTGTGAGGACCCAAACATGAATTTGGTTCACTCACAGCATCCCAGCCACTTACAAGGTCCTTGGCATTTAGATCTGCACTGTCCAGGAAAGTAACCACTAACCACATGTAGCTACTTAAATTTAAATTGGGTAAAGTTAAACAAAATGAAAAATTCAGTTCCTCACTTCAGTCACACTAGCCACATTTCAAGTGCCCATTGATAGAAATATGTGGCTCGTGGCTACCATCTTGGATGGCACAGCTGTAGAACTTTCCCATCATAGTAGAAAGTCCTTTTGGACAGTGCTGATTAGACTGCGTACAGCACAGGGAGCTCCTCTGGTGCAGCCCTGATAGAGGGTCCTCTATACTTCCCTTGAACAGTCACAGCTATGGGGAGCTCACTACCTCATAAGCCAACTTATCTCATCCTTCAACTGCCCTGATAATTGTATGTGTTTTGTTTGTTTGTTTTTTAAATCTGTGATCTGCAGTTAGGTAGATTCTCTTAAATCATTTATTCTGTTTCAGTAACAGTCACTGACTCATTATTAGTGGGGTAAGAGAAAAGCTGTCTTCCGTTCCAGCCCCTACAGTTTTCCCATTTTATGTACAACCTAATCAGTTCCAGCAGTACTTCTTGGATTCTTCTAAGTACCTGCTAATTGAGAAATGAACTTTGAGGAATGGGAGCGTGAATTTTAAAGCATGTCCTATATTTTGTGTATCTTGAGGGGTTGTCCCCTATGTAGAATCATTTGGGGAGCAGATCCACTGAGCTACCCCCGGGGAGTAGGGCTCAGGAATCTACATTTTAATGAATTTGTAGATTCGGGTTTTTTGTAAAAAAACCTCCAATCCATCTTCTAGATGGAACACTATCATTGTTAGAAAATTCTTTCTTCTCATGGGCCTTGGATGCCCTCCTTGTAACTTTTACCTCTTGGCCCCTAGAATTAGGCTAATGCCTCTTCCACAGGTCAGCATTCCTGATCTTAATAGACTGCCATCCATACAGTACTTTTGCTGTTTCCCCTGGGAAAGATGCCTTTAAACCACAGGGTCAGACCATTTTGCAGATGGGAAAATGAAGGCAGAGATGGAGTCAAAAGGCAGGTGAGCGACCAGCTGGGGATAAGTAACAAGAGTCTGAAATGCCAAGCCACTGGCCAGCCCAATGCTCTCAGCCTTAGCCTGCCCAATTGATCTTCTGGGGACCTTGCTCCCTTGGCCCCAGCCATGCTCCCAAGCATGATAAGACTGTTCCTTCTCTTGCACACAGACTAGGTTTCTTAATTACTGGAAGGTGTATCAGGGTTTTCCTGGGGCTGCTGTTAAAAAGTACCAACTGGGCTTCCCTGGTGGCGCAGTGATTGAGAATCTGCCTGCCAATGCAGGGGACACGGGTTCGTGCCCCGGTCCGGGAAGATCCCGCATGCTGCGGAGCGGCTGGACCCATGAGCCGTGGCCGCTGAGCCTGCGCTTCCGGAGCCCGTGCTCCGCACCGGGAGAAGCCACAACAGTGAGAGGCCCGCGTAACGCAAAAAAAAAAAAAAAAAAGGACCAACTACTGGTGGGCTTAAAACAACAGAAATCTATTCTTTCAAGTCCTGGAGCCCAGAAGTCTGAAATCAGGGTGTCGGTAGGGGTGTGCTCCCTCCAAAAGCTCTTGGCGAGAACCTTTTCTTGCCTTTTCCAGCTTGTAGTGGTGGCTGGAAATCCTTGGCACTCCTTGGCTCACAGATGCATTGTTCCAATCTCTGCCTCCTTAGTCACATGGTGTTCTCCCTGAGTGTCTGTCTTCACGTGGTGTTGCCCTCTGTGTCCAAGTCTCCCTCTTCTTATAAGGACATCAGTCATTGAATTTAGGGCCCACCCAATATGACCTCACCTTAGCTTGACTACCACTAGAAGGACCCTATTTCAAATAAGGTCACATTCTGAGGTTCTGGGTTGGCATGAATTTGGGAGTGGGGGTGGAGGACACTATTTAACCCAGTACAGAGACTGTGATAAAAAATGCAAACGGTTCAAAGAGTTTGCAATGAAAAGTAAGCCTCCCTCCTGCCTGTGAACCCCAGGCCTCAGTTCTTTGCCCCAAGGGCATCTCCTGTCACAATCTCGATGGCTCTCCATCGAGACGTGGTGCATAGACCAGCATCTCTGGATATGTTCCTCCCCATCTAAACACATGTGGTACCATACCTCACATGCTGTTCTGTTCCTTAGTTTTCTTCCTTTAATTCAGTGTTTTGGAGGCATCTATCTCTGCCCATCAGACCTACCCCTTCCTTTGGCCCAGCCTGTCCCTCACAGGCCTGGTGGTCTGCTTTATGCATGAGCAGCTCCTACGGTACAAATTCACGTCTGATCCTCTTGTTGCTACTTAAAGAATTTTGGGTGGGAGCGTTATTCTCATTTTCAAGATGAGGACTTGAGGCCTAGAGGGGTCAAAGGCCACCTGGCAGAGCTGCAGCTCAAACCTAGGTCTCCGGGGCTTGTGTCTGGCTTTTCCCCCTTCCTAGAGCTGCCCCCACCTAGGCAGAGGGAACTCAGAGAGTCCTGGTGCTATAGAGAACCAGGCTGGAGCCTCCCCTTTTACATACACACCTAACCAGCCTCAGGGTAAGCAGGGCAGGGTCCCTGCAGCCCCCTGACCTGTACCCTCCTCCCTGCCCCCCAACAGTGCACCTGTGGCGATTCTCAGGTGGCTACCCAGCCCTCATGGACTGCATGAACAAGCTCAAAAACAACAAGGTATGTTGGCATCCACTCGGCAAACCTCTCTGGATGCTGGTTCTGGCTCAGCCCTGTGCTGGGGGGCTGCCTCCATCACCCTGTGGGACACACCAATGGGGCCGAGGCACTTCCTGGCTGCCGTGCCCAAACCACCATGCCTGCAGGAGTACCTGGAGTTCCGAAAGGAGCGGAGCCAGATGCTGCTGTCCAGGAGGAACCAGCTGCTCCTCGAGTTCAGCTTCTGGAACGAGCCACAGCCTAGAGCCGGCCCCAACATCTACGAGCTGAGGACGTACAAGCTCAAGGTGCCTCCCCTGCCAGCTCCCCGCCTGTCTCCCACCCTTCCTGCAGCAGCGCTGCTTTCCTGATACCCTGAGGTGGGCAGGCCTGGTGCCCCAGCAACTAGATTGGGGCTTCTGACCCCAGAACAGAGGTGTGTGTGCATGTGTGCACACCCAGGCGTGAGTCAGGGCCCCGTGAATAAGGTGAAGCGGCTCCAGGAGCTGCAGACATGACAGTTACCCATCCCCACCCAACAATGATGCTTGAAATAGCAGAAGGGGGCTCATTCGCCTCCTCTGCTCTGGTTCTCTTTCAGCCGGGAACCATGATCGAATGGGGGAACAACTGGTGAGTGGTGGTTCTGGGGAGTTGGGGGAACCCTGCCTACCTGCCCCATCAAGGCCCCTGGTGGGCCACCTTTCCTAGGGCCCTGTAGCAGGGAACCTTTCATCCTCCATGCCATCTTCAGGAGATGGTGATGATCCAACCAGGGGGGTGAGGATCCTCTAGACCACTGTGGTAGAACACCCAGCCAGCGGCTGCACCTCTGTCACCCTGGTCCCTGATCATTTCTGAGAGCCAAGGGCCCTACCTCAGGCTCCTCCCTTGATGTGTAACTGAGAAACACATCAAACACAGCCTGGGAACACCCTGGAGGGCCCTTTGCACCGGCCCTGGCCTCTGCCCCACACTTTTCTGCCATCCCCAGGGCTCGGGCCATCAAGTACCGGCAGGAGAACCAGGAGGCAGTGGGCGGCTTCTTCTCGCAGATAGGAGAGCTCTACGTTGTGCACCATCTCTGGGGTAGGCTGGGGACCCTCCAGGACCCTCTGTGGCCCCCTTTCTCCACTCTCAGTCCATGTCAACAATGCGAATACATTAGTGCCCTTGTGGAGCTTACATTCCAGCAGAGGGAGACACCACCTCAGACATAAAGTAACAAAAAAGATAATTTCGGATTATTACAAATCATAGAGGGGGAGAAATAATGAAGAAAAATGTGGGAAGCTTCATTGGCTTAGATAGACTAGAACACCTCTCTAAGGAGGTGAAATGTAAGCTCAGGTAAAGAATGAGGAGTCAGCTGTGAATTGCCAGGGAAGGGTATTCCAAGTAGAGAGAACAACATGTGCAAAGGCCCTGTGGCGGGGAAAGGCCTTCAGGGTTTTGAGGAGTGCAAAGGAGGCCTGTGTGGAGGGAGTAGGGAAGAGAGTGGGAAGATGTGGATCGGCCAGGTTAGACTGGGTCTTGCAGGCTATGGGGATGAGATGAGTTGGGATTTATTCTTTTTCTTTTTCTCTTCTTTTTTTTTTCGGCTGCACCGCGAGGCTTGAGGGATCTTAGTTCCCCAAGCAGAGATTGAACCCAGTCGCCCTGCACTGGAAGTGCAGAGTCCTAACCACTGGACCATCAGGGAATTCCCGGGATTTATCTAACTTCAGCGGGCGACTGCTGCAGCGTTTCAAGCAGCATGAAATAACCTGATTTGTGTTCTAATGGTTCCTCTGGCTGCCATGTGCTTTGTTGGGAGCACTTTGTAGGGGAGCAAGAGAGGATGTGGGGCATCAGGAGATGGTTATGGTAGCTCAGGGGGGAGAGGATGGTGGCCTGGCCTAAGGTGGTGACAGTGAGGATGCTGAGAAGTCCACAGATTCATTGGTCTCGAGGTGGAACCAATGGGACTGGTGGATGAATTGTCTGTCTGGGGTGGGAGGACCCCAGGACTCCGACCCCAGGACTCCAAGACTGCTGTTTGAGCAGCTCTGTGTTGCTTACTGAGACCCTTGGAGGAGCAGGTTGGAGAGTTAGGAGTGTACTTTTGGTCCTTAGAAGTGTTACCTTTGAGACACTCACACGTCTGAGTGGAAATGTCAAGTGGGCACTGGATAGTGGAGTCTAGAGCTCAAGGGAGAGTTCTGGGTTGGAAATACACAAGAAATGTACTGATTAGATGAGATTGTCAAAGCAGACAGTGTTTGCTAACAATTGGAGGCATCTGGGGAGGAGGAGACAGCAGGGCAGGGTTTGGGGCAACAGAAGGAGGGCCTTGTGCTGCGTACAGGCTCAGATCCTCTGTGCCTCAGGAATGAGCCTATGCCTTCCCCACAGCCTATAAAGACCTGCAGTCTCGGGAGGAGACCAGAAATGCTGCCTGGAGGAAGAGGGGCTGGGATGAAAATGTCTACTACACAGGTGAGCACCTCCTCTGAGGTCATCTGCCAAGAGCCCTATCTGAGGATGGAATCCCCTCTGCAAGTAGATCTGACCTCATCTGATTACCTCTCGTGATGGAGAGCTCACTTTCAGGACAAAGAGTTAGTAGGTTCCTGTCCTGGTGGCATGCTCCCCGGGATGCAGGCTGTCCTGGGTGAGTGCTCTAAGGGGCAGTAACACAGCCAGGTGGCCCCTGCTTCAGAGAAGTGTTGTAGTTGAGCACACAGTGTGACCTTGGGCCTGGTTCTTCACCTCACTGATGCTGTTTTCAATCTGTAAGGTGGCAGTGGTGAGAATGCCTCCCTCAGAGGGCTGGAGGGAGGGTTCCAGGAGCTAATTTATGAAAAGTGCTTGGCCTAGACTCTGGCGCAGAGGAGGTGCACAGTCAATTTTTTCGAGCAAGTTTTTTGCCTATAGCATTTGCCACTTTGCCGAGACCCCTGGGAACCACCTGGAGTCTGTAGGTGCTGGGTGAGCACTCACTGTGTACCAGGGACTGTGGTGGACGGGAGTAGGGAGGCAGAGAATGCCCTGCCCTTAAGGAACTTACAGCTGAGCTTCCACACTTACCAGCTGGTGTGTGGGAGAATGCATCTCCTGAAGGAGTTAGCGGGAGCCTCGCTCTTCCAAGTGTGGTCCCAAATGATAGTGTCAGCATCCCCTGGAAGCTTGTTAGAAATGCCCAATCTCAACCCCCTCCCTCCCTGCACTGAATCAAGATCTGCACTTGAACGAGAACTGTAGGTAATTTGTAAGCACGGTAAAGTTTAACGGCAGTGAGCAGGAGGAAAGAGTCTGACCTTCTGGGTGACCTTGGGCTGACCCGCTCTGGGCTGCAGCGTCCCCACCTGTAAAATGAGTCAGTTGAACTAAATCAGTGTTTTTCAAACCTTAGCCCCTTGAGGACACCCTCATAGCTTTTGTCCTGCCAGTTTTCTTCTGCTACAGTTATTTTCTTGATCTCTTCCTTTAAATCCCCCTGCTTTGTTCTTCACCTAGATTTGTCCTAAGCAATAATATCTGTGAAATCACTTTTAAGCTATGCTGGTTATTTTTTCACATCATAGGAAATAAATATATAATTACGAAAAAAATTTTTTAATAAATTTATTTATTTATTTATTTATTTTTGGCTGTGTTGGGTCTTTGTTGCTGCACGCAGGTTTTCTCTAGTTGCGGCGAGCTGGGGCTACTCTTTGTTGCAGTGCGTGGGCTTCTTATTGCAGTGGTTTCTCTTGTTGTGGAGGACAGGCTCTAGGCATGTGGGCTTCAGTAGTTGCAGCACACAGGCTCAGTAGTTGTGGCGCACGGGCTTAGTTGCTCCACAGCATGTGGGATCTTCCCGGACCAGGGCTCGAACCCATGTCCCCTGCATTGGCAGGCAGATTCTTAACTACTGCACCACCAGAGAAGTCCCAATTATGAAAAATTTTAAAAGCTGCCTTTCATCACAGCCTAAGTCCCCTCGGGAGATGTGGTGCTCTCCGTGGGCCATTCCAGGAGAGCAGTGGGGTTTCCCTGTCTCAGCATCCCAGGCCTCCTCCTCCTTCAGGGGCTAGTTTTTTGGGGTTGGCTCACCTCAGCCCCCTCGTGACCTCTGCCTCTCTCTCTGCAGTCCCCCTGGTTCGACACATGGAGTCTCGGATCATGATCCCTTTGAAGATCTCACCTCTCCAGTGACGCTGCCGCTGCCTCCACCTCCTCCCACCTCTCCCTCAGGGTAGCCATGGACAGAGGAGATCCCAGCCCTGATGTCTTGGTTTTCTCTCAGACTCTGTGGACTCTGGGGGTAGTGCTCAGCTCTGAGAAGGGGGAGCTGAAGTATGATGGGGTTCTGAGGACTCACAGCCCTGTCCAGACCCTTCCCACCGCCCCCCCCCCCCCATTCCTCTTGCTGGAAGCAGTTGTTAATTTCTCTGAATGAAGAACAGCAACCTTTTGTGTCTTTTCACATTTTCCCCTAAGATTCCTCATCTCAAGGCCACCAGTCCATAATCATCACCATGGAAATCCTCAGCTTTGCTTAAGTTGCACAAAAGGCAGCGTGTCCAGTGGTTAGAGGTGGGGTGGAAAGGCAGGAGGTCAGACCAGGCCAGGCTCTCAGGAATTCCCTGGTCTCTACTGGGCCACCCACTTGCTGGACAGTCTGAGCCAAGTCTTTTCTGCTGGAGAAAAGCCTAGAACTGCCTCAAGAAGCAAAAGGGAAAACCCTCAAGTTAGCTAAGTCAGCAGGACATCCACATATTCCACCCAGAAAGGCTGGGAAAAGGGATGGGAGCTGGGAAGGACCTGGGGGAGGGAAACAGAATGGAACGGGAACCCAGAAGGTAGAACTTAGAACTCAGAACTTGGGTTTGAACTGAAGAATTTGGAATACAGAATTGGGAAGGTAGAACAGAGATGACAGAAGACCACTTGGGGAGGGGTTCCTAATACGAGACAGTTGGAGAGACGTGCATCTCTTTCTTCCCACATAATGAGGTTGAGAACTTGAACAAGTTGTTCCAGCCCTTCTGTGTAGGGAGTGTCTTCTGCCCTCCCTACTGCCCTCCTGCAGGCAGAGCTACGGGCTAGGTCCTGTCCCGTATTTCCCTCACCCCGCATTCCTTTTCCCCCTCTTAACATTCTCTCAGCCCAACCCTCATTCCACTGGGCCATCAGGTGTGTTGAGTGGGGTCAGTGACTTTGGGGACCTCCTCAGTGACCCCCACACCTCATGAACTTCTGAGTAGCTTGATTCTGCCTCCGTTTCAGGAAAACTTGTGCTGGAGTCACTGATGGAACCAGTTAAATATTTACTATAACCATGGTGTCTTTTCTTCATCTGCGAGGAAATTTGGCAGGTGCCCCAGGCAGGGCCAGCTTCGCAGGTCCACCTGGCTGATCTACCCCACTGGAGGTTATTGCGTTCCCTGAGCTACTTTTGGGGAGGGCCTCCTTCTACGGCAGAAGGAAATACACTGCATAACCAGGGATTCAGGACATCAGTGTTTCTACCTTCAGATGAGTAGGATTTACTGAACCTCATCAGTACGATTCGTACCAGGGGTAGAAAATACTTGAAGCTGTCAAATGCTGCATTAGATTTGTGACTCTGCCCTAGGGCAAATCGGGCCTAAAATGGGGATGAACTTGTGGGGAAAAGAGGCCGGGTAAGATGGGATTAATGCCCACCTTGACTTGCTGCTCTCGCTAGTGTGGGATGTTCGGGTGAGTATGACAGTGGTTAAGAATCCAGGTTATGGAAGCAAATTCACAAGTGTCCAAATCATGGCACTACTCCATTCTTGCGTTATCTTGGGCTCTCGACAAATTCATTCAACAAATACTTGGCTGAGCACCTACTAGTTGCTGGGCATTGCTTTAGGCGCTGGGGAAAGAATGAACGAGGCACATAGTCTTTGCCCTTGCAACTTCGGTTTCCTGGTTTCAGAGGGCAGCGTGAAGCTGCTGTCCGGCTGGGACCCGCCCAGACAACCCAGGTGCCAGCATCTCCTTGTCCCCTCACAGCCCAGCAGCCGTCCACACCGCTTGGTGGCTGTGTTTGGACCCTTCGCGCCCCGCTTCCGGCCTCCGCGCCTCACTTCCGGTGGGCCGCTCCTTCCTTCCGCTTCTCTATGGTGCGCGAGCCGCGGGAAGTGGCTTGCTGGACGGGGCAGGTCGGGGCTTCAGTGTGGTAAGGAGAGGAGCGGGGTGGGGCTGGACGCGCTGGGACTGGTGTGCGGACCTCCCGAGGGCGTTCCCGGGCTGGGGTCTGACCCGGTTTCTCCGTCCTCATTCTCCGGGGACCCCGGCCGCTCGGCGCCGCACTCTCAATTTCCTCCTGTAGAAAATGGTGGCTGCAGCATCGTCAGGCCTTACGGGGCAGCTTCTGGATAACGACCACCACGGTGGTGGTGATACCAGCTCACATTTATTATGCACTTGTGTGCCAGGCACTGTCTACTGTCTTGCCAAAGTCAGGATTTCCCACACTTAATGTTTTTCGGGTCCCTCTGAAAAATCAACTTACCTTGTACGATTGTTTACTAAAGGCTTTTAATTGAGTCACTTTAAAAATTTAAATTTACTTTAAAAGAAAAATTTAAATCTTTGCCATAAATAGAAAACTTTTCTCACTTGTCCTATGCAGAAGGTAGTGATAAAAATTAATGTATTTAATATGTAAAGTTATCGTTAATAATTGTGGCTAGATTTCATTGTTTAAGGATCTGAGATAGAGTCATTTTGTTAACAAAAGGACGTTGGCATTCATAGATCTTAAAGACTAACTAGGGAAATGACACGTTCTCCTTGAAGCAATCAGAAATTTCTAAAAAGAAAGGGATTAACTTTCTCCGTAGGTGTTTAACATTATTAACCACTCGTGTACCATCTAAAGCCCTGCTCTCAGATCATCTTCATCGCCTGCCCCGGTGGAGCGCCTATTAACCACTCGTGTACCATCTAAAGCCCTGCTCTCAGATCATCTTCATCGCCTGCCCCGGTGGAGCGCCTCCTGCATTAATGTCCACAACCATCTCTGAGGTAGGGATGGCTATTTTCATTTGATCTGGGAAGAAGTAGATGCAGAGAAAAGTGAAGTGACTTGTCCCAGGACTCATAGCCATGAAATAGAGGACTGGAGACTCCAGCCCAGGGTTTCTCTGACTCGACTCTGTTGAGGCATTGGCTCCCTCAATAAGTGTTGGTGACAGATTCACTGGGGTAGGGGGGTTAATGCTGCCCACCTCAGGGGCTGCTGGTGACAGTCAGTAGAAGTAGCAGAGAGAGGATGCTTTGTGATGGTAGAGGCCCATGAATGTATGTTCTGTTCTTTAAAATTTTTTATTTTCTATTTTATTTTATTTTATTATTTTCTTGGCTGCGTTGGGTCTTCATTGCTGTGCGCGGGCTTTCTATAGTTGCGGTGAGCAGGGGCTACTCTTCGTGGATTGTCTTGTTGTGGAGTATGGGCTCTAAGTGTGTGGGCTCAGTAGTTGTGGCTTGCGGGCTCTAGAGCTCAGGCTCAGTAGCTGTGGTGCATGGGCTTAGTTGCTGCGCGGCATGTGGGATCTTCCTGGACCAGGGCTCAAACCCATGTCCCCTGCACTGGCAGGCGGATTCTTAACCGCTGCACCACCAGGGAAGTTCCTGTTCTGTTCTTTTAAATTTTTGCATCAACCGGGGAGTTGATGGCATCGCCAGATGACGTGGTGGCAACACTACAAGATACAGTAATGTAGTTGTCAGGAGCACTGCTGTGGCATGGGTTGGACCCTAGCTTTAGCACACTAGCTGTGTGACCTTGGGCAAGTCACTCACCTTCCTGACCCTCAGTGTTCTCATCTGTAAAATGGTGCTTGTTCATATCTGAGAGGATCCTTGTTATAAGAACCAAATGAGAACATACCCTTGAAGTGCTTATATCAAGGTCCAGCACACAATGATCAATCAGTAGTGTTGAGAATGGGCTTATGTGCCTGGCTGAGGAGTTTGGTCAGTGGGGTGGTGGTGGTGCCTTTAAAGGAGGTTGAGATCATTTTGAACAGGCTGAGGGATGATTCCGCTTTTTACAGAGGATTAAATTGAGGCTTTGGAGGGTTGATGACTTTTCTTGAGTTACCAAGAGTGTAAGCAGGCACAACTGCTAGTTAGACTTCAGTATTCTGACTCTAGGAAAATCTCCAGTTCCAACTATGGAAAAGCTCAGGAGCTTTCTCCTCTTAACAGGTCTCTGCTGTTTCCTCCTGACTTCACCAAACAACCATGTCATCCGAATCAAGCAAAAAACGAAAGCCCAAAGTGATCCGAAGTGATGGAGCGCCAGCTGAAGGGAAGCGTAATCGTTCTGACACTGAACAGGTAAGATCAGCCAGGGCTGCTCTGCTGCTGATAAATTGCAGCTCGTGGCCAAACACCTGGCTGTGGGTTCACAGTAGCCGAGGGTCATAGGCACAACCTCCCAGGTGGCCTCTGTTTGACCAGATGCCTGGAATTCCCTTGGCTCTTCAAGACCTGAGTATCCACATCAGATTTAGCTGCAGCATCCCAAGAACCAACAAGCCTGTATTGGACATGATTAGTGCCTGAACAGAGAATGCATTCTAGTATGGTGTGTGTCTCCAGCTTTCCTGATGGTCAGCAGAAGGCAGTCCATCTGCAGCAGGCCACTAAGGCTTTGGAGATGTGACATCCCTGGTCTGCTACCAAGACAGTACCAGAACCATGTAGCTAAAGAACGTCTTCTGAGGCCTGAATGCTCTCGTAGTCAGCAGGTTCTTCTTGTGCTGTTTCTCTGTCCTTGAATCTGTCAAGCTAATTTATGACTTAACTATTTTTTTCTTCTCCATTATGGTTTATTACAGAATCTTGAATATAGTTCCTTGTGCAATGAAGTAAAACCTTGTTGTTTATCCATTCTATAGATAATAGTTTGCATCTGCTAATCCCAGACTCCCAATCCATCCTTCCCCTTGGCAACCACAAATCTGTTCTCTGTGTCTGTGAACCTGTTTTGTAAGTAAATTCATTTGTGTCATATTTTAGATTCCACATGTAAGTGGTATCATATGATATTTGTCTTTCTCTTTATGACTGAATTCACTTCGTACCTAATCTCTAGGTCCATCCATGTTGCTGCAAATGGTATTATTTCATTCTTTTTTATGGCTGAGTAGTATTCCATTGTCTATATATACACCACATCTTCTTTATCCATTCATCTGTCAATGGACAGTTAGGTTGCTTCTATGTCTTGGCTATAGTGAATAGTGCTGCTATGAATGTTGAGGTGCATGTATCTTTTCTAATTAGAGTTTTGTCCGGATATGCCCAGGAATGGGATTGCTGGATCATATGGCAACTCTGTTTTTAGTTTTTTGAGGAACCTTCATACTGTTTTACATAGTGGCTGCACCAGTTTACGTTCCCACCAACAGTGTAGGAAGGTTCCCTTTTCTTCACTCCCTCTCTAGCATTTATTTGTAGACTTTAATAATGGCCATTCTGACTGACGTGAGGTGGTACCTCATTGTAGTTTTGATTTGCATTTCTTTAATAATTAGCGATGTGGAGCATCATTTCATGTGCTTCTTGGCCATCTGTATGTCTTCTTTGGAGAAATGTCTATTTACTCTTCTGCCCACTTTTTGATTGGGTTGTTTGGTTTCTTGTTATTGAGTTATATGAGCTGTTTGTATATTTTGGAAATTAGCCCTTGTTTGTCGCATCGTTTGCAAGTATTTTCTCCCAGTCCGTAGGTTGTATGACTTAACTGTATTGATTTTTTGGTTGGTTGTGGTTTTTGTTTGTTTTTTAACTAGAATAGAGAAACATACCAGCTTCAATTTAAATGGAAGATGATGCTTTCCTCAGATTTAGGAAATTAAAATTAATGAAGAACCTTATCCTTTGGGAGGTATTGATTCTGACTCTTTTTTTAAAAAATTAAATTGAGGTATAGTTGGTGTATAACATTATATTAATTTCAGGGGTACAACATAATGATTGATATTTGTTTATTTTGTGAAATGATCACCGAAATAGGTCTAGTTAACATCCAACATGTTATATAGTTGTTACAAAAATTTTTTTTCTTGTGATGAGAACTTTTAAGATCTACTCTCTTTTTTTTTTGTGGTACGCGGGCCTCTCACTGTTGTGGCCTCTCCCGTTGCAGAGCACAGGTTCCGGACGCGCAGGCTCAGCGGCCATGGCTCACGGGCCCAGCCGCTCCGCAGCATGTGGGATCTTCCCGGACCAGGGCACGAACCTGTGTCCCCTGCATAGGCAGGCGGAGTCTCAACCGCTGCGCCACCGCCACCGGGGAAGCCCAAGATCTACTCGCTTAGCACCTTTCAAATATGCAATACAGGGGCTTCCCCGGTGGCGCAGCGGTTGAGAGTCCACCTGCCTATGCAGGGGACACAGGTTCGTGCCCTGGTCCAGGAAGATCCCACATGCTGCGGAGCGGCTGGGCCCGTGAGCCATGACCGCTGAGCCTGCGCGTCCGGAGCCTGTGCTCTGCAACGGGAGAGGCCTGTGTACCACAAAAAAAAAAAAAAAAAAAAAAAAAAAAAGGCAATACAATATTTTTAATTGTAACTGGTTCTCTCTTAAAGAGATGTGTTTGTTTATTCCAAAGTCTGGGAGACCAATTAGGATAATTTAGTTTCTGCTAAAGCTTGATTTGACCATCTAAACACCCATCAGTAGAAATTTGGTTAAATGAATTCTGGTTCATCTATATGTAGCCGTTTTGATGGAGATTTATATTTATTGTGATGGGAAATTGCACTAAATAGCATTAACAATATGATCCCATTTAATTTATTTTTTTTAATGTATTTATCCACAATACTAACAATGGAGTTACTTCAAGCTGGGAGGTGAGATTATAGGCAAGTTTTCATTTTGTTTTTGATACTCCTCACTATGTTCTGAATCTCTGACACCAAGCATGCATTACTTTATAATCAGAAAGAGGAAAAAAGGATTCTTTTCCATTTTGAAAAGAAGAAAAACATTTGATTTGCAGACCAGATCCTTTAGAGACCTCATTTGGGGCTTCATTGTTACTTATCTCAGCCTGGTGTCCCTGTTCCAACAGAGAGACTTTTACTCTCCATCCAAGGCCTGTATCCTTGCCTCCACAGGAAGGTAAATACTACAGCGAGGAGGCTGAGGTGGACTTGCGGGACCCTGGCAGAGACTATGAGCTATACAAGTACACATGCCAGGAGTTGCAGAGGCTCATGGCCGAGATCCAGGACCTGAAGAGCAGGGGAGGCAAGGATGCGGTAAGGAGTGGGGCTGGGAGGACACGGACCTGGTGGGTCTGCATGGATGGACCTGTTTCGCACCTATCAGAGCCCTTCTTTATATTGGTCTTACATCCTGCCATCATCAAGGGGTTAGAGCCTGAGGGCTCCAGAGACCTGCCTATTAATTTATTGTAACATCACCACCCAGTCATCAATTACAGTCATGAAAGTACAGGATAATTAATTTTTTCTGTAACTGTAATTTGATAATTCATCCAAATGATATTTATTAAGTGCCGGGCATGGAGAAATTATGGTACATGTCAATCACCATTGCTATTATAAGGCTAGATATGTACAAATAAATCATACAGACCAAAAATTAAAGTATTAATATTAAATGGAAAAAAAGGTTTCAGGGCAGAGAAGCAAAACAGTGTGACTGAAAACTAAATGGGTAATTTCAAAACAAAACAATCCAGGCTTCCCTGGTGGCACAGTGGTTGAGAGTCCGCCTGCCGATGCAGGGGACATGGGTTCGTGCCCCGGTCTGGGAAGATCCCACATGCTGTAGAGCAGCTGGCTCCGTGAGCCATGGCCGCTGAGCCTGCACGTCCGGAGCCTGTGCTCCGCAACGGGAGAGGCCACAGCGGTGAGAGGCCTGCAAAAAAAAAAAAATCCATATTTTTCCAGGAATCTCACTTATTTGTGCTTATACAGGCCAATATTGTTAACATTATTACATTCTATTTTACTGTAGTCAAGTTTTACAGCTGTAATTCTATTTTCATCTAAATTATTCTGTAATGTTGTTTACAGAGGTCAAGTTGTATGGCATGATGTTGCCGTTGTTAGGATCTCTGTGTACGTTGTGTAGAGACAGCTATTGTTTGCATTGGCTGCCTTTGCTCCATCTTTGATTCCTGTTACTTTGGTCCAAGCAGAAATTAGTTTTTTATGCCTGGGAACCTTAAGCATTCCCTTATACAGTCATTCTTCCATTTCCCCCTGACACTTCTTATGGTTCTGAGCTCCTTCCAGTGTCTGTTTTTGACTCTGGATGAGGATGAGCAGCAAGGAGCTGAAGGAAGCTAAGCCAGCTCCTGTTGTCAAGGTCTTTACCAGTTTTTTTGGTCTGTAGGCAGTAGAGATCGAAGATCGGAGGATCCAGAGCTGTGTGCATTTCATGACTCTAAAAAAGCTTAACCGATTAGCCCACATCAGGTTGAAGAAAGGAAGAGATCAGACTCATGAGGTAGGAGCTGAGAGATTTAACCCTCCTTTTCTTCCTTCTCATCCCCTCTTTAATCTCCTTTACCTCTTTTCTGAGTTTGCTGCTGCTCTGCTTTGCCCCACCCCACCCCAACTTGCCCCACTCACCTCTGACCTTGTCCTCCTTTCAGGCCAAGCAGAAGGTGGATGCCTATCACCTGCAGCTCCAGAACCTGTTGTATGAGGTGATGCACCTGCAGAAGGAGATCACCAAATGTCTGGAGTTTAAGTGAGTTTTGGAGCACAGGGCTTTGGCAAGATGGTCTGTTGGTAACTGCTTTTTCCTACATAGCTCAGTGTGAGCCAGTTTCTTTAAAAAGAAGTCAGATGCACTTGGAGACTACAGGATCTGGCGGAAGGGTGAATAGATCACTTTGAGTGGGAGAATTGGAAGCAGTAGTTCCAGGCTGCACAAAGAACCTCAGAAGCCTATCTGACTCTTTTGAGTTTTGCGCTCTGAACCTGGTGAAAAACAGTTGTCTCTCCCCAGCAGGCAGAGCGTTTGCATTACCAGTTTGATTCCTGAGCGCCCTGTATGGGAGCAGCTCACTTCCAGTTACATCTTTTTAACCTTTTGGCCCAGCTTTCCTCTCTAAAGTTCCAGCAATTCATTTTTGCAAATGGATTTCATTATTCGGAACCTGAACCTCTTGCTGCCTAGCTGCCTTTAGGTGAACAAACTACAGTTTGTCAGTGTCCTTGAACTCTGATGCCCCTTGGCAAATCCAAGCTGAGAGATGTGAAAGAGGAAGGAATAGACAAAATAAGAGAAGGGAACGTGTTCTTTCTTCATCACATCTATTTGTGTAAACTGAAAGGAGTCAGGTTTTATTTGTAATAAACTTGGGATGAGGGGGACCACGTTAGGCATTGGGTCTGGTGTATGCTGATTTTTGAGAGGTGTCTTTATCTGCTTCACAAATCCATCCACATAATAATATTTAAATACTAATAGAAAGTGAAATCCGCATCAGGTACCTGAGTTAATAGTATTGTACAATTGTCAGTTTCCTAGTTTTGACAATGTATTATGCTTAGATAAGATATTATCATTGGGGGAACCTGGGAGAAGGGTTCATGGAAGAAATAAACTCTCAGTTTAAGACTTACAAGAAGTTTCAAAAATAGTACTATTTAAAAAGAAGAAAGATATGATACTCCACTTGTAACCGTTGTTCAAATGTAAGCCAGCAAACCCTGTAGTGAGGCAGGTGGCCATGTGGAAGGATCAGGGGCCCTGGAATCAGACAGCCTGTGTTCAAATCCCAGCTCTGCCTCTCCCTAGCTGTGTGACCTTGGGCAAGCTGCTTACTAATGGAAGCCTCTATCTCATTTGAAAAATGGAGATAAAAATCCCCATCTCAGGGGCTTCCCTGGTGGCGCAGTGGTTGAGAGTCCACCTGCTGATGCAAGGGACATGGGTTCGTGCCTCGGTCCGGGAAGATCCCACATGCCGCCGAGTGGCTGGGCCCGTGAGCCATGGCCACTGAGCCTGCGTGTCCGGAGCCTGTGCTCCTCAACGGGAGAGGCCACAGCGGTGAGAGGCCTGCGTAGCGCAAAAAAAAAAACAAAAAAAAAATCCCCGTGTCAGTTATTGTGTGTCACTGTACATCAACAGTTAGAGCATCTAGATCTTTTCACATCTGGTCATACTATGTTGGATCTTCCCCATGCTATATTTAGGCAGTTAATAATTTGAACTTAAGTGTAGACTCTTATGTTTATTCCTGTTAAATGGCATTTCTTGGTTTCAACCTGACAATCTAGACCTAGACCATGGTGTTTTTATTTGATTCTTCAAGCTCTTAGCTCTCTTGCACAGCTTGGAGAGGTCTGTAAATTTCATAAGTGTATTTTTAGGTCTTCAGCTAAATCATGGATACAAAGCTTGGGCAACATGGATAAGGATCCTGTGGCATGTCACCAACTACCTCTCTTCACACTGAAACACCTGCTAATGAGCATTTGCTGAGAAGACTGGATTCTAGGTTCCTGGGTAGCTGTAGGCCAGGGCTGAGTTGATGTACACGGGGTGGAACTCTGGGCCTGTTTAAGCCACAGTTTGAGTTTCTGAGGGCAGCAGCTTGACATTGAGTTTTTGACTGCAGGTCAAAGCACGAAGAAATCGATCTGGTCAGCTTAGAGGAGTTTTATAAGGAGGCTCCTCCAGATATCAGCAAGGCGGAAGTCACCATGGGAGACCCTCACCAGCAAACCCTTGCACGTCTGGACTGGGAGCTGGAGCAGCGGAAAAGGTAGTGTTTCCTCCTTCCTGACCTTGTTCACCTGTGCAGACATGGGCCTTTATCCATGAGGGACAGTGCTTTTTCCTGACCCAGGATCAGATAGCAAAGCACTGTGGACCAGCAGAATAGTCTCTAAGACCAAATCCCATTTTGTGATTAATTCACACTTAGCAGTTCACACTTGACCAACTGTATCATAAGTGGGGTTGGAATTGCTTAACGCCGTTATGAGAAAGAGTAACCTTTCCTTTAAAATTTTAGTGCCTAAGACCTAAATACCTTTTGTATTATTAATCTGATTTTTTTTTTTTTTTTGCCTTTTCCCCCACCTGTAAGCATATTTGTGTGGCATTGCAAAGCTTTGCAAACATTATCTTAGAAGGTTGTACAACATTCCAGGGTAAATTGTAAATCACATAATTGTTCCCATATTGAATTGGACTTATAGGTTGTTTGCATTTTTTTGGTATCATAAATAATGCTTTGAGGCACCCCTTTATATATAAAACTTTTTGTACTAATAAAGAGCTTTTATTTATTAACCGTAAGTAGAAAGTCTATACTGTGTAATTTAATCTAGATCTTCCTTAGAATATGGTATGTATATTTTTTTCATCCTGGACTTTTTATGGTTGCATCCCTTCCATCATGGTGACCTTTTTCCCTTTCATGTTTGTACACGAGTTCCAGGGCTTTTGGTTGGCACATTGTTCTGTTTTCTGTCAGAGAAGCTGCTGTTTTGCCAATTCCTTGCCTTTTTCTGTTGTTGAGTGTATTTTGTGCCTTTGGTCTACATAATGAATTTAATAAGTACTGAGTCTGGATCTTAGGGTTTTTTAGCAGATGGGGCTGGCCTGTCACACCCCTGTCCAGTACATCACTTGCCCTTGGCTAAGCCATTAAGTGTTCCATTCCTGTGGCTCTGGTCTGGAATCTATCCCCACTCTGCCCCACTCAGGTCCATGGGCCTCATTTGTGTCCTATAGCTGCTGAGTCCATATATTTGTAAAAGTTCTGGGTCTAGCCTCTGAGGCAAGAAACGGAGCAGTAGGTGACACCAGTGGTCACGGGCATGGCCTCTGGAGGAGACAGGCATGGGTTCAGAGCCCAGCTCCGTGCTTGCTCTTACTGGATGACCTTGGGCAAGTTATCTACCTCCCTGAGCCTTCGTTTCCTCCTTCTGGGATAAAGTCCCTATCTTCCAGGATTTTTATAAGGATTAAATGCCATAATGCTTGTAAACCATTCTCCAAAGTGCCTGGCACATAGTAAGTGCTAGGTAAACATTAGCAGATAACCGTGACTACTGTCATTAGGTAGAGTCTGATAGTGAACAGGTGTGTTGGGGTGTCCCTGGAGAGCATCAGGCGACAGAGCTCTGTCTTCCCCCAACAGGCTGGCAGAGAAGTACCGAGAGTGCCTGTCCAACAAGGAGAAGATCCTTAAGGAGATTGAAGTAAAGAAGGAGTACCTGAGTAGCCTCCAGCCTCGTCTCAACAGCATCATGCAGGTGAGGGTCTCCCCACACCCCGCCACCTGCTCGGCTTTTGCTTTGCCTTCACCACTCAGTGACACATTGCTGACCTGAAGCCACCAGCAGCCACATCAACCTGTGGGTTTTGTCGGGTCTGTTACCCTAATCAGTGTTAGAGCACAGTGCAAGGATGGTCCCGTCTGCATACCCACAGCAGGTGTGATAAGGTTGTGTCCGATGTGGAGGAATTGCTGGCAGGATTGGCTCTGGAACGTACGCACACACGTACCTCGGCGTTTTCTTTTCACCCAGCGCCTATTCCGCGTAAAACGCTTCCACAAACTGTAAGTTTAGTTTACACCTTGCATGATCTCCACCAGCCCACAGTCCCAGGGTATCTAAGCATGCTTCCACAGATGTCTGTTAGATCCCCCTGACTGTACCTCAGGGGCCAGCTGCTCAGCAAGTCTACTCGTCTGGAAAGAACTTTACTCATATTTGAAAACCGTTGGGTACCTTAGGAGGAAAAGTCCCCACTTTACCTGTAAAATGTTATTTCTTTCTACATAGGTAACCTGATTTTTGTTTGCTTTGTGAAGCCAGATTTGATCTAAATCTTTATAGTTTTATAAAGCAGGGTAAATGGCTAATATGGAGGAACTTTGTAAAAGGACCCTAGTGAATTGAAAATTCACTTTTGTAGGATTTGGTAAGATCTACATTTCTTCTCTTCAACTCTAGGCATAGAATTAGAGTTAACAAAATATGCTCAGTAACACTTCATATAGGACAAAAATCAGAAACCAAAAATTTTGGTTGTACTTAAATTTTTCCTGTTAACTGGAAACACTCTGAATGCTCCTAAATAGGGTACAGGTTAAATAAATAGGGTACAGGTTAAATAAATTCTTGTGTGGTTCTGTCTTACACCTATAATGGAAGTATGGAGCATCCTGTTACTGACAGAATAACTGGACAGAAAGATCTATTAAATTATGAAATCAAAAACTGCAAGTTGTAGAACATGTAGTATAATCCCATTTGTATACCTTCATTTACAAAGTATTCAAATGGCTGTATATATGTGTAAGTCATGTATGTGCTTAGAAAAGTATGTTTTCACACCAAACCATTAACAGTTACCTTTCGTGGTTGGGAACTGGGAATTTTTGCCTTATAAACTGGAATACAACTTTTTAAAAAAATGTACATATGCTACTTTAAAAAAATAATTTTATATAAAGAAAAGCATACAACTCGTAAGCATACTCACAGTTCAGTGGATATTCACTGTGTACACATTTGTGAACACATCTGTGTAATCAGCACCCAAATCAAGAACATTAGCAATTTTCCAGAAGTTACTTTATTCCTCTCCCAGTCACTGTCCCCCGCCACCCCATAACCATTCATCTTGACTCTAACATCACAGGTTAGCTTGGCCTGTTTTTGTTCATTTGTTTGGTTTGGTTTTTTAATTAATTTATTTTTGACTGCTATGGGTCTTCGTTGTTGCACGTAGGCTTTCTCTAGTTGCAGCGAGCAGGGGCTACTCTGTTGTGGTGTGTGGGCTTCTCATTGTGGTGGCTTGTTGCAGAGCATGGGCTCTAGGCACACGGGCTTCAGTAGTTGTGGAACACAGGCTCTAGAGCACAGGCTCAGTAGTTGTGGTGCACGGGCTTAGTTGCTCCACAGCATGTGGGATCTTCCCAGACCAGCGCTCGGACCCATGTCCCCTGCATTGGCAGGTGGATTCTTAACCATTGTGCCACCAGGGAAGTCCTGGCCTGTTTTTTAACTTCTATAGATGGAATGATATAGTACATATTCTTTTGTGTCTGGCTTCTTTGATTCAACAGTTTGTTTGTGAGATTTATCTAGGTTGTTGTGAGTACTGGGAGTTCATTTGTTCTCATTGATGTTTTAGTGTTTGATTTGGGGTGTTTCCAGTTTGGGGCTGTTGTGAATAATGCCACTAGGAGCCTTCTTATATGTATCCTTTGGTGTACATGTGTACACATTTCTTTTGAATATGTACCCAGGAATGAAATTGTTGGATCGTAGTATGCTGTGCATATATTTAGCCTTGGTATTCAGTGAGACAATTTTCTAAAGTGATTGTACTGATTTTTGAAATTCCCACCATCACCATGTGAAAGTTCTAATTTTCCACATCCTTGTCAACACTTGATGTTGTCATTTTTCTTGATTATAGCCATTCTGGAGGGTATCTTTTATGGTTTAAATTTCCATTTCCCTGGGGACCAGTGACGTTGAGCACAGCATGTTTTATATACTAATTGGCATTTGGAATACCTCATTTGTGAAAGGCCTATTAAAGTCTTTTGCTCATTATTCTCTTGGGTTGCCCGGAATTCTTTATATTTTCTGGAGATGAGTCTTCTGCAGATATCTTTTCATTTTCATAATAGTATCCTTTAATGAGCAGATGTTCTTAATTTTAAAACGATCTAGTTATCAGTCTTTTCCTTTCTCTGTCCCAAGGTGATGGAAATATTCTTGTATTTTCTTATAGAGCCCTATTGTTTAACCTTCCACATTCAAATCTATAGTCTTCCTGGAAGTGAATTTTGTATATAGTGTGAGGTGAAGGTCACATTCTTTCCCCACATAGTTATTCAGCTGATTCATTTATTGAAAAGACCATTTTTTCCCCCACTGTTCTGCAGTGCCATTTTTGTCATAAATCAGATATCTGTATGTTTGGGTTTGTGTGTGCGTGATCTATTGTCTGTGCACCAATATCACACTGACTTATTACTCTAGCTCTATCAGAAGTCTTGATGCTCAATAATGTAAGCCCTCCAACTTAATTTTTCAGGATTATCTTTGTTATTCTTGGCCTCTTTTATTTACAAATAAGTTTTAGAATCAGCTAGTGTATTTTCATCTGCTGGGATTTAGATTGGATTGCATTGAATCCATAGATACTTTGGGGAGAATTGACATCTGGGCAGTATTAAGCCTTGGAGCCCATTAATGGCATATATCTCCATTCATTTAGGTCTTTCATTTCTCAGGTGTTTGTGTAGAGGTTGACACACTTGACATTTAGGTATTTGATGTTTTCTTGATGCTAGGTGAAATGGTATCTTTTTTTAAAGTTCATTTTCTTACTGTTTTTTGCTGCTATCACTTTCATAAATAAAAAACTGTATACTAAGTAACTAAGAAGCCACATGTTCCTGTGTGGACTGCCTATAAAAGAAAAACAAAATCCCTTCTTCCTTGCTCGCAGGCTTCCCTCCCGGTGCAGGAGTACCTGTTTATGCCCTTCGACCAAGCTCACAAGCAGTATGAGACAGCCCGACACCTACCACCTCCCCTCTATGTCCTCTTTGTCCAGGCCACTGCATATGGGCAAGCCTGTGGTGAGTATGGAGGCTGGGCAGGGAGGGGGCTGTGGGAGCAGCAGCTGTGGCCAGTTGAGTCATTTGGAAGTACCTCCTGCTGAGGAAAGCTCCCTGGCCCTACTCAGAAGCCCTCAGGGGTAGAGCTTCTGATAGATGCTGCCTCCCCTCAGCACTGCCCAGCATGGCTGCTTTGACCAGCTGGCCTGAGGCTGGACTAACGTGATGGGCATTTCAGAATGGATGGCTTTGAATCTTTGATGAGGCTGACTGGTCGGCTATTGTGTGCAGTGCCCAGGCAGCCTGTCTGGCTTCCCAAGCACTCACCCCATCAAGGCACACTTGGCAGGTGGATCCGTGCCTCCTGCTCGCTTCAGAGAGAGGGTTTGGTGAACACAGGTCCCAGCAAGCTGTCTCAGGCTTTCGCCACGCCCTGGAACAGGCTGCATGTCTTAACAGTGAATTACGGAAGGAGAGGAGGTGTCCTCATTAAGCTTGAAGGCAGCCCATGACTCCACTAGGATTTTGAGAAGCTTTTAGAGATCCTGCCTTTTGCCCTACTGCAAGCTTTCACCCAGCACCTAAATTTTTCTTCCCTACACCCACCCCACTGCATCAGGCAGACACACATTGCGCCAGTGCATGCCTCTCCTCCCAGCCATGGGCATCAGCACATTACTGTCTCTCTTCTTGTGTCTTCCTGGTCCTTTTGATCCTCTCCCTCCCCTTTCTTCTCCCTCCTGTTTTCATCATCAGCTTACATGAAATCCTCCCAGCCCCCTAGACAGGGTGAGTAATTTTCTTTTCTTTTGTGTTTAAACCCCAGCCTGTTTCCATTCCCATTTTACTGTAGAATTCCAGGAATAAACTAGTCAAAAGAACAGTCTAGCATTTGCCAGTGTTAATGGGGGCAGCTAGCTTGTTTGGGATGAGGTGTGATGGTTCATGAGGGTTGTCAGAGATAAGTTGGTCAGCCACTTAGGAATATCTCAGGGGCCTGCCACTTGGGGGGAAGTTAGTCATCCCTATTTATGCACTTGAACGAACCCTTTCAGGCTCCTGTGACTATCTGCGACTCTGTATACCCTTTTTTTTTTCTTTTTAGTAAATTTATTTATTTTATTTTTATTTGTTTTGGCTGCATTGGGTCTTTTTTTTTTTTTTTTTTCCGGTACGCGGGCCTCTCACTGTTGTGGCCTCTCCCGTTGTGGAGCACAGGCTCAGCGTCCATGGCTGGCTCATGGGCCCAGCCACTCTGCGACATGGGATCTTCCCGGACCGGGGCACGAACCCACGTCCCCTGCATCATCAGGCGGACTCTCAACCACTGCACCACCAGGGAAGCCTGCGTTGGGTCTTTGTTGCTGCACGCGCGCAGGCTTTCTCTAGCTGCGGCGAGGGCTACTCTTCGTTGCGGTGCACGGGCTTCTCATTGTGGTGGCTTCTCTTGCAGAGCACGGGCTCTAGGCACGCAGGCTTCAATAGTGTGGCACGTGGGCTCAGTAGTTGTGGCTCGTGGGCTCTAGAGCGCAGGCTCAGTAGTTGTGGCGCACGGGCTTAGTTGCTCCGTGGCATGTGGGATCTTCCCAGACCAGTGATCGAATCCGTGTCCCCTGCATTGGCAGGCGGATTCTTAACCACTGTGTCAGCAGGGAAGTCCTGTATACCCTTTTGAATGGAGAACAAAGGGTGATGGCCTGTCTGATCTCTCAGCGCTAGACCCACAGAGTTGCACAGAGGCAGGCCCAGGCATCGCTCATTGAGGTGTCAGGCCTGGTGCAAGGAGCAGGCCACTTAGCTTTGTGTTTGAGACACCAAGCTCAAGTTGAATAGACTTGGTCTTGAATCCTAGCTTATTTACCTCTTGCCTGTTGTATCTAACTTCCGTGAGCCTTAATTTTCTCATCTGTAAATGGCTAGAGTAATAGTATTGCTCCTATAGGATTGCTGTGAAGATTAAAAATTAATTTTTAAAAGTAATTTTAGTGCTTCCCTGGTGGCGCAGTGGTTGAGAATCCGCCTGCCGATGCAGGGGACACGGGTTCGTGCCCTGGTCCGGGAAGATCCCACATGCTGCGGAGTGGCTGGGCCTGCGCGTCCAGAGCCTGCGCGTCCAGAGCCTGTGCTCTGCAACGGGAGAGGCCACAACAGTGAGAGGCCCGCATACCACAAAAAACAAAACAAACAAACAAACAAACAAAAAGTAATTTTATAATTAAAATTCAGTCCTCTTAACCCAACCGGGCAGCCACCATTTGTTAAGTCCCTGTTTCATAGGTGCAGAAACTGAGGCTCAGAGCAGTGACATAACTTTCCAGGTTGTAAGTTTGGGAGTTGGTTGAGCAGAGACTCAGGCCGGAACTGGACTGCAGGTTCCAGGTTCCTCCCCACTGTCCTGCTGCCTCCCAGTTAAGTGTTAGGGTACCAGGCAGGTGCCAGGTGCTTAGTGTAGTACAGAACAGAGAATAAGAACTGAGGGGAGAACTGTTGTTTCCAGAATGTGGACAGTTACAGGTTCTGGATGAGAACCTTTAAGACAGTTGGTAGAATTGTGCTGTGTGGCTTTAGGCCATTGGTTTGGATTTCTGCACCTTGGTGTAAGCCTGAAAAGAGAGGCATTCACTCCTAGTCTCAGGTGATGCTTGGCCAAGAATCTGCATTTTGGGTTCCTTGTTTTCAGTAAATGATGGGAAAAAGACTTAGGTTTCCCACTTGCTCCTCTTCATCTGGAGAAAGGACTTTTGCCCTCCAGCCCCGGTCAGTAAGAAGCTGTGACAGAGGCAGAGGAAGTGCAGCCCCAGGGCGGGCCTGATCGTGTAGCTTAGCTCCTTCTCTCAGCAGCTTTCACAGGAAGCTGTTTCTTGCTCCTAGATAAGACATTGTCTGTGGCGATTGAAGGCAGCGTGGATGAGGCCAAGGCTCTGTTCAAGCCTCCCGAGGACTCCCAAGGTAAGTGGTGGTCAGGATCCTCCCCCATGTCTACCGTAGCTGGTTCCAGGGATGCCAGGTCACCACCCAGGGCCAGTGCTGGTCCTTTGGTAATTAGCTGTACTGGTTCTGTGTGGCAGGGAGCTTAGCTTTAATGTTTTAGTGCTCGGGTAGACAGGGAAAAGCACTGCCTTTGGATTTCAGCCTGCCTCTCACTAGCTCACTGATCCTAGGGAAGTTCTTTAACGTTTCGGAGCCTCAGTTTACTCTCCTGTCAAAACAAGATAGTAATACCTCATGTAGAATTATTATGTGGATTAAATGAGGTCATGCATGCAGAGCCCTTAGCATCGTCCTCAGCACACAGTAACCCCTCAAATTATATGAGCTTCTGTTATTGTTGTTTATACTACTGTTATTACTGCCACCACCACCACCAGTGGAGGAGCTTGTGGTCCATAGGATGACATTAAAAATCACTGGAAAAAACCAAGGGTGATGGGATTGTAGGTCATTTTTCTTTTCATTGCATCACTGTTTTCTATACTGAATAAGAAGCAGCAAATTTATTATTTATTCTAAAGAAACCCATTTAGAAAAGCCTGGGCCCTATTATGCGCCCTGGGTTGAGGTGCTCTCAGGAGAATTGGGAGCCCCCTCACCTCGAGCTGCCTTCTCTCTGTCGCTGCAGATGACGAGAGTGACTCGGATGCTGAGGAGGAGCAGACCACGGTGAGAGTGTGGCGAGTGCCGAGCGGCTGCACTAGGGACCCACTAGTTGGCGGGTGCCATCCTCCCTAGAAGCAGAGAAAGAGGTTTGAAAGAAAGGGAGGCTGGGATCCTGGCAGCTGGAGAGCTGAAGCACGGGTCCCAGTGGTGAGGCCCTGGCCAGCAGGGAGACAGGGACGGGGGAGATTCCCGTGAGCAGTGCTTACCGGCTCGACCCTTTCCTTTGTTCAGAAACGCCGGCGACCCACACTGGGAGTTCAGCTGGATGACAAGCGCAAGGAGATGCTGAAGAGGCACCCGCTGTCCGTCATGCTGGACCTGAGGTGCAAAGGTCTGGCTCCCCTTGGTCTGGGGGATCTTGTAGCGCCTAGGAGTGCAGCCAGCTGCCGCTCTGTGGGGCCCAGCAAGCTGATGCCTTCTTGCCCAGGAAAAGATTCTAGTTTCATATTTCTGTTTTCCTTTGTTGTTCTTCATGGAGTTTGATTTTTTTCCCCCTCCTAAGCCATAACTTTGAAAACATAGCAAAAACATCAGACACATTAGGGATGCTTGATGGAACTACACCTCTTTCTGAACTTGACAGGTTAGATACACAGAACAAGTAGCCAAGAGTATGCAGGCTTTGAGTAATATGACCAACCTGCTTAATTTAATAAATATAAGTAGAAATTTGTATTTTGCAGAGACGATGGGTTTTGAAACTGGCTTCATATGGGTAAAGGAGCACATGGTAAAGCATCCCAGCAGGATAAGAGTTAGCAGTCAGATGTAAGTTTCCTTCTTAGCCCAGACTTTAGACCCTGGTCCTGGTCTTACCTCCAAGGGCAACCATTGTGACAGTTTCCTATGTATTTTCAAGAAATAAACTATGCATTTAGAAGCTTTTACACAAGTATATATTTATCCCCTTCGCCTTTTATTTTTTACCTAAATGGAAACACTCTACACACTTGTCCTCTCTTTGCCTTTTTATAAAAATTTTTTGAGATAATTTTAGACTCAGAAGAGTTTCAGTGATGATACAAAGATTTCTCACCTGCTCTTCACCCCAATATCAACATCTTACTTAACCACAGTACAGTTATCAAAATTAGTGTCAGTTTCATTGGTACAATACTATTAACTACCAAACTTATTCACATTCCCCTGGTTTTTCCACCAGTGTCCTTTTTCTCTTCCAGGATCCAATCCAGGATCTTATGTTGCATTTAGTCGTCATGCCCCTTAGTCTCCTCCAGTCTTTGCTTGTCTTTCATGACCTTGACACTTTGGAAGATGAGGTTTATGTGTTATGTAGAAAGACTCTCAATTTGGGCTTGTCTGTTGTTTTCCTCTGATTAGACTGAGGTGATAGGTTTTGGGGAAGGAATACCACAGGTGGCAGCGTTCACCATCACGTCTTATCAGGGGTCGGAGGTATCACTTTGTCTTGTTACTAGTGATGTTAACCCAGATCACTTGGTGATCCCTTGATCGCTTCCTTTCCATGTTGTATTAGTTAGAAGCAGAGTCTGTAAGTCTAGTCCACACTCAAGGGAGGGAAATGAAGCTCCACATCTTGGAGGGAGGGGTAGCAAATAATTTGTAGAGACTTTTTTTACTCACTGTTAAGTTGCCATCAAGTTGTTTTTGTAGTGAAAGATCTTAAAAGTCTTGTTGACTTTCCTTTCTATAATACTGTTGATGTTTTTCTAGTCTTTAACTCATAAATGATGTCTTCTTTTCCTCCTCCCCTCCAGATGACAGTGTACTGCACCTAACTTTCTACTACCTCATGAACCTCAACATCATGACGGTAAAAGCCAAAGTGACAACCGCCACAGAGCTGATCACCCCCATCAGTGCAGGGTATTGGACAGGTGCTTCCGGGGGGTGGGGCGTGGGAGGGCAGTGTGGTGGGAGCCTCGGTGCTGGGCTCCTCTCGGATTCTCCCTCATCTGGCTCTGAGTGGCGTTCATGGCCACACTGGCTTCTGTTGTCAAATCCACACAGCCCAGAAGTCCTGGTACATCACAGGTATTTGGGAAGCACTCACTGACTTGAATTGGTGAAGTCCTCTCACTACACAGCAGATGCTAAAAGTGACTACAGCCTGTTCTAAATTGAGTGGGCAGGGCACAGCTTTTACACCAGTGGAAAGAGTGTGAATGTGAAAGTGAGATTTGGCAGACCTTACCAGGTTGACAAATTTAGGCCTCTCTTTTTCTTGTCTCTTTCTGTCCCAAGGTGCCGGGATTTCACTTCGTAGCTCAGCTCAATCCCAGGTTGTCCTTACCTAGGCAGTGGGAGGAAGACTGGCGGGTCCCTGTGGGGGTTTTGAGGAGAGTGAGCAGAGGCACGTAGTGGCAGCCACAGGTGGAGCATCCCCAGAAAGGCCCTGACCATGGCTGCTTGTTCCACAGCCAGCGTGGGAGGAAGGGAGAAGGACCGAGAGGGCCTGGGGGTGAAATAGGCTCACCTGGCCTGGCACACCTCCTGGCCCTGCCCCACCTGCTTCCAGTGAGTCCTCACATCAGGTGTAGAAAGATCAGTGAGGGGGCTTCCCTGGTGGCGCAGTGGTTGAGAGTCCGCCTGCCGATGCAGGGGACACAGGTTCGTGACCCGGTCCAGGAGGATCCCACGTGCCGCGAAGTGGCTGGGCCCGTGAGCCATGGCCGCTGGGCCTGCGTGTCCGGAGGCTGTGCTCCGCAGCGGGAGAGGCCACAGCAGTGAGAGGCCCGCGTAACAATGGTGGCGTTTCCCCTGGGTTTTCGAGTCCACACCCCCTTCAGGCTGCATCCTTGGTCCTTGTGCTTGAGAGTGTTGCTGGACCACCCCAAGCACACTGGATGGAATTGACCTTGTTCCCACCTCACCCCAGCAGAGGGAGCCCAGGGCTGGCTTCTTCAGAGTACCCAGTTGCAGTGCTGGTCCAGTGAACAGCTCGAGGGCCCCATGACGGCCCTGGCCACAGTAGAGCTCTTTGTCGTGATCGTTCTGCCTGCTCACTTCTCAGGTGTCCTATCTGCTAAGTCACAGGGCTGCAGGCTGGCCCCAGTGTGCACTGAAGCCGACTCCCCTGCGGGGCGCTGCACATACAGTGATAGGGGCAGGACTGCAGACTGGCTATGAGCTCTGCGGGTGTCCCCTCACAGCTGTGTGTGCACCTTTAGCCAGATTACCTGGCCTCTGAGTCTGTTTCCTCACTCTGGTTATAGATCCCCTCCCAAGGTGTCTGTGTGAGTCAGGTAAAATGCTTAGCATAGGTGAAACGCTTGGTAAATGATAGCTGTGTTTGTCATCATCAGATTTAATTCTCACAGTAGCTCTACATGGTGAAGAAACTGAGGCTCTGCAGAGTTAAGAGGCTGCCCCAGGGTCATGGGTAGTGCATGGAGAGTGATGATTCAAAGCCATCCGGGCCTGTGTACCATGGTACTACACTACTGTCATTGCCCTGGTCCCCAAAGAGGGAGGAAACACCACCCTGAAGCCAGGATTAGCTCTTTAGGGCCTTCAGGTATTGTCTAGCTCATCCCCCTATTTTACAGATGGAGAAACTGAGTTCAGGGGCATATGTCCAATTATGGAAGTGCTGGGCTTAGACTTCAGACTTCCAGCCTAGAGGCCTTTGCTCAAGGCTACTTTGGCCCCATGGAGACACCGTGGTGTGTGGTTTTATTTATTTATCAACTAAAACAGGGATACTTTTTAAAAATTTCAATTTAATCACAGTATGACACTAATTCCTTAATATCAATTATCTAGTCAGAGTTCAGATTTCCCTGATTTTCTCATAAGTGTTCTTTGTTAGTTTTGTTCTTACAGTTTGGATTTTGAATCTGGATCTTTTTAAGGTCCATGTGTTACAGTTGGATGAAGCTTCTTTCAAGTGTCTTTCCATCTGAATGTCCTGCCATCTTTTATTTGTTGAGGAAAGTAAGTTGTTTGCTCTGTAGGTTTCCCCTAGGCTGCATTTTGATGATTGCATCCCTGTGGTACAATTGAACATGTTACTCCCTCCCCCTGTATTTCCTGTAAATTGTAGGTAGAGTTAGAGATCTGATCAGATTCCATTTTTAGAGGGGGAAGTGGGTGTGCAGCACTGTGTCAGAGACGTTGCGTGATTTTATCAGGAGGCACAGGCTGTCTCTATTTTTGAGATGTTAGCAGCATTGACGACTGATGCCAGGATCTCTTAATTCATTAGGAAATTCATGTTTTTATTATAAACATTTTATTCAGAATTATATGAACCTTGCTGAATTTTCCTCAAGAAGTTGTTTTCCAGAATGATCTCCATTAGGCCACTTTAATTCATTAATCAGTTTTTCATTAAGGCATTGAATTATTTTTAATTATTTTCCATTTCCACTTTACGAAGATTTTAAAAATCTCTTTTGAAACTTTATAACAAAGACCTGAGTAACTGAATAGTTTTTTGAATAGTCTTTTTTTGTGGGTTTTTTTTTTTTTTTTGTGGTACGCGGGCCTCTCACTGTTGTGGCCTCTCCCGTTGCGGAGCACAGGCTCCGGACGCGCAGGCTCAGCGGCCATGGCTCACGGGCCCAGCCGCTCTGCGGCATGTAGGATCTTCCCGGACCAGGGCACGAACCCGTGTCCCCTGCATCGGCAGGCAGATTCTCAACCACTGCGCCACTAGGGAAGCCCGAATCGTCATATTTTTATGAGTATATAGCCTTCTCTTTAATGGCCATTATTTTTTACCAAATTCGGTTGTCCTGAGCCACATATTGCAGATGGAAATTTTGTCGAGAAGATTTGATTCTTCCATCAGGTTTCGTCAATTTAAAATCCTAATCTTGTGCATTTTTAGCTGTTCTGTTTCATTTTGGCTGATTCTGTATATTAGTAACAGTCACTAAACATTGGCTAAAAGACTGACAGTTAATTCATTTTCTAGCCAGTTCTCTGTGTGAAGCAGCGAAGGCGACAGAGACCCTTGGGGGTCGTGGTGGTGCAGGGAGACGCTGTCAGGAGAGAGAGCAGGGCAGAGCCAGAAGCTGCCACCCTCCCAGTGCTAAGTTCCTGGAGGCCTGCTGGCTCAGAGCAGCAGTTTCCGCCTGAGTCACTCCTGATGCTGTCCCTGGAAGGTGAAAGGGAGCTCCCATTGGTGAAGGGAAAGAATGGGCCTCGTTGACCTTTGTGGTCAAATTACTCCATTCTCTCCCCATCTCTTCTCTATTTGTCATGTTTAATTACATGTTTAACCATTGTGAGTAGGTGGCTGTGGCATCACTGTGTCTCTCTGCTTACAGCACTAGGTCACCTTGTCTCCAGTCTATGTGATATATCTTTTTCTGGGAATTTTATAGGGGACCTATTTCTGTGATAGCATGAGATTTGGTAAAAAGTGAGATAGGCACAATATCAAATCTTCACACTGGATCTCTCTGGGGTAGAAGGAATCTGTTTTGCTCCTGTGAAAATTCTGATTATTCCTATTGTGTCACAGGGCTTTGCTCCCCTGAGGAAAAGTCTCTGGTCACCATGTAACTCTTGAAGGGATAGGTTTCTTAAAAAATTGATGGTTAAGAATATTACTGTCTTTGATGGAATAGAGTAAATCCTGGCTCCAGCAGTTACTAGCAGTGTGATCTTGGACAAGCCATATCTCTTAAAGCCTGATCTTCTCTGTAGAATGGAAATGATGATACTCCCTACCTCATAGGGTTATGAGTATCTGATGACCTCAGGCATATAAAGGGTCTGGCTTTGATCATCAGTGAGAGGGGGCGTTACCACCGCCAAATGCCCACATCTGCATGGAAGCAATGGGTTGGCCGTCGTTCTCACTGCAGTCTTTTCCCTCTTCCAGTGACTTGCTGTCTCCTGACTCAGTCCTGAGCTGTTTGTATCCTGGGGATCATGGAAAGAAAACTCCAAATCCAGCCAATCAGTATCAGTTTGATAAAGTTGGGTAAGTCAGCAGCATTTCCTCCTCTCCCAGCCTCTCTGCTTCTGAGTTTCTCCTGTGGCTCAAACCCAAAGCTGGAGACCTGTTAGGGCCAGAGACCTCCCAGCGGGCAGGGAAGGTGGCGGGGCAGGAGGGAGTGCTCTGTCCAGAGAAGGGAACACATGCCTTTTCCTGCTTATGAGGCCATGGAGGGTGGGGAAGGGTGGAAGGATCAAAACTCTGGAAATGTGATAATAGATGTATTTAACATTCTAATTCTCTGAGGATTAAAATTTTTAAAATATTTTGTAAATTGGTGGACTGATGAAGAGATCAAGTACACTGCCTTTTTTTTTTTTTTTTTTTTGCATTATGCGAACCTCTCACTGTTGTGGCCTCTCCCGTTGAGGAGCACAGGCTCCGGACGCGCAGGTTCATCCGCCATTGCTCACGGGCCCAGCCGCTCCACTGCATATGGGATCCTCCCGGACCAGGGCACGAACCCGTGTCCCCTGCATCGGCAGGCGGGCTCCCAACCACTGCACCACCAGGGAAGCCCCGACACTGCTTTTTATTGAGATTTGCTAATGAGTTGAAGACTGCCAAGGGAAAAAGAGAAAAGTGACTAGGAGAGATGAAATTCACAGTAGGGAACTGATGAAGTTAGGAGGTTTTGCTGGCAGCCTGGCTATGGGTGCAGCTGAGCCTGTGGGACCGTTCTGTTTTGGGGGGATGAGAAGGTGGGAGGAGGGTATATCCAGGGACCACTGCAGAAATGACTTATAGAATCATTTCATTCTGTGTTCTTTTCTGCAGCATCCTGACTTTGAGGGACTACGTACTTGACTTAGGGCATCCCTATTTGTGGGTGCAGAAGCTGGGTGGCCTCCACTTCCCCAAAGAGCAGCCCCAGGTGTGTCCACTGATCCGGTCCCCTCAGCTGAGGACCTCTATTCCTCTCCTCCCATACAGACTCCAGAAGGGCTTTGGGACTTTGAACTAGCAGAATGCTATCCCTCTGGGCTATGATCTGTCTTCCCTCCACTCAGGATACTAAAATGTCCAAGGCCTACAAGTGTTTACGTACCTTTTGCATTTGCCATGAGCCTGTTAGCCCTCTAGGTCAAAGTAACTTGGATCCTTGCCCTGCATGCAGTGCGGCTCCAGATGCTGCTACCCCTTGGTCTTATGTACGAAGGTACCAGAAATGAACCCTAGCGGACCTGGCACCTTAGTAGAAGCCTTCCTTTTCCACAGTCTCTCAACATCTCAGCAGTTTGTATCGTTCCTGTTGGGACTCAGCCTCTGGCCTGTCACAGCAGGGAAACCCTGCTGTCCCCAGAAGGCATCTGAGGACGTGGGTGGTCCAGGCTGCTACAGGCAGGCAGGTCCTAGGAGAGAGGGGTGCCTGGAGGAAGGGATGGGGAGCTACTAACGTGTGCCACTCGCTGTCCTCCACAGCACACTGTGATCGCTGACCACTCGCTGAGCGCCAGCCACATGGAGACCACCATGAAGCTGCTGAAGACCAGGGTGCAGTCCCGCCTGGCCCTCCACAAGCAGTTTGCCTCCCTGGGTAAGCTGGTGCTAGTTAGGGCTGTGGCCTGAGAGCCACTCAGACAACACAGGGACAAAGACAACGGAGCCCTGCACTCAGATTTCTTGAATCCTGATGACAAATCAAAGCGGGCTGGCTTTCTGGCTCTTGTTGAGCAGAGGTGTTAGCTGGGCCACTGGGGAGAGCTGTAGGCTGCCAAGCAGAGGTCTGAGCCCCCCTTAGGGCCACCAGGGCTGTCTCAGCCCAAAGCCTTTTGGGGGCCCAGGTTAGCAGATTGGTCAGGAGCATCATGCTAGGTCAGTGCACGTCAGACTTTGATGTGCGATTTATTTATTTTTTAAAAAAATATATTTATTTATTTATTTATTTTTGGCTGTGTTGGATCTTCGTTGCTACATGCGGGCTTTCTCGAGTTGTGGCAAGCGGGAGCTACTCTTCGTTGCGGTGCACAGGCTTCTCATTGCAGTTGCTTCTCTTGTTGCAGAGCACGGGCTCTAGGCACGCGGGCTTCAGTATTTGTGGCTCACAGCCTCTAGAGCACAGGCTCAATAGTTGTGGCACATGGGCTTCATTCCTCTGTGGCATGTGGGATCTTCCTAGACCAGGGTTCGAACCCATGTCCTCTGCATTGGCAGGCGGATTCTTTTTTTTTTTAATATATAAATTAATTTAATTTAATTTATTTATTATTTTTGGCTGCATTGGGTCTTTGTTGCTGCACGTGGGCTTTCTCTAGTTTCAGCAATCAGGGGCTACTCTTTTGTTGCAGTGTGCAGGCTTCTCATTGCGGTGGCTTCTCTTGTGGAGCCACGGGCTCTAGGCACCCAGAATTCAGTAGTTCTGGCACGCAAGCTCAGTAGTTGTGTCTCGCGGGCTGTAGATCACAGGCTCAGTAGTTGTGGTGCACGGGCTTAGTTGCTCCGCGGTATGTGGGATCTTCCCGGACCAGGGCTTGAACCCGTGTCCCCTGCACTGGCAGGCGGATTCTCAACCACTGCACCACCAGGGAACCCCCAGCAGGCGGATTCTTAACCACAGTGCCACTAGGGAAGTCCTGAGGTGCGTTTTAATAGGAGTCTAATTCATTCCAAGCAGCCAGAATCGTGCAGGGAGAAGAGCCATGAGCACAAGACAGAGCCCTGCTTTTGTGGAGCTTACGCTGAGCTTACTTGAATACAGCTGTCCAGGGATCCACGCTTCATCCCTCCACTGACACCTGAGCTGACACCCTCCAGGGTGGGGCTGAGCCCCTGTGTTTTCCATAAGGTCCCAGGTGATTCTGATGAGCCCTTGACCAAGATGGTGGCCATGTGGGGCTTTTCATTTGTTCATTCTGTAAATACTTGTAACAGCCTACCATGTACAAGGGACTTGTAAGGAGTGAGGGTTAAGATCTTTCTGATCTAAAAGAGCCATTGTCAGGAAAGGCTTTGAGTTCCCAGGACCTGTCTGGAGGCCTCACGTGGACCCTGTTTTCTCCAGGGCAGCACTGCTTGCTCCCCATCAGCATTGCTTAGTTTGTTTTGTCCCAGGGTTGGGTGATTGTCATCCTGGACAGCGTTTACCGTGTTGGCATGTTTGCTTATTGAAACGCCAGCAGGAATTCACCCTGGAGCAGTCCTCCTGCTCTTTTCCCTTAGAGGAACCAACACAGAACACTTCAGTCCTTCCTCCATCAAGGTCAGCTGTGAGAACAGCCCTCTTGGCTATTTGGTCTAATTAACAGTCACTGCTGTAGAGACACCGTACATCTCTGGTTCTGGCTGCAGGGGGTTTTTTGTTTGGCAGGCCATCATTTGCATTAAGGATAAAGTGCTGTGAATGCTGGTGCTGGGTCCGGCCTCAAGCACAAGCACTGGGTAAAGGTCAGGTTGGTGTGCCTTCGTTTCTGGCACGTGTTGACCTGGGCACCTGAGTACCTAGTGTACCTGGACAGCTGGCAGGGCCATCTGAGCCCTGCAGAGGATGCTAGTTACCCAGCTGTGACAGCTGATTTCTACCTGTGACACCACCTGTCCTGCTCTCTTTTAGAACACGGCATTGTGCCAGTTACCAGCGACTGCCAGTACCTCTTCCCTGCAAAGGTTGTCTCTCGCCTGGTGAAGTGGGTGACGATTGCCCATGAGGATTATACGGTAGGTGGAGGGGTGACAGGCCACTTTTGCTGTCCTGGGGACTGCAGGCCCACGTCACCTTTCAGCTCCTGCTCCTCCACTAGAAGGGCAAGGGATTTGACTAGAGGAGCCAGCAGTTCACCCCTTGTCCTGGTGACTTCTAGGAGCTGCATTTTACCAAAGACATCGTGGAGACGGGACTGGCTGGGGACACCAATCTCTACTATATGGCACTCGTGGAAAGGGGCACAGGTAATTGCTCTGCTGATCACAGTTGCTCTAGGCAAGGGGTGCCACTGAGAATAAAACATTCCTGGGAGTTGCCCAAAGGAAGCAAAAGATCCTGGAATCCTGCAGTGGGGACTTAGCAGACTTTAGTCATGGTTGTGAGAGGCAGCATTCAGCCAGGACTTGTTCTGCAACAGTCATGTCTGTGCTTTATCAGCTAATCCTCAGGACAGTCCTGGGGCTGGTGGTATTCCTGCTTTGTAGATGAGGAAAGTAGGGCTTAGTCACAAACCCGGTCTGACCTCTGAGCCTGAGCTCTTAGCCCCTTTGTTTCATTGCATTTTAGAATCAGATGCCTGCTTGTCCCTCTCTTCAGGGAAGGGCTGTCACTCTCAGGATGTGAAGTGCAGGACCCTCCTCCCTCTCTGCAGTCCCTGCATTCACTTGGGAGGCATCGAGAGCTGTGATTCCTCACAGCTGTCCTGGCATCTGATCGGCCAGGGCTTCCTGCTGGAGCCACCCTGATGCTGCATGTGGTGCTGTCATCCGGCCCCAGCCTTGGCAGGTCTGGCACAGCCTGCAGGATCCCACCCCAGGGGCTCAGTCCTGAGGCCACAGGGCGGAGGAAGTTGTAGTTCCAAGATAGTACGAGACATGTCAGGAAAGGTTGCATTCTTTGATGTTCAAGTTTCTCTATTTCTTCCCTTCTCCTTTTCTTTTCTTTGCATGTTTTTATTTTTATTTATTTTTATTTATTTATTTTTTTCCGTACGCTGGCCTCTCACTGTTATGGCCTCTCCCATCGCGGAGCACAGGCTCCGGATGCGCAGGCTCAGCGGCCATGGCTCACGGGCCCAGCCGCTCCGCGGCATGTGGGATCTTCCCGGACTAGGGCACAAACCCGTGTCCCCTGCATCGGCAGGTGGACTCTCAACCACTGCGCCACCAGGAAAGCCCTCTTTGCATGTTTTTAGAAATATTCTGAGGAAATTAAATAATTTCAGATACAGTTGAGGCTCTTTGACCCCACTTCATTCTCACCCTGATGATAGGTGACTGCTATTTGGAATTTTGCATTTGCTTTCCATCCTCTCCCCTTTTAAAAAATACTTTAACCTCATCCCGAAACAACAGAGTGCTATTTTGAAAGGGCACAAAATATGCATCCAGTAAATTTACAAAAAAGCCCCAAGGGTGGGAAGTCATTGGAAGACATCACTTCTGCTTCCTGGTTGAGCAGAAGAAAGCTTGGAAAGATGATAAGTATTCTAGATTCGTACATGGAATGAATGTGATCATTTAAATTTTCATTAGATGCATTATAGAATTTGAAAAATTAAGAGTGAAATTTAAATGAAAAAGTGGACAACAATTACATGGTATGGGTTAAAAACAAACAAGTAGTGAACAGAGATAAACCCCGAAATATGTGCAAACTGTTATGGCAGAAACAACAGGAAAGTGTCACTTTTTAATAAATGTTGTTGCGACTGTCAGGGAAGAATTGTTTTTTGTTTTTTGTTTTTTGCGGTACGCGGGCCTCTCACTGCTGTGGCCTCTCCCGTTGCGGAGCACAGGCTCCGGACGCGCAGTCTCAGCGGGCATGGCTCGCGGGCCCAGCCGCTCCACGGCACGTGGGATCTTCCCGGACCGGGGCACGAACCCATGTCCCTTGCATCGGCAGGCGGACTCTCAACCACTGCGCCACCAGGGAAGCCCAGGGAAGAATTGTTTTAACCTACACTGTCTTGTTGTCTGTTATTTATTTGAATTACTGGTGGGTCAGAGAGTTTCTTTTTTCCTCCATAAAAAACGAAAAAGGAGTGGCTAAATGCTTAGCCCATTGATGGAGAGGACAAATGTCATCCTATTGAAAAAGGCAAAGGCTATCACCAGAGAAAAAATGAAAAAGTTAAAAAATGCAAATATTTCATTTAATGATTATGAACACAGCTTTGGCATCAGGTAGTTCTGATTAAACTCAGCATTGCTGCTTTGCAACTGCTTGATGATCTTAAGGAAGTTTCTGTCAGAGCCTCAGTTTTTTTATATGTAAAATGGGATGATAATAATGGTACCCACCTCAGAATCGTTATTAGGATGAAATAAAATGTGTGCAAAGGGCTTAGCACAGTGCTTGGAAAACAGTAGGTAGTCATTAAATGTTAGCTATGAAAAAGCTGCACATAACAAAATAGATAAAAATAAAGAACAGAATAGAAAAAATATATTTGACTAATGTAACAGCTAATACCCAATATTGTTGAAAAAGAAAAACAGATAGGAAACCTTCACATGGGAAAATCCTTAACTTGCTGGCAAATAAATGCCAATGAAAACAAACTTCTGTCAAAGGAGTAAATAGAACTCTTGGGCAAACTCATTGTGGACCAGACTCTGGGGAGTCCACACAGCTCTGTGTCCTTGGAGGGCCCAAAGTCACAGGACCTCACATTCGGCAACCTGGCAGTTCCACTTGGGAGATTCTAAAACAAAAGTAAAAGTCAGTTAGTACCAGAATGTGCTCTGAGCACTTGGATTAATGTGAGACACAGAGCTAGCCTCAGGGGTCCAGCAGGGAGGGTGCCTCAGCTAACAAGCCAGGTCTCAGAACTGAGTTTTCCTCCTTTCCCGTCCTTTCCCAGCTAAGCTCCAGGCTGCCGTGGTGCTGAACCCCGGCTACTCCTCCATCCCACCCATTTTCCAGCTCTGTCTGAACTGGAAAGGGGAGAAAACCAACAACAACGACGACAATATTCGGGTAAGGACCTGCTGGCGGTGGTGGGAGGAGCAGGGAGAGCCTCCTTGGGGAGGTGGGCAGTGGCAGAACCTGCTGCAGCTGAGGGCTTGGGCACTGGCACAATTCCCAGGGCAGAGGGGCCTGCCGGGATTTGTAGAATTTGCTGGAGGGTGCATGACATAGTAGCAGAAAGAGCTCAGACCCATCTCAACCCCTTATCTATCTTGGGGTCCACAGGTTCACCCTATTTATTAAATAGGGATAATATAAATACCTGCCGTGAAAGGTTGTTGTTTGGGCTTCTGTGGAAATGAGAATAAACTCAGATGCACAGAAAGTGCTGGAATGAGATGATGTCCGAGGTCATTGCACCTGTTAATTATTGTTATTACCTGTGGATTTGATTCAGTAGTCGTGGAGCATGTTTTTAACCTAAACACCTGATTTGGATCTTATCTTGAGATTCCTCTTCTACACATCTTCGTCTCTGTCTGTGGATGTGCAAGTCAGGGAAAGTTCTGAGTCAGGATCAGGAAGACCCTATTGTCTTGAGGAGAGGGAGCCTCAGGACAAGTTGGTCCAGCTTGATCTGCAGAGGCCCAGCTCCTGCGGAGGCCCGGGTGCAGTTCTTATGAAATCATCAGACCCAGCTGGCCTGAAAGTGGTGCTGCGTTTCTGGTTTTCCCACCAATAGGCCATGGAGAGTGAGGTCAATGTGTGCTACAAGGAGCTATGTGGCCCCCGGCCCGGCCACCAGCTCTTGACAAACCAGCTGCAGCGCCTGTGCGTGCTGCTGGATGTCTACCTGGAGACAGAGAGCCACGACGACAGCGTGGAAGGGCCCAAGGAATTTCCGCAGGAGAAAATGTGTCTGCGGCTTTTCAGGTGAGGGGAGGGGTGGGGGTGCCGGGCCCAGGGACCTCCAGCCCTGTCTCTTACAGGGACCTGGGGCAGAGGTGAGCCTGGCATGGAAAGCATGCACGTTTCCCGTTGCACTAGTCTCCATTCACCGTGGAAATTAAAATCCTGCTGCCAGATTTCCTGGGGAGAGCTTGCTCCCTTCTTCCTAAAACTTTCCCTGTGGCCCCCATCCTACCAGCCTGGTCCAGTTGTCCATCATGAACACCCCCCAGAGGTGGGTCACACACCAAGTGAGCAAGAGGATTTGACTGAACTTTCCTTTCTCTACTTTCTGTGGAAAACAGTAGGTTTGCTTTTCATGGTCCAAATGAACTTTTTTTTTTTTTTTTTTTTTTTTTTTTTTTTTATAAATTTATTTATTTTATTTATATTTGGCTGCGTTGGGTCTTCATTGCTGTGTGGGCTTTCTCTAGTTGCCGTGAGCGGGGGCTACCCTTCACTGCGGTGCACGGGCCTCTCATTGCGGTGGCCTCTCTTGTTGTGGAGCATGGGCTCTAGGCAGGTGGGCTTCAATAGTTGTGGCACGTGGCCTCAGTAGTTGGAGCTCGCGGGCTCTAGAGCGCAGGCTCAGTAGTTGTGGCTCATGGGCTTAGTTGCTTTGCGGCATGTGGGATCTTCCTGGATCAGGACTTGAACCTGTGTCCCCTGCATTGGCAGGCGGATTCTTAACCACTGCACCACCAGGGAAGCCCCCAAATGAACTTTTTAAACTATAAGCATCCCACCAGTCCCCAGAGTCTGCTGTACTTCCTAAGGTACTCACACATCTAGGGGGATTGCAGCTACAGGCAGTCAGGCGTCACAGAAGGAATCAGCTTTGAAGTAACATAAACACAAGTGCAGATCTCTGCTTTCCTGCTCACCAGCTGTGTGACTTTGGAAGAGTCACTTCAGCTCAGCTCTGAACCTTTCCCAAAGGTGTTACCTTCTAACTCATGATGAAGTAGAGAGAGTTCATGTAAAGCTGCCAGAATGGATCCTGGCACAGGCGGAGGCTCAGAAAATGCCAGCAGGTCCTGACAGCTTGGTATTTAGCGTGTCTGCCTGCACAGCACTGCTAGCTGCTTTTCCTTTCGCCTTGGTGTTGGGTCCTTTCTTTCCCTTTCATCCCTTAGCTAGTGTTCTTAGAGCCAGTTTCAGAGCTCTAGGGTCCACACTGCTCAGGCATCCCTTCCCTTTTGGGCAAGGGGTTGGGGAGGAATGGTGTCTGCGAAGGGCTAGCATCTGTATCTAATCAGGACATCCCTTTGTTCTCAGTCTAAAAGGTGCCTTACCTGCCCCTTACCTTCTTCTCACACAGCCAGCTTCAGCTCCTGGAAGCTGCCTCAGCATCCTCCCTCCCATCTGGCACCTCCACCTGGCCTGGTTTGTCATGCTAGCTGATAGTAACCAGCTGCAGCCCCGGAGTGGCTGCTGACAGGCAGAGCTGGAGGCTAGATGTTGGTGCCTTCTAGGACTTGCTTTCCCTGGTGTGTCTGCGTGAGAACTCAGCTCTTAACCCCGCTCTCAGCCTGCTGTAGCACATTTCCAGGGTGGGAGTTCTCACGCGGCCAGTGTTTATATTCTGTTATCTAATGGTTCCCGAAGGACCCATTTTCTGAAGTGATTGGTATGGCTCCCAGGCTGAGCTCCTCTGGCAGGACATTCTGGGAAGGTGCTCCTTTGGCTACCCAGATCCAATTAATTCCATGACTAATGAGATGTGGGATGTGAGGTTCTTGGCCTGGAATTCACCTGACCACTGGGATCAGGCCAAGGGACTGGGCTGCAAAGGGCTGGCCTGGGCCGCAGGAAACGCAAGGTCTGGCTCTGCCCGTGGCTGGGTACCTTCAGCTGTATGCCTAGACTTACCTGGATGACTGCACCCTTCTGATTTTGGGGAGGTACATGACGTCATGGCTAGGAGCAGAGGCTTTGGGGGACTTGCCCTGGTGGTCCAGTGGTTAAGACTCCGTGCTTCCAACACAGGGGGCTCGGGTTCGATCCCTGGTCAGGGAACTAAGATCCCACATGCTGTGTGGCACGGCCGAAAAAAAAAAGAGCAAAGCCTTTGGGGCCAGAAAGACCTAGGTTCAAATTGCAGCTCCAGCCTATGGGATTAGGGTCGGTACTTAACCTCTCTGAGATTCAGATTCCTTATCCCTAAAATGGCATTCACTTCAGGTGTTGTTGGGAGGATGAAATTAAACCAGGCGGAGCATATAAAGTGCCAAGCACAGTGCCGGCAGAGTAAGCCTTCCCTTAAGTAAGTGATTGCACACCCCTACACGCACACACCCCTACACACACACACACACACACACACCACACACTGCCTCTCACCCTCCCTCAGACCAAGATCCAAGGTGTCACCTCCTGGTTACCATTGAATGTCAGTCATAGGCAGATAAACGAGAGGCCCTTTAGCTGGATGTCATTCACTGTGGAGTTGTATGGAAAAGAATCCTGTGTGAAGTTTTGCTTGGGGGGCTCAGGATTGGAGCTGAAGCACGTAAGCTTCGCAGGGTCCAGGCTTTGGCTGTGATTGTCAGCCTGCCTGTGGCCAGCAGGCTTTGGCATCAGACCTGGTTTTGAATTTGTGCTGTGCTCGTTTCTGACCAGTTGGGCAGACAGTTTACGTCCCTAAGCCTGTTTCTTCATCTTTAAAATCTATAAAATGATAGAAATAGCATCTAAGTAGTGAGTATAAAGCACGTGGTCCTTGGCAGGAACTTTGTACTGGTTCTTTTCACACCCAGTCTCCTACCTGCATGGGAATCTCCCTGCAAAGGAGGGTTTTATGGTTTTTCTTTAATCATAGAAATAAAACATGTTTGTTGTTAAATATAACAACAGTGAGCAGTTTTGTAAAAACACTAAAAAGTGAGGGTGCCCAAGCCCTGTCCCCCAAAGTGCGCATTGTCAGTGAGGGCCCTTCCAGGTTTGTGTTCATGCCTTTGCAGGCACATAAAGACATTTTTTCAGAAGTGTGTCACACCTTTCATATTGTTCTTCAATCTGCTTTTCTTACAACATTCCTTTTTTTTTTCCCTTAACAGCTAATAGTAGTCCCTTGTGTGGGTGAATTGTAATTTATTTTATCAGCCCAAAGCGTATTGTATTAAAACTATTCTCCCTTCTCCTGTTTCTCTAGGGGCCCCAGCAGGATGAAGCCGTTTAAATATAACCATCCTCAAGGATTCTTCAGCCATCGCTGACCTCCCACTCGGCCTGTTGTTTCCCCCCAGACCCAACTGCTGCGCCTCTGCTTTCTGCTCCGGCGCACATGTGGCTCTTGATCGTCTCCAAAGACAGGTTTTCTATTTCTAGCCTATTAAAGTGTCACCTGACCATGTGGCCTTTGTCTGTGTCTCCTTAGGGAAGAAGGGGTGGCTTTGCAGTCTGGATGGGCGGGTGGGAGCCGCGGCACAATGTGAAAGAGATGTGTGTGGATAGGCTTTCTCTAGGTGGCCAAGAAAAGCAGAGTGAGAATAATTCACCTTGCTTTGGCAGGTCCTCATTATCTTGGTATTTGTTATGCTAAGTCCCTGCTATTAGCAGGTGGCAGGGGAAGCCAAAGTCGCATAGCACAAAAAGCAAAAGCTCTTTTTTCCCCTTCCCCTCACTCTTTCCACTAGACCTTGTCACTGTCTCTGATGGCCAAATTCTCCTGATTGGTGGCTGTTATAAACATCTGACAATGCAATGGAAACAGACAAATACATCCCAAAGAATACTTTTAAATCTTGCAGGATTTCATGAAGTTGATGAGAGTGATGTTGGAGAATCACATGCAGAGCTACTGTCCAGTGATGCTCTGGCAGAGTGAGACCAGGTGACATCTGAGGAGAGACTTCATGGTGATGACATGATAGGTACCTCAAAAAATAATGGTTTGACTCTCAAAGGATTAAGAGAAGTCCTGTGACCAAATGTAAAATAGATAGCTAGTGGGAAGCAGCTGCATAGCACAGGGAGATCAGCTCAGCTTGGTGCTTTGTGACCACCTAGAGGGATGGGATAGGGAGGATGGGAGGGAGATGCAAGAGGGAGGAGATATGGGGATATATGTATAGCTGATTCACTTTGTTGTAAAGCAGAAACTAACACAGCACTGTAAAGCAATTATACTCCAATAAAGATGTTTAAAAAAAGTCCTGTGGAAATAGATAACAGCCTTTAAAATGTTTGAAAAATTATCTTCTTTATAATTCTGCAAAAGTCAAACAAAATGAAGGATAGCATAGAGTGTTCTTGGACAGTTTTGTCAGAAACATTATACCGCATCCCCCACCAAAAAGTCAATCCTCAACTCTTAATTAATTTTAAGAAATAAGATATAAAGATGTGAAAATATTGAAGAATTATTACACAGTTGCAAGTATAATCTAAAGTTCGCTATTTACAAAGTGAAATAAATTTTATTTTTCCAGCTCTGTTGAAATATAATTGACATATAACATTGTGTAAGTTTAAGGTGTGCAAAGGGAAGATTTGATAGATGATGTATTGTGAAATGATTACCACAATAAGGTTAGTTAACACATCCATCACCTCACTTAGATATGGAGGGGGGATGGGCATGGGGGTAAGAACTTTGAAGATCTATTCTCTTAGCAGCTTTCAATATACATAAACTTTGTTTTCTGTGACAGTCCCAATCAAATGGATTTTTTTCCTCCCAAAACATGCTTTGAAGTTTGGTTCCCAATGTTTGTGTATTCACTCTCAGTGGAATTTTAATGGTTACCCTTGGATAATGTGGACCTCTGGTATGAAAGCTGTTTCTTCCTGTCCTCTCAACTGACCATTGAGCATCCCTGTGGCAAGAATTTTCTGAGGCAGAACTAAGAGACTCCTAGTCCTGCCAGGACCCTGCACTTTATAGGTGGAAGCCTGAGCCCAGTGAGGAAAGGAGAATGGCACCTCTGGGGGTTGTTAAATAACCACCACCACCTGTGCCTTTCCTTCCCCTCAGTCTGGATCATTCCTTTGAATTCTAGACCTAGATACTCTCCAGCCCTCAGGTCCTTGAACTTTATTGTGTGTGAGAGTCACCTACCCTGGGAGTAGGTTGGAAACACACATCCCCACTCTAATATTTGGACTCAGATGACCTAAGATGAGCCAGGGAGGTATATTTTTAATGAGCTCCCCAGGTGCATGTTGCCCTAGTCTCTTTTTGGAAGTCGCTGAACTTTCCTCATTTTTCTTGGTGACTCCTCAGGTAATGCAGGAGGGCTGATTCTCTGTGTAAAGCTCCCCTCTTCTGTCTCTTGCACCTTGGACAGCAACATGAACCTCTGGGAGCTTCTTTTTCTCCCATAGTGAGAGTTCTTTGTCTTTTCCCTGACCTACTTGCCTGGGACTCTGTCTCTGCCAGCATCCCCTTGGTCTGGCCACTTTCAAGCCTAGCATCTCCCGGCCTGTGCTGAATAAGATTGAAATGGGGCCTAAAAATAGTTCCTTTAATGGCCCCTGCATTGCAGCCTCCAGTGTCTTCTTGGCTGGAAGGCGGCCAAACTGACTCAGCACACAGGCTCGTCTCTGAGAGCTGGGACAAGGTTGCAAAGACAGCTTGTGAGGGCTAGGAGGAGGCTCTGCTTCCGGGGCAGAGGATATCAGGGCCTGTCGCCCTCCAGAAGAGATTTTCCCTCTTGAAAGGAACAAGCCGAACAAAAGAATCCTTTGGCCTTAAGGAGTACGGTTTTAAAACTCGTGAGAAGTCCAAGGCAATCCAGCCCCTTTGAGCTACTGAACTGAGCCTTTTGTGTCACCAGTGGGCAGATTAGGGGGAAGGGGCCTGGCTTAGGAGGACCTCAAAGCTTCCTCTTCAGCCTTGGCCTTAGCCTTGGCTGGGGCACATCCCAGATGGCAGCCCCCTTCTGTCATCCTCCCACACCTGGGACTCAGCCCAGTTTCCTTGCCTTTTTAAAGCTACTACCCATATTCTTGATTTCTCTGTGTCTCCTAGTCTCTCCCTTTTTCCAAGCTTGCCCTCCCCTAATTGTTTTCTCTGCAAATAAATGCAAAGACCCCTTTTATTTTAAGGGCATTCCTGATGATCACTCTGGGGAAACAAAGCTAAAAGCCCTATCCATGGGATGGAGCAGAGCTGCCAGGCTTCCAAATGAACTTTCTCCCTGTCTCTGTAGCCCCAACTCTGGCCTTTCCATGGTGTTCAGCAGCCTCTCTGTTGAGCTCAGATGTCAAGCATCGACTTTGGGTCAGGCCCTGTGCTAGTCATGGTTTTACATTCACTGTCCTATTTAATTACTGCAGGCTGCCAAGGGTACACATTCCCTTCATGTTTACAAATGAGGAAACTGAGACTCAAGAGGGTTAAATGACTTGTCCGTTGCTCACAGGGTTCTTGAGCTGCCCACCCAGAATGCGAGCCCAGGTCTCTCTGCCTCCAAGGCTTTCCTTTCCACAAGAGTAGCTTCAGGCTCAACGTAGCTTCAGGCTGGCCCTCTTTCTGGCCATTTATTCATTTCAGCAACACAAGTACACCAAGAGTACTGTGGTGGTCAAGAGTTACAGCCTGGTGTCAGACTGACCAGCTGAGTCATGTCCCACCCCTGAGCAGCTGTGTACCCTGGGCAGATTGCATGAATCACTCAAAGCCTCAGGGGTCCTCATCTGCAACTAGAGGTGACAGTCAACCTTTCTCCCAGGGTGGTTGTGGGAATTAAGAATCAACTCAGCACCATGTCCAACACCAAGCACCACTCAGTAAAGGGGAGCGATTCTTGTCTCTGCCTCCAGGTTTCCGCCTGGA